>NW_006921605.1:14531247-14536681 GCF_000298275.1 Orycteropus afer afer | reverse complement strand
AAGCCTTGAGTTGCAATATTGAAGAATTCTATGGGCAAAACCCAAGGAGGGGTCGCTATGAGTCGGGTCCAACTCGATGGCACACAACAACAACAACAACAACATGGGCAAAAAATTGAGCAATGCAGAAAGCATCAAAAGAAGATGGAAGGAATACACTGTGCCAAAAAGAATTTGTCAATGGTCAGCCATTTCAAGATGTAGCATATGATCAAAAACCAATGGTACTGAAGGAAGAAGTCCAAGCTGCACTGAAGGAATTGGAGAAAAACAAAGTTCCAGGAATTGACGGAGTACTGATTGAGATGTTTCAACAAACGGATGCAACCCTGGAAGCACTCAATCTTGTATGCCAAGAAATTTAGAAGACAGCTACCTGGCCAAGTGACTGGAAGAGATCTATATTTGTCCCCATTCCAAAGAAGGGTGATCCCACAGAATATGGAAATTATCAACAATATCATTAATATCATGCACAAGTAAAATTTTGCTGAAAATAATTCAAAATGGTTGCAGCAGTACATCAACAGTGAACTGCCAGAAATTCAAGCTAAATTCAAAAGAGGTGGAACAAGGGATATCATTGCAGGTGTTAGATGGATCTTGGCTGAAAGCAGAGATTACCAGAAAGATATTTACCTGTGTTTTATTGACTATGAAAAGGCATTCGACTGCGTGGATCATGACAAATTATGACTAATATTGCAAAGAATGGGAATTCCAGAATATTTAACTCTGCTTATGTGGAACCTTTACATAGACCAAGAGGCAGTCCTTTGACCAGAACAAGGGAATACTGCATAGTTTAAAAATAGGAAAGGTATGCATCAGGGTTGTATCCTTTCACCATATTTACTTAATATGGATGTTGAGCAAATAATCTGAGAAGCTGGACTATATGAAGAAGAATGTGGCATCAGGATTGGAGGAACACTCATTAACAAAAAAATAGGAAAGGTATGCATCAGGGTTGTATCCTTTCACCATATTTACTTAATATAGATGTTGAGCAAATAATCTGAGAAGCTGGACTATATGAAGAAGAATGTGGCATCAGGATTGGAGGAACACTCATTAACAACCTGTGATATGCAGATGACACAACCTTGTTTGCTAAAAGTGAAGATGACTTGAAGCACTTACTGATGAACAAAGACTATTGCCTTCAATATGGATTATACCTCAACATAAAGAAAACAAAAATCCTCACAATTGGACCAATAAGCAATATCACAAAAAATGGAGAAAAGATTGAAGTTGTTGAGGAATTCATTTTCCTTGGATCCACAATCAACGCCCATGGAAGCAGCAGTCAAGAAATCAATCGACATAGCAGATTGGGTAAATCTGTGCAAAAGACCTCTTTAAAGTGTGAAAAAGCAAAGATGTCACTTTGAAGACTAAGATATACCTGATCTAAGCCATGGTATTTTCAGTGGTCTCATATGCATGCGATGCATAAGGAAGACTGAAGAAGAATCGATGTCTTTGAATTATGGCATTGGCAATATGGTGAACATAACATGGACTGCCAGAACAATGAACAGATCTGTCTTGGAAGAGATGCAGCCAGATGCTCCTTAGAAACAAAGATGGGTGAGATTTTGTCACATGTACTTTGGACATGTTATCAGGAGGGACCAGTCCCTGGAGAAGGACATCATGTTTGGTAAAGTTGAGGGTCTGCAAAAAAGAGGAAACCTTCAGCAAGATGGATCGACACAGGGACTGCAACAATGGGCTCAAACGTAACAACCATTGTGAGGATGACGTAGGATTGGGCAGTATTTCCTTCTGTTGGACACGGGGTGGCTATGAGTTGGAACCAACTCAATGGCACCAAACAACAACTACAGCATGCTGTACAGACAGAGGCATAAGGATATAATTTAAGCAGCATTCTCTATCTCCTGTGTGAATGATCTTTCTAGTATTCACTCATTTGTTCATTCATTCATTCACTCATGCAACAAATATTTATTTAGGAACTTTAACTGCCAGATAAGGAGCTCTGGTGGCATAGTGGTTAGAAGCTTGGCTGCTAACTGAAAGGTTGGCTGGTAGAAGTCACCAGCCACTCTGTAGGAGAAAGATGAAGAAGTCTGCTTCCATAAAGATTTATAGCCTTGCAAACACTATGGGGCAGTTCAACTCTATGATTTGGAACTGACTTGATGGCAACTTTTTTTTTTTTTAACATGCCAGATACTGTTCTATTGCATTGGAGTTACAACAGTGAACAAAATAGGTGAAAATTTTGCTTTCATGAAGCTCATGTTTCATATGTATTTTTGGGTGTGTGACAATAAGCAAATGAGTAAAATATACACAGTTTGTTAGATGGTGATAAATATGGAGTCAGAGGAAGTATGGTAGGAGAATATTGGAAGTGGGGAGGCAGGTTATAATTTGAAATAAGCCCACACCTCACAGAGGTGAGGCAGCAAATCCCGAGGCTGTCTGGGAAAGTTGCAGGTGGCAGGAACAGCAAGTCCCGAGGAGGAGGTGGGGCTGGCTTGTTTGAACAGCAGCAAGGATGTCAGTGTGGCTGGACAATGTGTAAGCAGGAGGCCTGAGACCTTGTGGGGCTTATGGGCCATTGGAGGACTGTGGCCTCCCTGCCCATTTCACGTGATTGGCTTCTGATCTGCTTGGCCAATGAAAGGCAAGTGGAAGCAACACACGTCCTTCCTAGGCGGAAGCTGTAAGAGCTGCATGCCCTTCTTCATGTGGAGACAATGTGGGATTGAATTTCAGGCTACTGGTGGATACTTGACTGCTAACCAGAAGGTTGGTGGTTCAAACCCACCAGTCACTCGGCGGAAGGAAGATGGTGCAATCTACTTCCATAAAGATTTACTGTCTCTGAAACCCAACAGGGGTTGCTGTGAGTTAGAATCAACTTGATGGCAGTGGGTTTGGTTTGGTTTGGTTCTGGTGGCATAGTGGTTAAGCACTGGGCGGCTAACTGAAAGGTTGGCGGTTTGAACCCACCTAGTGGTGCCATAGGAGAAAGACCTGTCATTCTTGCTCCCATGAAGATTACAGAATTGGAAACCCTACAAGGCAGTTCTACTCTGTTGTCCAGGCTTGCTGTGAGTTGGAGTCGACTCACAACATCAGGTTTGGTTTTGGTTTTCGTGGTAAATATGTAACATGAGTGAGAAAAACTTTCTGATAGGTCTTTCCCCAGCCCATTTTGGGATTGGGGATTATCTTGAAGCTGTACTTTATGAAATATTTTAAAAAGTGTAATTGGTCATATAAAACAACAAAGTGGAGGGGAGTTCACGGGAGAGCTGAACCTGCCGTCAGCAGCCACTCCTCTGTGCCAAGCCTCAATGTTGCCATTGCCTCCACTATTGCAAAGGTTCCTATTTGTCTCCCTGCCAGACTATTTCTCCGAACAGATGCCAAAGTCATTTTCCAACATGCAAATTTAATCATGTCCGTGTCCTATTTAAAGCAAGACTTTGAATCAGTTCATTCCTCAGTGGACAAGCACAAAAATAGATGTAGACTCTGGAGAGATCAAAGATACGGAAAGGAATTCTTCACAATGTTAGATGATAGTTCTGGATGGTGGGAGTGTGATTTTAGTTTTCTTCTTTGTATTTTTCCATATTAAATTTTTTTAAAAAAGAGTATAATAAAAAATGCCCTTTAGCAAAGTTACGATAGGCACAGTCAACCACCCTGATGGAGTGAGTTGTTGGACCTGTGGGCTCAGGACCATGGTCACAGGGGACATCAAGCTCAAGTAGCATAACATAATACACAAAAACATTGTTCTACATGCTAATTTGGTGAGTAGCAACTGGGGTCTTAAAAACTTGCAAGCAGCCATCTAGATGCAACAATGGGTCTCTCCTCATCCAGAAAAAAAGAAGAATGAAGAAAACAAAAGATGAAAGGTGCTCTGGTTCCCTAGTGCCACTCTGACAAGAAAATACCACAAATGGGATGGCCTTAACAAACAGGAGTTTATTCTTACAATTTGGAGGCTTTAAGTTCAAGTTCAAAGTGCCAGGCTCTAGGGGCTGGGTGAAAGCCCCTCAACCTTGGGGTCCAGCTCTGCCTCCTGCTCCTGGACCACTGGAGCTAGAGGCTTTTCTTCATTCAGACAGCTGCTGGCTGCTGAGGCTGAGAAGCCCCAAGGTTGACAAGTAAAAAGGCACAGTCCCGATGTTACCAAACCACACGGCAGGCCATTAACTTAAGTCCATTGTAATCCCAAGGTTGGCAGAGCATAGCAGGCTGCTGAGCAACGACACAGCTACATGCAGGGTCCAAGTGTGCCATAAGCTAGAGATCATTCTCAAAATTTCTCCTTATATACAGGGAGCAGATCACATACCCAAAGGCAGCTACTCAGCTGCTCACAGTAGATTCCACCATGGAGTTGATTACCAGTATCATCATGGGGAATACTACATCCAGCTGCCCAGCCAATCAACCAGGCCTAGCCAAGTTGACACACAAACGTAACCATCACACAAGGAAACAATTAGTCCAAGGCACTAGTGGACCCTGCGAACCTCAGCCTATATTGACCATGAGACCAGAAGAACTAGATGGTGCCCAGCTACCACTGTCAACCACTCACAAAGGGATCAGAGCAGGAGATCCTGGATAGAGTAGGAGAACAATGTGGAACAAAACTCAAAATCATAAAAAAAAAAGAAAAAGAAAAAAAAAGACCAGATTTACCAGTCTGTTCCCCCTCAGGTCTAGAATTGAATTCACTCCCATGGCTTCCAGCCAAACAACAGACAGGCATATAGAGTGAACATTTATATCAGGTAGATACACTCCTTAGAACAGTCAATCATGAGAGAATAGAAGGGCAGCATTTGCACAAGGAGATAGCTCAGGGAGCAGGAATGCATAGGAAAGGACACAGGGAAGAGGTAATACAGAGAGAAATTGGGAGAGAGCTGCTACATTGTGGGGAATCGCAGTTACTGTCACGAAGCCAAACATGTATGGACTGCTGTATGGAAAGTGAATTTGCTCTGTAAACTTTCATCCAAATCACAATAATTTTTTTTTTAAATGCCCGTTACTCGATCCCCCTGCCTAGTGTGGCAGATTACAAATGGTCAATGATCGTAAGGATGCCAACCACTGTGAAGATGGTACAAGACCAGACACCATTTTGTTCTGTTCTACATACGATTGCCATGAATTGGAGCCAACTCAGTGACAACTAGCAACAACAACAAAGATGGCCACACGTTCTTTGACACTCTTCTCATTGAGAAATCCTCCCATTGAGGATTTAGTTCCCCTCCCCCTTGAATCTGGAATCGCCTCAGGAATTTGCTTGACCAGGAGAATATGGGGCTTGAGTAGTTGTGATAGGGACTAAACCAAAAAACCAAACTCACTGCCATCAAGTTGATTCCAACTCGAGGAGGCGGGGCAAGATGGC
>NW_006921605.1:14515337-14524122 GCF_000298275.1 Orycteropus afer afer | reverse complement strand
AAAAAAAAAAAGTTGATTCCAACTCATAGTCGAGGTGGTAAATTGCCCAATCTTCCTTCTGCAGAGCAGCTGGTAGGTTTGAACCACCAACCTTCTGGTTAGCAGTCAAATGCCTTAGCCACTGTGCCATCAGAGCTCCTTTGTGATTGGGACTAGAAGGCTGCAAAGTCTATAGTAATTACTGTCTGGCCCTTCATAGAAAATATTGCTGAGCCCTGCTCTAGCTCAGGGCTGTCCAATACAACTCACTGTGATGATGGCATGTTCTCTATCTGCACTGTCCAATGTAGTAGCCACTAGTCACATGGGACACTTGAAAGGTGGCTAGTACCACTGAGGAACTGACTTTTGAATTTTATTTGATTATAACTAATTTAAATTTCAATAGCTACCTGTGGTTAATGGTGACTGCAGACTGCATGGGGCAGCTTAGCTCCAGGAGGTGCTGATAATGATGTAGTTAGTTCACTACCTGTCATGCACTGTGCTGAGGCAAAGCAATGATGCTCTTATGATTCCCATTCTTACAGATGAGAAAACTGAAGCTCAGAGAGTCTAAGTAACTATCCCGAGGTCACACGGTGAGTGGTAAAGGTGGAACCCAGACTGACACTAGAGCTGTGACTCTAACCAATAGACTACACCACCTCACTAAGGTAAGACAGCTACACATGAATATAACATATGGCAGAATGTGTTGAGTGACAATAAAGACATGAAAACAAAGCAGGGAAATAAATGAGGGGGAGAACATTTGACTAAGGAGGAAAGAGACATCTCCATTGGTGCCAAACTACTTAAGGTGGGTTTTGAAATATGGACAGAATTTTGACTGGTAGTTATGTGCTTATAATCAAGATGGATGCAAAGACTGAAACAAAAGTGTAACATTGGAGAAGTAAGGAGGGTGTTAGGTATTAGAAAGCAGTCCAGTTTGAAAATTCACATTGGAACCTCCCTAAGCAAGGACTTTGGGTGGTACAAACCATTGACCACAAGGTTATGAGTTCAAGTGCGCCCAGAAGTACTTGGAAGAAGTACTGATCTGCTAGAGAAAAACCAGCCATTAGAAGAACCCTGTGGAGTGCGGTTCTACTCTGACGATCATGGGAATACCGTGAGTTGGCAGTGACACAGGGCAGTTGGTTAGCCAAGGACCACAAAGCTTCCTGGACAGATGAGTGCACTTCCTCTTTTCTGTCAGTAAGAACTGTGTAAATGACCTTGACTGAGAAGATTAAAGCTGACCCTGAACTTAATTCTAGCAACAGGAGGACAGCCTTACAGCTTGAATATTGCCATTTCATCTTCCCTTTGTCCCCACCAAAGCTTGAATTTTGCTCTTATGTTTCCTCTGATCCTGCTATCGATTCTTATTGAGAACCCACCAGCCACTCCTGGAAAGGAAGGTTGGGCAATCTACTTCCATATTGATATTGCCTCGGAAACCCGAGGAGGGGTCGCTGTGAGTCGGGTTCAACTCGATGGCACATAACAACAACAACAACAATTATGTTTGTTATTATAATGTCCCTCCAGTCCTTTTGTGAGTGCGTTTGGAATAAATAACAAACTCTGGTGAGGAACTAGGGTGCACGCAGGAAGATACGTCTGACAAGCTAACTTGGTGTCTGGCGTGGGGTCCCGGACAGCTCAAGCAGGTTGAGAACGCTTCCGCCTTAGAAAAGCAGCCCTGAGCCAGCGAGGTGCACTCCCAATGCCCTTGTCTCCTGGAGCCTTGGCTGGGATCCTGGCAGCTCCCCACTCAGTTCTTGGAAACCTGGCAGTCGACCTTAATTCCGTCCCATGCCCGCTGCCCCTTGCTTTGGGCACTGGCTCTGACTCCGCTGGAGTCTTCTACGCTGTGTTGATGATGCTCAAACATCATGGTTTCAACCTTGTTATTGGCATCTGGAACACACTGGCATCTTTGACCTTTCTAAAATCCCTCTGACTAGATCCCACCCCTCCTTGAAGGTCTGTCTTCTGTGGCTCTCAGGTAAAGGCATAAACTCATTAAAGTTGGCCTTAAGGCCAAACTTAACGCCATAGCTCTGCACCTCTTTTCAGCTGCATGACTGGGGCAAGGTACTTCTTTTGGCCTCAGATCCCTCATCTGTAAAATGGGAATGACAACAGTACCTACCTCGAAAGGTTGTGGTGAGGGTAGGATAAGTTACTATATTTGAAACCTGAGAATAGTTCCTGGCCCACAGTGAGCACTGTGTGCTTGTGTGTGTGTGTGTGTTATCCTCATTGTCACGACCTCTTTTTTTTTTTTTTTTAATTGTGATTTGGGTGAAAGTTCACAGAGCAAATTCATTTTCCATACAGTAGTTCATACACATTTTGTTTCATGACATTGACTGCAATTCCTCACAATGTAACCCCTCTCTTCCTACTTCCTCCCTGTCAATACCTCTTCCCTGTGTCCTTCCCTCCCATGCACTATCCCCCCGAACCAAGCTGTCTCCCTGTGCAAACACTGCCCTTCTGTTCTCCCACGATGGATCGCTCCAAGGAGGATATCTCCCTGATGTAAATGTTCACCCTACATACCTGTCTATTTTTTGGCTTGAAGCCACAGGAGTGAGTTCAATTCCAGGGTAATGAAGGTTTAGTAGGGGCCATAGGCTCAGGGGTCTCACCAGGCTCTCTCAGACTGGTAAATCTGGTCTTTTTTATGATTTTGAGTTTTGTGCCACACTGTTCTCCCACTTGATCCAGGATCTCCTGTACTGATCCTTTTCCAAGTGGTTGACAGTGGTAGCCAGGCACCATCTTGTTCTTCTGGTCTCATGGTCAAATAGCCTGAGGTTTGCATGGTCCACTAGTCCCTTGGACTAATTGTAACTGTTTCCTTGCATCTTTTATTTTCTTCACTCTTCTTTGCTCTGGATGAGGAGAGGCCCAATGTTGCATCTAGATGGCTGCTTGTAAGTTTTTAAGACCCCAGTTGCTACCCACCAAATTAGAATGTAGAATAATGTTTTTATGTAGTATGTTATGCTACTTGAGCTTGATGTCCCCTGTGACCATGGTTCTGAGCCCACATGTCCAAATACTCGTCCCTCAAGGTGGTTGGCTGTGGTCAATAAGTTATCATAACTTTTCCCCTTGCTAGCTCTATTGTATATTTTGACATTCTTACAGCACACACAAATATGTATGTAGAAATATTGTCTGCAGACAAACATGTATGAGTTAGAGTTATGCAAATTTGAAATAGGTAACCTAGTAACACAGTCCTAGCCATATGTGGTGGTGCAACAGTTAAGTACTCAGCTGGTAACCTAAAAGTTGGTGGTTTGAATCCACCCAGCGGCTCCTCAGGGGGAAGACCTGGCAATTGGCCTTTATAAAGATTACAGCCTAGAAAAAACCCTGTGTAGGTAGTTTTATTCTGTCACATGGACTAGCTATGAGTTGCAGTTGACTCAACAGCACCCAACAACAATTTATTTTCAAATCTGGAAAGAATTCTAAACTCTGTCTACACTATTGCTACTTGGTGGTACTTTAGCTGGTAACCAACAATACCCACCTCCCTTTAGTCCTAGGGGGAGCTCTGGTGGCGTACTGCCTAAGACATTTGACTGCTAACTAGAAGCCTGGCGGTTCAAACCCACCAGCCACTCCTCAGAAGTATCTTCCATAGAGATACTGCTTTGCAAGGAGGGGTTGCTATGAGTCAAAATAGACTTGATGTCAGTGAGTTTTGTTTTTTTTTTTTTTAGTCCTAGGAGACTTGGTGGTACAGTGGTTAAAGTACTCAGCTGCTAACCAAAAGGTCAAGGTTTGAACCCACCAGCTGCTGAGGGAAAAAGATGTGGCAATCTGCTCCCTAAAACATTTATAGCCTAGGAAACCATACAGTGCAGTTTCACTCTGTCACACAGGGTCACTCTGAGCTGGGATTGACTTGATGGCACCTAACAACAACAGCAGGACACAGGACAAAGGTAAGGCCAGCAAGTCTTTGGATCAAGGACAGAGGACTTCTGGAGAAGAGGAAACCACACCAAAACTGCTGTGGAACCATGGAACCAGTGTCTTCTCTGAAATGCAACTTACAAACCACTCTTCCCCCGGTGGCCCAGCGGCTCTAAATGAGACTTTGGCCCTTTGGAAACTGCTGAGGGTGTTTGGCTTCCAAGAACAGCTGTGTCCGTGGCTCCAGGCTCCGCTGCCTATTGCCCGTTTTCCTTCTCGTCTTTAGAAGCCCCAGCATCTGAGGATTTGGCAGCTAGAACAAGGTGCCGGCTGACACAGGAAACGGCCCGTGGCTGGCCTGGCTCCCGAATGCAGCTGAATGGGGACACACAGCCAGGCTTGAGCAAGGAAGCAGCTGCTACTCCAGGCACCGGGCTTCACATCACCAGCTTGCTTGTTCCCTTATTCTAAGCGTCTTCACTGCCTTAGGAAGGTAACCTTAATGATAGGACACAGAACAACTCAGATCTTAACCCTGTAGTTTGGGTAGCTCTTTAGGAAGGGGAAGAAAAACCAGAGGTAGGCTAACATTTATTGAACGCATCCCACACTGTGCAGAAGGAGTCCTGGTGGCACAACGGTTAAGTGCTCAGCTGCTAACCAAAAGGAGGGACGTTCACACCAGCAGCTCTAAGTGAGGAGGAACTGGGGCTCAGCTCCTGTAGAGATTGCGATGGCCTAGGAAACCCCGTTAGTTGCTGTCCAGCCGGCTCTGACTCATAGCAACCCCATGAACAACAGAATGCAATACTGCCTGGTGCTGGGCCCTTCTCACTGTCATTACTATGATTGAGCCTGTTGTTGCAGCCACCGTGCCAGGAAACCCTATAGGGCAGTTTTACTGCCACATGGGGTCACTACTAGTTGGAATTGACCTTGGGGCACCTAATAACAATGCTCTTTGCCAGGCACTTTAGTATAGGCTACCAAAGAGTGTGATTAAGATTACTACCTGGGTTTAACAGAGCTCTGGTAGCGTAGTGCCTAAGGCACTTGACTGCTAACCAGAAGGCTGGCGGTTCAAACCCCCCAGCCACTCCTCCAAAGGAAGATGGGGCAATCTACTTCTGTAGTGATACTGCCTTGGAAACCCAAGGAGAGGTCGCTATGAGTCGGGTCTGTCTTGACGGCACATAACAACAACACCTGGGTTGAAGCTATGTGGCCTTGGGAAGGTTACTTTACTTCTCTGTGCCTTCTTTTTGTTCTACAACAACAAAAATACTATTAAGACTAAAGTCATTATTGTGTGTAAAGCTCTTAGTGTCTGGAACTTAGTAAGTGCTATATACATGTTTGTCATTATTATCTCTATTAGTTAATTTCCATGCAGCTCTACTTATCCTTTTACAGCTGAAGAAACTGAGGCTCTTGGAGATTAAGTTCATTACCGGAGGTGGCAGAACCTGAAACCAAACTCAGATTTATCTCAAGGCTTTCTTCCCCGAACATGACTGGACCTGCACAATGCTATCGAGTTCCCTGTCTTGCTTGCCAGCTCAGGGTTCAGTTTATCAACCCCTTCTTTGTACTGACAAGGGTGAAATCCTATATGACTGAGGCTATCTTTAATCCCCAATTCAGCCCATTCTGTCCTTGGAAAAAGGCCAACGGTCAACATGGGAGGTCAGGGGGAGGAGAAATGTCCCCCTCCCCCCATACCCCCACCTGTGGGCCTAACCAGCTCTCTGATGCTGCTTTTGCTTCCTCTGACTGGCAGAAAACAAGGGATAATCATAAACTCATTGTTGTCAAGGCATTCTGACTCATAAAAGCCCTATAGGACAGAGTAGAACTGCCCCATAAAGTTTCCAAGTTGTAAATCTTTACAGAAGCAGACTGCCATATCTTCATCCTGCCCAGCACAGCTGGTGGGTTCAAAGCGCCAACCTTACTGTTAGCAGCTGAGCACTTTAACCACTGCAGCACAAGGGCGAAGGGATAACCATAATGAAATCAAATAAGTACTCTGATGAGCAGGACCCTTATTATTGTCTGGTGGATTTAGGGGAGCAGTCGGATCCCTAAGGCAGTGCTGCCCAACAGAAATAAAACTCGAGCCATATGTATTTGAGGAGCGGTAGTGTAGTGCCTAAGGGACTTGACTGCTAACCAGAAGGCTGGCAGTTCAAACCCACCAGCCACTCCTCTGTAGGAAGGTTGGGCAATCTACTTCCATAGTGATACTGCCTTGGAAACCCAAGGAGGGGTTGCTGTGAGTCAGGTCTAACTCCACAGCACACAACAACAACAACAACAAGTTGATATAAGGGAGCTCTGGGAGTATAGTGTTTAAAGCATCTGGCAGCTACCCAAGAGGTTGGAGGTTCAAACTCACCAGCTGCTCTGTGGGAGACAAATGAGGCAGTCTGCTTCCATTAAGGTCTCCAAAAAAACCAAACTCACTGCCGTTGCGTCAGATCCAACTCATAGTGACCCCTCCTTGGGTTTCTGAGACAGTATCACTATGGAAGTAGATTGCCCAGTGTTCCTTCTGAGGAGCAGCTGGTGGGTTTGAACCACCAGCCTTCTGGTTAGCAATCAAATGCCTTAGGCACTAGGCCACCAAAGCTCCCCCATTAAGGTCTACAGGCTTAGAAACCCTATGGGGCTGTTCTAGTCTGTCCTAAAGGGGCACTATGAGTCAGAATCTACTTGATGGCAGTGGGTTTGTTTTTTCTCTGGAATAAAAAGCCAAACTCATTGCCACTGAGTGAATTCCGACACATAGTGTGACCCTATAGGACAAGGTAGAACTGCCCCACTGGGTTTTAAAGCTGTAAATCTTTGGGGAAACAGACTCCACATCTCTCTCCTGCACAGCAGTTGTAGGTTCTAACTGCTGACCTTTTGGGTAGTAGCCAAATGTTTGACCACTGCCACACCAGGGTTCCTTCAACGCTCCATCAAAAAGGTAAAAAAAAACACAATAAATGTACGCGTGACTTAGAATGTAAAACAAGCTCTTAAAAAAATAAAATAAATAAAAAGTAAAAAAAAAAATTAGTTTTAATAACATTTAACCTAATATAACCAAAATATTAACATTTCAACCTGTAATCAATATAAAAATTATTGAAATGTTTTACATCCTTTTTTTCTCTATTGTTAAATCCCTTGTGCTTTTTACACATATAGCCTGAAAGCTATTTAGGATGCGCGTACAACACCCACTGGCCAGATGCTTGTATACATACATGTCTTTGAAGGGCCTTCTTTATTCATTTAGTGACCTTGTATGTCTAAAACTGTCTCCTGTGGCAGATACGGGCAGATATTCTGATGGAAAGAAATGGCTGAACGGCGAAAGAAGTCGCGTTTTACCTGAGCTTCTCCTATTAGGGGGCAGTCTAGATTTCTTGGGTGGGCATAGAGCGTTTGTAAGAACCTGTACTGCTCTCCATTTCTTATGTGGGGTGGGGCATGATGGTGGGAAGGGGGCATTTCGGATTCTAGAAGGGCTCGATCCTCCTCTTGGGCCCTGATAAAGTCCTTCCCAGTATCTATCTTGTGCCCATCAGGACCATGTGGCCTACACTGATGAAAGCACCCCCGGAGACGAGAGCGGCTCGGACAGCCAAGTAGAGGCTTGGCAGGGCTCAGATTTCCTGGACCGGATGGAGGCGCGAGCCCGCAGACCCGCGGGCTCGGGCCCTGCACAGGATGCGCTGCCAGGCCTGCGCATCCCCGGCATCCGCCCGCGCTCGGCCCTCGGCGCAGCTGCACCAGATCCGCTGGGGCCGCCGCCTCCTCCCGGGCCTGGAAGCGGCAGGAATGTCCCCGCCTCCAGTCCCGCGCGCCCCCTGCAAGGGGCCGCCCTCCCCTGCAGGGGCCGCGGGGCGGAGTCGCCCATCTGTCATCCGAGACAACCCACGTGGGCCGGACAGGGGGCGGGGGGAAGGGAGGGAGAAAAGGCGGAGGCGGCGAGGGAGGCCGGAGTGAGAGCAGGGAGGAAAGAGGGGAGAAGGACAGGAGACAGGATCTGAGAAGGGAAAGCTCGAGAACCGCGCGGAGAGGGAGCGAAAAGCTGAAGGAAGAATAAAGGGGACGAGAGACATCTAAAAGACGGACAGGTAAGGGAGGGCAGGTGTGCAGGAAGGAGGGAAAGAAGAGGTGTCAGTGAGGAAAGAGCTGCAGAGCAGGGGTGCAGTATGATGGAAAGAAGCAGGAAAGGATTTAGGATGGGGGGGGCGAGGTAGGAGCCCTGGTGGGACAGTGGTTAAAGCGTTGGGCTGCTAACCGAAAGGTCTGCTCATTGAACCCAACAGCCACTCCGAGAGAAGGATGTGGCACTCTGCTTCCCTAAAGATCACAGTTTTGGAAACCCTGTGGGGGCACTTTTACTCTTCCCGACAGGGTCGCTATGAGTTGGAATAGACTTGACAGTAACGGATTTGGTTTTTTGGTTTTAGGGGCGAGGGATTTTCAAAGAGGGGTGGGGGGCGAACCGAACCTCTGCGCCTTTAAGGTTGCCAAGGCAACGGCTCTGGCCAGAGCGAGGCGCATTGACGTCAGCAGCCGAGTACTGATTGGCTGCGGCCGGGTCGTTTCCGGTGGAGCCGCTGCCGAGCCGCTATAGCTAAGTGGAGCGGGGCTGGGAGGGAAACGCTGAGGAAGCTCAGCACGCCGCAGCTTCGCACCTGCAGCCCCGTGCCTACCGCCACCCGTCCCCAGGTGAGTGCAGTCGGCCGGGGGCCCCGAGGCGGCCCGTTTCGCGGCTCCGTCGCCCGTTTTGGGGCGCTGGACCGATCCAAGATGGCGTCTCGGGGAGCGACCTGCAGGGGACGGCCGC
>NW_006921605.1:14508535-14515112 GCF_000298275.1 Orycteropus afer afer | reverse complement strand
CCCCGGCGGCCTCCGCCCCCGCGCGCCGCGGCCTCCGCGCTCGCCCGCCCTTATTTCCTGAAGGACAGTAGCTCGATTTTGCTGGAATCCGCCATCGTGTCCCCGCCGGTTCTGGCTGTTCTCGAGGCCCCGCAGTTCTTTTCGCGCTGCTCTGTCTGCTGCCTCTTTCCCAGCCACCGTTTTTCCCCCGTCTTCCCGGGGGTCGTTTCTCTCTACATGATTTTGGTCTGACTCCTAAATTTCCTTTTGTCGCCGCTCACTTTCCACCCTTTCCCAACCCGCCGCACCCCCGTGGCTTCCTGACCACCGTAGAAGGCGGGGTCGGCCTGCCTTCGTTTCGTGGTCTTGACCGCGTCTAACGTGAAGGACACTTTGCTGCCCTTTCTCTCGAAAAGGCAACGTAACTGTTCCCCCTCCAGCTCCGCGCTTGTGTGGTGCCAGGTGATTTACTATTTGAGAGATTGTCGGAGACACACCTTTTCAGCAGAGGAAGGAGAGCTAACACTTGACCAAGAAGACCCCCAGGAAGTGTGGCTTGGTTGATCTGAGGGGGTGCGGTCTGCATCAGGAACGGTTTCTCAAAGTCTTTAAATCTTTCCTGGCATGTAATCCTTTTGACCCTGAAATTTATCATAATTTCCAAAAGAATGTAAGTGTTGCGTTATAGGTAGAGACAGTACAGTGTGAAGTTTTAACGTTGTTCAGTAATTTCGGGAGGAAAGCTTAAGTTGTGGGGGTTTTAAAAATACGTATAAATACAGGGCTAGCCTAGATAACAATCAACTAAAAATATTAAGATTGTGGTGTTCAGGGATCACTTTGTGACTGCATTAATCTTGGGGCATTTTATTCAATACACTGTTTTATTACTATGGTCTTTTAAATACAGTACTGCAGTTCAAATAAAAACAGTCTCATCTTTTGGACCCAGTTCTGTTACCTCTTGCAGCCACAGATCTGATCTTTGATTCTTCTAATCAGCTGAATAGTTGTGTTGATATTTCTGAAATACATCTGAAGGCTTTGAAGCAAAAAGATCTGATTTATCATTGTTCTTGGTGGCCTTCAGTATTTGAAATGCAGAAAGAAAATTCTGCTGACTGCGATTGATTGACTGACCTGGACAAGTGCCTGGTATAAATCTATCCTAAAGTAAATAAACTTGTTACTTTTATTTTTTGGTGGAGTGCTTATTTCTGAAATAGGAGCATGATTCTTTTTCCATGGCCTCTGATTTACATGCTTGTCATGGAGCCATGGGCTTTCTCAGGGTCTGTTAATTAATCTACTTGTTATTGACCTTTATCATGAAAGTTGTCAAAACAAAATGAGTAACAGCCTAGCACTTCAGACTAGCTCTTTATCCTGGTATTTCTTTCTCTCGCCTTTTGAATGGGCAGTTTCATGTCTATGGTTTTGTGTGCATTGTTGATTGGAAAGGCCGGATCATTTGCAGAGTGGAGAAGAACAAGCTTTTTCTCTTCTACTCTTGATTGCTCAGTAATTAGTTGGAAGGAAAACAACTTAACCATGCTGATGATGTTAAATTACGAAGCTTTCAAATCCAGGCCATAGCTCATTATTACATTTCTGTTTATTTCACATGAAGGTATTTTGAACTCTCTAAAATCTATGGCACATACTTTATTGATTAAGTAGTCCTGTAAGTTTAAAACTTACATGAACAAGTTAGGTGAAGAAAATGGCTTGACATTTTCCTGTCCACATCTTTTATAGTGCACTTAGTAAAGATATGTGTGGTTTGTTTTTTTCTTGTTTCAACTAAGGAGCTTCCCTCTTTACCACTGGCTAAGTGCGTTGTTATTTAGGGCTGGAATCAGGAACATGATTCCAGAATAAAAGATTGCTTTTAAAACTCGTCTGAGTTCCCTTTGTGTTTTTAAATCATTGATTATGCCGGTAGTTGGCTAATCAGATCCTTTGCTGCAGTGGTTTGCATTAGGACATCCTCTTGGGATGGAGGAGTTACGTACAGGGAATGTCAGATGTTCTTCATTGTGCTCACTTGCTTTCACTTAGGGCTGATTGTGTGCCCTTGTAACTCTCTGCCCTGTTTACCATTTACATACTTCGCACGTCATTGTGATGTCTTTTGCAGGGGAGAGCTGAATGAAATTCCCTTAAGGGCCTGACTTCTCAGCAGCCAGGCTCTGCAGGGGATAGTGCCTCAAACTTCCTCCCAGGAGCTGAGGTTACTGCCTCTCACCATTGCTACATACAGAATCCAGTTCCTGTTGTAGGAACTAAAATAAACACCTTTTTGGAAGAATGCTACGTAGCTATATATTTTATTCCCTGGGGCCCACCACCCCCTTAAAAAAAAAATCTACTTAGGAAAAAAAAAAATCTCTCTGAATCAGTTGCCTGGTGAATTTGGTGAGTCAAAGGCCAAATTGATGTTTGCCTGCTATAAATAGTTTACACAGCATTGTCTCTCTTCTGTCGTAGAGAAAATCATGGCGTCCGGCAGCACCAGTGAGGAGGAGCGCAGCCTCCGGGAGTGTGAGCTGTACGTCCAGAAGCACAACATTCAGGCGCTGCTCAAGGACTCCATCGTGCAGCTGTGCACTGCGCGACCCGAGAGGCCCATGGCGTTCCTCAGGGAGTACTTCGAGAGGCTGGAGAAGGTAAAAATAAGTGTAGGGGGAGACGAGATGACCCTGGTGACTATTACATTTAATACAGTAGAATGCTGTTCATTTGTACTTTCTTTGGGAAAAGGAATTGTGGCCAAATAAAATATTTAAAGCAGTTTAAAGGAGAAATGCACGTAAGTAGTTTGCAGTAACTTTTAAATTCTTAAATCAGTAGAATTTATCAGAAATGAATTTGTATGTGGAGATTATTTGGCCTCCAGTTTCCAAACAGAGTTCCTTGTAACAGTTTTAATTAATTGGTTAAATTGACCATAACAGATGAAATTGATGAGAAGTTGTACAACAGTTACAGGAAATGAGAGATTCTAATGAAAGAAGATGATGCTTGTCTCTTCAACAAAGCAAATAAGCTTGCTAAGCCTTATTCCATTGTTAAAAACCAGTGGAATGAAGCATGTGAGTCTAGTTTTTGTGACTGATACAGCAGAAATTCTGAATTCAAGTCCCTTTTATCACACAGTGTGTTCTTGTTAGGTGCTGTCAAGTTGGTTCAACTTCATAGTGACCCTTTGTATAACAGAATGAAACACTGCCCAGTCCTGCACCATATGGTGTAGAGCTAGAGCACATGGATATGTCAAGATAGACAGTAGTCAGAAATACATTTTATTTATTATTTTGGTTGGGAAAATTAATCTTTTTAGTGTTTGTTATTTGTTGTCATTGTGTGTGTGTCAGTGGGACTGAAGTTTATGTTACATGCTTTTTTTTTTTTTAAAGCAAAATAATTTTCCATCAAGAGCAGTGCTTTAGTTTGTCTCCAAGGCGTGATGAATGAAAAAGCTCAGATTGCTAAGTGAAGTTTGAGTAGTTTTATTTAATTTGCTGCTTTAAATTAGCAGGATAAATTTACAGATTTTCTTTGCATATCAAGGTTTAGAGGTGGTTCATAATGGTTAGGAACTAATTGGGGGGAAATTTCTCAGGTTTATGATGATTAATTGTTTTAAAATATGTAATTTTTGTAAAATTTCCCATTGATTTAGACAATTTCTTAATCGATTTATTAGAAAACAAGTTTGTGTATTCTAAGATTAAATGATTTGATGGCTTAGTGATCAGATACTGTTTCCTTGAAAAGTTGTTTGTTAAAGTTGGTGTTTAATAAATATTGGGATTAGAATAATAACTAAGACAAAAAATTCCCCAGGAATTTTCCTATCTTGGAATTTCAGTAGAAATTCTGGCTTTCTCTTGTTTCAACAACTTCATGGATTAGTGGAAGACGTGTAGAAGCAGGCCTGTTGATGGTCCCTGTTTTGAAATAAAGTATATTCCTGGAGATCTGGTTTTGAAATGGGTCACTGTAAGGTGATCCCTCTTCTCTTTGGACATCAATAGAAACCTTCAAATGAGGGGATAAAGTTGATGCATGTGTCTTTTTATAGGGAGTGTTGAATGAGTGGTGCTAGTCTTAAAGCTTATACTTACTATAGCACTGTTTAAGCATTAACTGAAGTTGAAAGCAATAAATAATTATAAAAATAATTTTCTTAAAAAAAAATTTCTTGCAAATGAGACTTTTAGATTTAATGTATATTGGCTTCTTTTCAAAACTCAACAGCCGTTGAATTGATTCCGACTCATAGTGACCCTATAGGATAGAGTAGAACTGCCCTGTAGGGTTTCCAAGGCTGTAAATACTTAGGAAGCTGACTGCCACATTGTTCTCCTGCACAGTGGTTGGTGGGTTTGAACTGACAACTTTTCAGTTAGCAGCTGAGTGCTTTAAACTGCTGCGCCACCAGGGCACCTGGTTGGTTTCTTACTGCCTATTAAAAGTCTCACAGCTTAAATTTTTTCCTGTAATTCAAGGATCTTTGTTCACTTGGCATACACTCTTGTAGCTTTGATTGAATATGGACACTTGGTCTTTGAAGTAAACTCTAGATTTTCAACCTTTTAATAGATCATTGTTCTCTATACGATAAGTGTTAGGTTTATATGTCTTCAAATGCGGTTACATTCAGGGTCAGTATTCTTCATCTCCTTCCTCATTACCAGGGGTCACATTTCTGGTACCTTCAACCACTCAGTAAGAAATGCACCAAAAAACTCATACTTGGTTCATCAAAAGTTTCTGTGCTCTACTGCAGACTTTAATCTGGAATTTGAGTTGTCTTTTACCATATACAAAGGAACTCTAGTGGCACAGTGGTTAAGGCATTTCAGTTGCTAACCAAAAGGTTGGTGGTTCAAACCCACCAGTGCTCTGTGGGAGAAAGATGAGGCAGTCTCCTCTCCTAAAAATGTACAGCCTTGGAAATTCTCTGGGACAGTTCTACTCTGTCCTGTGATGTTGCTATGAGTCGGAATCAACTGAATAACAATGGGTTTGTTTAGTTTTTTACAATGTATGTATATGTATTAGAACCTTGTCTGTGTGATATATCAGGTCAGAGGCATTGCGGTGGCTGTGACCGTTGAGTCTACTAAGTGCCAAGTACTGTGTGAAGCACTCTCCGTACATGAACCCATTATATCAAGTATGTGAGGTAGGTGATCATCACCATTTTACAGAGGAAGCAGGTAAAGCTCAGAGAAAAGTAACTAGGCTGTGGTCGTTCGGTGCAGTAGTCAGCTTTGGTGTCAGCAACATACAACTGCAAATTCCTGTGACTTCCTTTGATAGACTGTTGGTTCTTGGTCACGTGCAGCTCTGCTGGGCTCACCCTGTCTTGTTTTCAGTGCACATGTCTTGTTCTAGGGCGAAGTGGAAAGAGCAGCCACTACACAGATGCAGGGCCTGCTGTTTCCAAGGCAGAGAGGACAGAAGCTGGGGGGGTGGAAGGGGTGCGTGTGTCAGCCGCACGGATGGAGATGGTGTGGCTTGCTCTGTTACGTGCCAACCCCCAAATCAGTAGGGGGAGAAGTTTATACCCAGGGAAGAGTGGTGAGGGCAGTGAGGGAGTGGGTAATTGTGGAAACGTTGAATGGTAGAGATGGATTTTGAAACTGTGATGTAGAACATGATGCTGTTAATTACTGACTGGACTGGGATTTTTTTTGCCTTAATAAAGTGGAAGAGCTGAACAGAGGGGACTGACAGCAGAATGACAACAGCAAGAGAAAGGAATATGTAAGAAATGTGTATCAGAGTACATATTAGAAACTGACGGTCTTAGCAATGGCCATGAGTTGTGAGGAGGTTATAGTTAGGAATTCCTGAAAGTCGTGACAAAATGATAAAATCAAAATGCTTTTGGTACATCAGAATTATCTAAAAAATTCAGTTAGATGGATGTTACTTGAGATTTCCATGAAATTTTTGAAATATGCCAGTGATAAATTTGGGGGATAAGGATTTCTCTTCTCACATATACTCTTGATCTTTTGGGATACTTGATTTTCGTAGTTCTGTGTTAATAAAACCAAATCAAACCACTGCCATTGAATCTCTTCCAACTCAAAGTGACCCTTCAGGACAGGGTAGAATGCCCCAGAGGGTTTCCAAGGTTATAAATCTTTATGGAAGCAAACTGCTTCATTATTCTCCTGAGGAGTGGCTGGTGGGTTCAGCCTCTGACGTTTTGCTTAGTAGCCAAATGCTTTAACCACTATACCACCAGAGCTCCTTTGTTTTTTGTTGTTGTTATGTGGCCCCGAGTCTGACCTACTCATAGCGACCCCCTCCTTGGGTTTCCTTGGGTTTCCGAGGCAAGGCGGTATACGGAAGTAGATTGCCCAGCCTTCCTTCCGAGGAGTGGCTGGTGGATAGGGAATGGGAAAATCTTGTTGGTTATTTGAATACCAGAATGAAAATGAAGCAAGTTTCCTAAGAAATGTATTTTTTTTTTAATAGGTTACATAGTCACACGTAGTTCAGAATTTGGCAGGTACAGCAGAGTGTGACGCTGAAAAAGGTCTCTGCCACTCTGATGCCCTCCTTGATGCCCTCC
>NW_006921605.1:14494282-14507495 GCF_000298275.1 Orycteropus afer afer | reverse complement strand
AGCCTTCTGGTTAGCAGTCAAGTGCCTTAGGCACTATGCTACCAGAGCTCCTGTATGTCATTTTACACAGGTATATACTATAAATTAAATTTCTGGACGTAGAATTACTGGACCAAGAAGTAAATGCACTTGTAATTAAATAGAAATGAAAAATTAAAGTCATTTTTTTACATATTTTTCTTACTGTGTTTTTCTTAATGAAAAAGTAGGAAGTTGAGAGAAATGAAGGAAAAGATAGCCACCTGCACAAAAAGAAAATAGAAATCAGACATGATTCCATTAATAAAAATGAGAACTCTTACCACTTGATGCTTATTCCTCTGAACGTTTCTTGCTGCATAGAGTTCTTCAATTTATTTTGAGGCCAGAAGCTGGGCTGAACACGGTGTAGGAAAAAAATTGGCATCTCTTTCGTTTCTTTTTTTTTATCAAAAGCTATCCTAAAATAGTTAATGAGTGTTAAATTCATTTAGAATCAGAAAGAAATTTTTAAAAATAATGGAGAATGGGTCAAATGAAAGCTGTAGATAGTGCATTCTTTTTTCTTATTTATTTTGCATATGATAAACTCTTTGTTGCAGATCTGAGAGGAATTTCTTTTTAAGGCCCTATGTTTGAAAAATAAAGATTCAGTTTTTATATAAATTGGTTCAATTAAGAATTAGTTTTTAAAAGCAAGAAAGCTCTTTTGTTTTAACTTCAGGTATTTAAAAAAAACACAAAAAACCCAAACCCATTGGCATGAAGTTGATTCTGACTCATTGCCACCCTCACTGGGTTTCCAAGGTAGTAAATCTTTATGGAAGTCGATTGCCCCGTCTTCCTTTTACATTGTGGCAGGTGGGTTTGAACTGCTAACCTTTTGCTTAGCAGTCAGATGCCTTAGGCACTATGCTACTAGTGCACCAGAGCTCCTTAACTGCAAGTACTAACCAAAAAAATCAAATTCAGCTGCCATCAAGTTGATTCCGACTCATAGCGACCCCGTTTGGGTTTCCGGGGTGGTAAATATTTACAGAAGTCGATTGCCCGGTCTTCCTTCTGCAGAGTGGCTGGTGGGCTTGAACTGCCAACCTTCTGGTTAGTGGTCAGATGCCTTAGGCACTATGCCACCAGCCCAGCTAATAAAAAATGCTTCTGGCTCTGCTAGGAGTAGTACTGTCAGACCTGATCTTATTTAAATTCTTGATCACCATCACATTGTTTAGTTATTTGGTACACCCTGGACTCAGCTGAGAACTCCCCAGGCTCAGGACCCTCCCCCTTTTGTTCGTAATATCTCATTGCCTTGTAGAGGACTAATCCAGGGAATGCTTATTGAGTTAATAAACGCAGTGATTTAGACGTTTTCTGATCATTTGCTGTGTCTGTGTTGTTTCTAGGAGCTCTGGTGGCATAGTGCCTAAGGCACTTGACTGCTAACCAGAAGGCTGGCGGTTCAAACCCACCAGCCACTCCTCGGAAGGAAGGTTGGGCAATCTACTTTCGTAGTGATACTGCCTCGGAAACCCAAGGAGAGGTCTCTGTGAGTCGAATCTGACTCAACGGCAGTGAGTTTGGTTTGGGTTTTTTGGTTTGCGTTGTTTCTAGATATCATTTATTAGGATTTTGTTCTGCAGTTTATCATTATTACAAACAAGATCAGTTATTGTCAGTACATTACTCTTCTGGGTATCTTACTTTTTATCTTCATGTTACGTGTCTTTGTCCTAATGACTTTTGTTCATTAATAAACTGGTATTAAATAGTAGCTGGTATCAGAGGAAACACAATAACTCTTTGAGAGCATCTCTCTTCAGGCTGTACTCTGCATTTGGAATTGGCTTTTTGAAAACTCTTTTAACTTTCACACAGGTAACTAGAGGAGGAGATTTGAAGTGACTGAGGTGATTGGAATATGAGAATACCAACTTCACATAAAGTGCCGAATGATCTCATTGTCCAGACCTGTAATTTCTTTCAGGAGGAGGCAAAACAGATTCAGACTCTGCAGAAAGCCGGCAGCCGTGCAGACTCCCGGGAGGATGAAATCTCTCCTCCTCCCCCCAATCCTGTGGTTAAGGGCCGGAGGCGACGAGGTGCTATCAGTGCTGAAGTCTACACGGAGGAAGATGCTGCCTCATATGTTAGAAAGGTACTTTGGATCCCTAAACATTGGTGAAATGTTAGTGGAACCTACATGGTAGTCATCTGGTCTCCTTGGATGGATGCATGCCTGCACTGTTGAGAGTAGTGAAACATCAAATAGGATGACTCTTACTCCACCTGTGCCGTTTTTTAGACCTGTGGGGCAGTTTCTGTACCAGAGTGCCACAGGAGATGTTAAACCAGTGAATGATGGGATTGGAGACATTGTCTTTGCTGCCCTTTGTACTGCAGAAGCAGCAGCAGGTAGCACCCATTTTCTCTTGAATTGGGGTGTCAGTTTTGGACACCCGGTACTTCATTTGTGACTTTCAACCTTTTATCCTGTAACCTTCATTTATCCTAATCTTCCTCATTCTGGGTTAAGCTATTAACCCTAAAGCAGACCAGAATTGTGCTGGTGTGTGAGGCTTGTGGAACTAGTAGTATAGACCACAGTTTTAAACATGACTAATTGCCCTGAAATACTTAGTTTTGTGACCTTGATCAAGGTTTGCTTTTATTTTTCTTTAGTTGTTAGCTGGAAACCAGATACTAGCCTTTAAGTACAGATCTGCTTATAGACATGGGGATTAATTAGTCAATATTTGTTCAGTACTTTGTGGATCAAAGACAGTACAAGTTTGTTGTAGTGAAAATATTTAACTGAAAGCAGTCTTGTTTAAATGCATTAATGTACCTTGACATTTAATTGAAATGCAGATTATGAAGTTTTTGGTTTATGGAATTATCATTTGACCTTCAATTCTTTCCTAGGTTATACCAAAAGATTACAAGACAATGGCTGCTCTAGCCAAAGCCATTGAAAAGAATGTGCTCTTTTCACATCTTGATGATAATGAGAGAAGGTATGTACAGGTTTGTTCTTATGCTGTTTTTTTCCAGTAAGGCTATAGTCCAGAATTCTTCTCATCATTGTCACAAATTTTAAGGCTCTTGGTAATCATTCATCTGATGACCATCCAGGTTGAAAATCTGGCACCTTTAAGTCTAAAGCTAGTGTTGCAAATCCACCCAGTAGACGTGTGGAATGTGACATGAGGCTTCTCTCTTGCAGTGATATTTTTGATGCCATGTTTCCGGTCTCTTTCATTGCTGGAGAGACTGTTATTCAGCAAGGTAAGGGCTGCTGTTTCTCTGACCTCCAGTGTTGTCGTGGGGAGGACGTGAAAAGGGAGGATTTCTTGGTTTGATTTTATTGAAGGTGTTTTTCCTCCTTCATCCTGTCATCTTCCTCTGTTACACTATGAGTTTTTCCTGTTTCTGATTGTGAATTAAAATCCTCTGAGCAAAAACGCACAGTCTTTCCTCAGGGGGCTAGTATTCCCCTTGCATCTGTGATTACCATTAAAGGAAATTCTGTGTTTTTATTCTGAATGTTGTATTGAATTTTATAGAGGTATGGTGTATATGTCCTTTACGTTGATTATTAATCATTTGAAAAATAAAGTAGGAAATAACCCATGTTCTTCACCATGTAGACTGTCTATTTCCAAACTTCTTGTTGATTTTTAGATTTCTGCCTACATGCACTAACATGAATCTGATCTTTCGGGTATCTGTCTTGTCTTATTTACTTGATATTTCATGGGTATTTATAAACCATCTATATGCCCATGCAGTGACAACCTGATACCTTGCTACTTCATCGTTTGTGTTATTTTGGGGCTTTTTTTGGTGGTGGTGGTGGTCTTGACTCAGGAATGTCCTGTACACATATGTAGTTCCCCCCACACCCGAGGTATTCTTCACTATGAGGTGATAATATAAAAATCAATCAGTTTTAAGACTTCAAATGTACTGCTGGATACTTACTTTCAAAGGACCACTATAAGATAGGTTTAGTATTTTACATTAATAGTTTTAATTTGTGTTTCCTTATTTGAGATACACTTAACTTTTTGCTTTCCTTTCTTGTAGGTGATGAAGGTGATAACTTCTATGTGATTGATCAAGGAGAGATGGATGTAAGATTTAATAAGAGCAAAATTAGGTCACTAATCTTAAAAGTCAGTGCATAATTTTTTTTTCCCCCATCTAAGGAACAAGAGCAGTATCTGAAGGACTGCATATGGCCTTTGTGTGTCTCACTTAGTAGTGCTTGCATCTTCTACACCTTTTGCGTTGCATTTTAATGACACAGAGACGCTTTTTCAAAATGATTTCTTTAGGCCTACATGCAGTTGAAAAGCTTGGCTGTAGTTGCGGTGAGATGGGATTCTGTGGAATAGAACAAGCCTGGGGAGAGCCCAGATCCAGCCACGAGTAGTTAGGAGACTTAGGACCACTCTTAATTCTGTGAGGCTTGTGTACCATGAAATAGGGATAAAAATAGCGTTGGTCTCATAGAACTGAGACAATGCAGTGACCTAATGTAAGTAACATACTTAGCACAATACTCTGTATGATTCTTCTTACTATTAGAGTAACCGTTTCCCTTTGGTTATCTCCAGAGTACTTTTTCCTATTAGGTAATTAAATTAAGTAGGTCACAGACACTCTTACCTCATTTAACTCAGCTTTGCTCTTCTGTGTACTGAAAGCTTAATGTATTTTAATTTTTGAACACAGTTCAGGATTCTGACTCCTTAAAAAGGTGTGTGGGTTTTTAATTCTCATGTGTTTGTGTATGTAGAAAAAGGACAATTCTCTGGTGTCACTTGCATTTCAGGTCTATGTCAACAATGAATGGGCAACTAGTGTGGGAGAAGGAGGGAGCTTTGGAGAACTTGCTTTGATTTATGGAACACCCAGAGCAGCCACTGTCAAAGCGAAGACAAATGTGAAATTGTGGGGTATTGACCGAGACAGCTATAGAAGAATCCTTATGGTAAGACACCATGGCTTTGTGGAGTGTGGTTTAGAATCCCTGCCTAAGTAACCAGTGTTTGAGTAACAGTGTTACCAGATTAAAATGAGAATATCATTTACTTTTTGTAATAAAATGCTTTGTAGTAAGCCCAATATAGCATGATTCCGTATACCCTTTGAGATACGATCTTTTAGAGTGGAAGTTTGGCCAGAAGTAACATGAGAAACAAAATAGGTCTGTGTAATGGTCACCACATGTTTGGAAATCTGTCCATTTGCCAGTAGGCACATCTTAACCTACCCTGATGCTTGTGTGTCACAGCCTGATTGGTGCTGCTTTTAAGTGCACAAAGTTATTTAAGGCCCCTCAGAAGTAATCAGCTTCTTTTTAACTGTGAAAGTGGAATATCAGTAATGCAGATGGCATGTTCCTGCTCACTAAAGGAAAATTAACAAATAATAAAACCACTGGGACGTTTCTGCTGTGATGTAGCAGGCTTTCTGAGAACTGGGTAGGAATGTGTGGTATATCTTTGGAAGTTTAAGTCCCAGCTAATGGCATTAGTCATTCTGAATGGTTTCCTTAACTTTGTGCAGTGCTTGTCTGGCTGTTTGAAAGTATGCATGTGTATATGTGTATACAGGCAGCCCTTGGGTCAGGAATGAGGTCCATACCTAACTGGCTTTAAGAATTTGTAGCTCAGTCCGAACAGGTCTGTACCATTCTTGTTTAGGCTTGCTTTAGTGCAGGAGGTTCAGAGCTTTTTCAGTGATCTGAAAGCGGCACATGCAGCAAGTGAAGGTAATAGTGTGAAGAATTTGTTGTGAGTTGGGGTGGTGGAGGGGCTTGGTTCAGTTGTTTCAAAGCAGGACTTTGAACTGGTTCTTGCCAGTTCTGTCACGGTTGAGAAGGCAAAGATGACAGCACCACTTTGAATATGGGTGGCTCTCCACAGTCCTGCCGATAATCGGTCTCATGATAGACTCCTGAAGGGGCACACTGTACCTGTTCTGAGTCTCCTGTTTCAGGGCTTCAGCCTGTAATTTTTCCCATTCTGATTACTGTGCTGAATCACCCAAATTGTAAAAATTCATGTCTGTTCCTTTTTCACTTTGTTGGACAGGACAGAAGTGGTTTTTGAAGCCCTGCATTAAAGGACAAGTAGGAGTTGTTTGTGGGTTAAATGTTTGTGACCTGGGGACTTCCGTACATACACATGATTTTCTTCCTCTGATTCTTCAGATATGTTGAACTGTCTTTGCAGATAAGACAGCTTAGCTAAGTTTGGGGTTATGGCCCCTCATTTTTCCCTCCAAGTGGCAGCAGTTTATATTAGTTTCTTACTTCTGTGGGGTATTGGAGTTTCAGGGAAGGACTTTGCCCTGGGAATATATTCAGCTAGAATCACATATATTAGTTGGGATTTTTTTTTTGGGGGGGGGAGAACTGATAATTTATTTAAAATTTCACCAGTTTGATGGTATTAGGAACCTTCTGTAAGGAGTTCTGATAGCATAGTGCCTAAGACATTTGACTGCTAACCACAAGGTTGGCAGTTCAAACCCATCAGCCACTTGTGGAAATAAAACTGGGCAATCTATTTCCGTAGAGCTTTACCACCTTGGAAACCCAGTTGGTGTCACAATGAGTTGGAATTGACTCCATGGCAGTGAGTTTGGTTTTGGTTTTTGAGGAACCCTCTGTGGTCATATGCCTGGTTTTCCTTTCAGTAGGAACAAGCTACTGAGGGCTTTTTTAGAGAGTTGAATGGGGGGCCTCATCATCTTCAACATGAAGAAAAATAACCTCACATCAAAAAGAACTTCTTAGAATGGATAACCAAGCTATGGTACATACACACAATGGAATACTATGCAACACATAAAAATAATACAGAATCTGCAAAACACCACATAACATGGATGAACTTGAAGGACATCATGCTGAGTGAAATAAGTCAGTCACCCAAGGACAAATATTATATTAGTTCATTATTGTAAAAAGTCAAGGCACAGTTTATGTGTGGAAAGAAACATTCTTTGTTGGTTACCTGGGGTAGAAGGAGAAGGGAGGGAACACTGCAAAAATAATAAATGGGGGGGGACTTCCTTAATTTTGTTTATTAACAGCAAGCTACAATTCACCTAGGGTTTTTTTGTTTGTTTGTTTCTTTGTTTGAACTTTAATGTTTATTATTTCACAGCATTATGTGATAATTACACATTTTTGAAATAGATTTTTTTTTTACTTTTTCTAATTATAGGGAAGCACACTGAGAAAGCGGAAGATGTATGAGGAGTTCCTTAGCAAAGTGTCTATTTTAGGTGAGTTTTGGAAGACTGCGTGGAGAATTGTTAGAAGGGTTAGTGATACTTCAGCAGAGCTTACTGTGCTCTGTGCATAAAAACCTTCTCTAGTTATCTTCACTCATGCTTTTGTTCGCTAATAGTAATGAAAAATACGTGGAATTTTTGACAGTCAAAGCTTTAACTAAACTAGGAATAATTTTGACAGTATTGAGTTTACGAGTACATGAGAAGCCTGTGGATTAGAAATGATGGGACTTGAGAAAAGCCTTCTGGGATATGTGCTGATCAGTTCTTCTTGAGGAGACAAAGGCTGCCAGTGTCCTGGCCGGTCATTACCAGGTCATCACGCTGTGACCTCTGACTTTGATGCTTCACCAGTGAGTCCATTGGCTCAGGAGAGAGAGTATTTGTAAGAATGCACTTTCTCTGTGGGAAGGTGAAGTGTCCTTTGGTGGCATCTTCTGAAAAGATGCCTGGAATTTGTTGAAGTTTGAAATAAAGCCAGATAATTGGAGATATTTTTGTGTATTTTCTTATATAAACTTGGAGACATTGTGAGAAACTGTTTTTTCATTGGGAGGGAAATGGCCACGTTGTAACAATCTTCTGCCATTGTTTTATTACAGTGAATTGATGTTTTTTTCTCCTTCTTAATGCCCATTCTCTAGAGTGACTACATTTGCTTATCCATTTTATGGATAATGACCGTGTTACTTTTAGGTCCAGTAAATGTCAATTTAGGAGCTCTGGTTGCGTAGTGCCTAAGGCATCTGACTGCTAACCACAAGGTTGGTGGTTCAAAGCCACCAGCTACTCCTCAGAAGGAAGACTGGGTAATCTACTTCTGTAAAGATTTATTGCCTCGGAAACCCAAAGTTGGTTGCTGTGAGTCGGAACTGACTTGACGGCAGTGAATTTGGTTTTGGAATTGTAGATTTGATTTGAACTGTTGTCATTCTTTAGGAATACTTGTATTTTATTACTCCTTTACCACTTGGGTGCAGTTGGTATAAGTTAACCCAGTCACTGGGCTACTAAAGTAAGACTCATCTGTGGTAATATGAGAATATTGTTGAGGTTAGTGGTAATCAAAGACAGGAGACATACTTAATGTGAGATGCTGCTGGAACGCTGAACGGATATGGTTTATTTAGTTGAATCACTTCATACTTTGTTTTGGCATTTTTACCAATCTCATATAACATAGAGAAATTCTTTGGGTTCTTTCAGAATCTTTGGATAAGTGGGAGCGTCTCACAGTAGCTGATGCATTGGAACCAGTCCAGTTTGAAGATGGACAGAAAATTGTGGTGCAGGGGGAGCCAGGGGATGAGTTCTTCATTATCTTAGAGGTAAAGAGGCTGCATTTGATACCCGAGGAGTTGTGTGCCGCGGGAGGGAGAAGATGGGTGAATTCTGGTGATACAGAGCTTTAGTTCTTGAGACTACGTGGTGGTTTTATTTGAAAATGATGTTAGAAATGCTGTTCGGTTTTCTACCAGGCCACGGCATTTTAAATGAGTTTGAGTCAGAATTGAAGAGCCCTAGGCAGGAAGTAATAACCAAATCCTGACTTGAACAAATTAATCCTCAAAAAAAGCCTCAACAATTTAGTGTAAAAAACCATAATGATTTTTCATCTTATAAAGTGCATGTGTTTGGGCTGTTCGTCAAAAGAAGATCAAAGGTGATTGTTAAAAATGTAAAAGTTACTTTTTTTTTTTTTAAATCCATAGCAAATACCCTTGCCTAACAGTTAGATTCAAATAGCAGATTTTATGACTGTGACTCGGTAGCTGCTTATTGATTTACCTGAATCAGGTTGGGAGCCTCTTTCTGTATAGATAGATCCCAGGTGGTAGGTAATGTAGGCTTGGTGGCCTTAGTGTTTCTGCCACAGTGACCCACCTCTGTTGTGGGGCAAAAGCAGCCATTCATAATATGTAAATGAACGGGTGTAGGTGTGTTCCAGTGTGAAACTTCCTTTACAAACCCTGCCAGTGAGCTGGATTGGCTTCCAGCTGCAGGTTGCTGACCCCTTAGCTTAATGAGAAGAACCTTCCTGGGGGCAAGGAGGCCCACACTGGTTTAGTAGGAATCGAGGCTCATGTAGTCAGTGACTAACTACTCAGTTCATCTTTTTTTATCGCATGAAAATGGTTTGAAGTAGCCACTGATTTTTTTTTCGGGGGGGGGGTGTGTGGTGCAAAATAGCTAAAATAACTAAGGTCTTTAAAATGTCAAACCTTGGGTTTGAAAGTATTTTTTTGTGTTTGTGGTGATTTTATCCCAGGGTTCAGCTGCTGTGCTACAGCGTCGGTCAGAAAACGAAGAGTTTGTTGAAGTGGGAAGATTGGGGCCCTCTGATTACTTTGGTACGTGGATTGTCTCACAGTAAATACCTGGTTTTTTATGTCACTTAGCAGTGAGATCCTGTAGTCGTTCATAATTTTTTATCACTTTCTAAGTGTAGTCTCCTTTGGTTTGCAGAGAAATTGTGTGCTATTTTGACCTTTATTCAGTTAATAATTAAGTTGATTTTCTCCTTTATCAGTTTTTGTTTGGTTTTCTGAAGTGCAGATGTTGTTGTCTGTACTAACCTACTAGAGAAACCAGTACTTGTCGTCTCCTCCTCAGAAGGGACAGAGAAGATGTTTCCCCAAGCAGTCAGCCTACTCTCACCCTGCTCCTTTCTCTTCTGCAGGTGAAATTGCCCTGCTGATGAATCGTCCGCGAGCTGCCACGGTGGTTGCTCGTGGCCCCTTGAAGTGTGTTAAGCTGGACCGACCTAGATTTGAACGTGTTCTAGGCCCGTGCTCGGATATCCTCAAACGGAACATCCAGCAGTACAACAGTTTCGTGTCACTGTCTGTCTGAAATCCGCCTCCTGTGCTGCCCTTTCTCCTCTCCCTGGTCCATGCTTCAGTCTCGCAGATGGCTTTATTTTCCCTAATTGCAGCGCCAGGTGGCCACTGGCATCACAGCTTCGTGTCTGTTTATATTAAAGTTGCTTTCCTTGCGCCCTTTTTCATTTGGAGCATTGAGTGAATGCTCGTACACGGTTAAATAAATAGAAAGAGTTCTGTCTGTGGAGACGTTGCTGTCACTGCTTCTCTTTGTGCAGTGTTCGTGTGTCATCTGGGCAGCGAGTGCCGGTGAGGCAGATCCCAGCACCACGTGAATTCTCATAAAGTCATGATGTAATAGTGCAAAATTTTTTTTTTTTTTAAGTGACATAATTTTCTAGTTAAAAGCATATTTTAGATTGTGGCCATATATGCTATTTTTCTTTATAGAATAAATGATTTCTCATTAAGCTCTAAGGATTAGGAAAAATGGATATAGAATAATCTTAGTATAGTAGAAAGACTTCCTGTATTTAAACTATAGTTTAAGGATGGGAGATGCCCATTTTTGCAAATTACAAGATGGATATGATCAGTTTTTTTTTTTTTTTTTCTTTTTTTAACCAGAGTTTGTGTTTGTCGAGCTAATTTGCTTAGTTCTGTTTGTATCTCATTAATGTTTCCTCTCCAGTTCTTATCTTTGGATGTAGCTATTTACACCTGCTTTTTAACTTTGAGACTACATCTTGGCCTGTGATTTGGTTATGGTTTAACTACATCTGCCTCTTCTCAACAAATTGTGATTAGACATTTATCCAGCTAGTGCCAAATACTGATCACCAGTGCTGAATTGAGACTAAGATTTAAGGTCTTCTCTTTACGGTTGTTAACGTAGAGCTTTTGGTTAACATACTTCAGTTGACTCCAGTATAATTGACACTTCTCACACTCTGATTGCAGGAGATTGGATTTTCTGGGGTTAGAAACGGAACAATGTCATGACAGAAAAATGCTACAGGGAGAAATGTCAGATGGACAGAGTTCAGTGTCAGGAACTTTCCCCTGTTGAGTTCATTGGGTGTGAAATTGAGGAAGGACTATTTTATTTTAACCTTTCCTCTCCCCTCCTTTTTACATCAACTGGATTTGTGGTGGGTTGGGGATGGGTGGTGGGATGTGTCTCTGTTGTTCAAATTGGTCTGAAAAACCATCCTGCAGAGGGTCTACTTTCCTCTCTAGCATTTATTTCTCTAGTAAACTTTCCTTTTTTTAAAACAGTGAAATTTGTGTTTTGAGTCTTAACTGTATTTCAGTATTTTCCAGCCTTGTGTGTTGTATTATTCCATGTGCACCGATGATACCCAATGGTTTATTTTTATTGTTATTTTTTAAACAAAATTTCCCAGTTCCATGATGTAGGCGATTTATTTTCCTTGTGATTTCTCTATGATGTAGGGTATATCTGGGAGTGACTGCCAGCCTTTTCCCATCTGTATGCAGCTGGCTCTGATGACTAATCCCCTGTCCCACCCTTTCCCAGGTCACTGAAAGCAGTCACAGTGGATGGTCATTGGTCTGAACACTTTTTAGGTGGTTGCTGAGTTTGGAGTTGAAGTCTGGGAAAGAGGTTTCACATTTTAGTGTGGGACAGAAGTTTACCTTGTTATAGATATTTTTATTTTTCAAAATCTATACTGAATGAGAGTTGTCTGATTTGTACTTTGTGTTTAGCTGCCTTTTTTTTATATTTAAAAAACTAAAAATAAAAATTATCTTATAGCTTAAAGCTTGATTTGATCTTTGTTTAAATGCCAAAAATGTACTTAAAAGAGTTTAGAATGCCATAAAATTGCACAGTTTCATATATGTATATAATCAATGTTCATGTACATTTTAGATACATACCGTGCTTTCTAAGTAAGTTTTACCCAAATCATTTGGCTTGCTGTTTTCTCCTTTTTGTAGTTTTTAATCTTAAATTTTAAGATAAGTCTAAACTTAAAAACTATTACATTTAAAGCTTTATCTTTGTGCAATCTTCTGTATGTGAGAAATCCCTGTTGGCATCGTGTGTCTTGGTTGATATTTTGGGCCATAGCAGTCGTTCTTTCTGGGCTCGGGGAGTGACCTGAGATCTACTGCTCTAGGAAGTATCAGTGGCCAGAGGACCATTCCGTATTGTTCCCTGGCTCACAGTCTGATTGTACTGTATGTGCTCATAGAATCTTTCTGTTATAGATTGTCTTAATGGTAGGTCAAATAATAATAATAAAAAAAAGATTACATAATTTAAATTCTTAAATGTAAACGGTTTTTCTTCCCTTTCTCCTTCTGTCTCTATATCCTCCACCTCCAGAAATCTCCTACTCTGCTGTGTGAGAATGAAAGTAAAAGTGAATTATGAGATCATTGTTTTAAAAGAATGATGTGTTTTATTCTCAGTGATTCCCACTTTCAGTTAAAGGATGGATCTCACACCTTGATGGAAGGGTAACTGAGATCTGGCTGATAAATCTCTGGAGTCAAAGAAAGAAGGGATTATTCAGTCAAAAGCCAAAATTTTCCTTGTTGAAGACAAAGATTGCTTCTGTAGCCTTGGAACTTTATCCTAGACTTAATGGAGAAATATTTCTAGATTAGCATGTTTTTAGAAAGGAGCTCTGGTGGCGTAGTGGGGAAGGCATATAGATAGATAGATAGATAGATAGATCTGTTAACCAGAAGGTCAGCAGTATGTAGGTAGAGACTTGCATATGTTTTTGTGTTTGACATACAAAAAGCCTTATTTTTAATGCTTATTACTCAAATTTTCCAGATGATGACGTTGTAGTCATTGATGGGTTGATATGATCATTTTTTCACATCCGGTGATGCTGGAGATGATGTATTCTAGAAAAACATGAATTGGTGCTGTATTGCAACATGTGCACCTTGTCCAGGTTCAGCGGTCCCTTTCTCCAACCCACGGGAACTGAAATCTCTAGAATTCCAGCAGAATACAACTAAAGAAAAATTTCCTGGCTTGACTGCCCTGGTTAGTTACAGTTTAATTCGCTTTCTCAAATGGCAGCTCAGTAGGATCATTTTTTGTGTCTTAATGA
>NW_006921605.1:14476101-14491967 GCF_000298275.1 Orycteropus afer afer | reverse complement strand
AGGTAGGTTAGGAGTACTTGTTATTTGTCCTAACAGGGCTGTCTGGATACATTGCAGAAGTCTTGGGTGACATTTCTGGTTCTGACATTCTAGTGACAACTTTCTACTCCCTTCACATTTGGGGTATTTGAGTCTCTGGCCTGTATCAGAGAGAAGTGATTTGATGAAATTAGGCTCTTTGTTGACTGCTTAACCCCTCCACAGTGTGGTAGTGTGAGTACATTCCTGTCATTGGTGTTTTCATTAATTACAGAGTAAGAAACAAAGGCCCATCCCAACCCTCCTGTTAATGGAGCTTCAGATGCCAGCAAGTCAGCAGGTAGAAGATGGAAGAGACAGTGAACCCTAATATCCTGGGTGGCTTTTAAGGGAAAGTTAAGAAATTTGAGTTAGCCCTTTTTCAACAAGCAGCTGAGGGGAGGGGCATCTCGAGTAGCAGAAGCAGAATTCTTAGGCTAGCCCCCTGCCGCTCTGTGGGGAGGAAACGCCCTGTTACCTGGGGCAGGTGCTAAGAGGATTGTGGTTGGTGCTCCAGGGCTGTGGAGGGCCCAGCGAAGCCAGGCCTCCTGCCTGAGTACAGGCTCACCTGCTGCCAGGCCTGGTCCCGTGCTGGTGCTCCGGACCTCTCCGGTTGTCCCTTGAAATTCCTCCTGTTGCACTGGACTGCTTGTGTTGCGACATTTGTCTTGCTTAATGCAGTTTCAATCGCTACTTCATGCACTTCTGGTTAAACAACTATTGTTGTTGTTGTTATGTGCCGTCGAGTCAAACCCAACTCATAGTGACCCCTCCTTGGGTTTCCGAGGCAGTATCACTATGGAAGTAGGATTGCCCAACCTTCCTTCCGAGGAGTGGCTGGTGGGTTTGAACCGCCAGCCGTCTGGTTAGCAGGCAAGTGTCTTAGCCACTATGCTACCAGCACTCCCTAAACAACTATTAGGGGGCTATTTTGAGCAAATCTTTGCTAGTTTTCTTAGTAATTCTCGGATGTCATCGTGTTACGTATTTTTTTTTTTGGTCAGTCCTATACTACTCTCAGTTTGTAAAGTACAACAACTTTAATCCGGGGCATTTGAAAACCAGCCCATTGTCACAGAAATGGCTGGATTTGAGACATTATTCTAAAATCAGTCCATGGGTTTATTGTATTCAGATTGGGCCACAAGAACTGGAGTATAAGTAGAAAGTGTGAAGTCTCAGTTAAGCCAGTTTAAGAGTTACTGTTGGCAACTTACTGGCCTGCTTATGAAGTGTTAGAGGATTGTTTTTTATCTGGACCAGGAATTACTTATGTTAGGTACTCACTTAATGTCCTTTTAGTTATATGGTTAATACTTTTCCTGGGAACAGTGCTCCCAAACCTTCCAAGCCTGACTCATATCCACATTCCCAGGGGACTTGGAAGATAGTCTGTGGCCTTGAAGAAGTCCATGCTTCCCGGGAAGGGGAGCCAAGGTAGTTCATTCTAGAAGCCACGCACCAAGAAATGAAGATCAAGTCCAGTGGATGTCACTTGAGGTTTTAAAGTAGTCCCAGTGCCCTCCATCCTTCCTGAGCTCATGACTCATGGTCACCAGCATCAACAGGTACAAGGGTGTCTACTGCTGGCTGCAGGTGTTTTCTGATGTTTGACTCTTCTAGTCCCTAGCTTGTCCAGTTAGGGTGGCCAGAGTCTGGTTTGCCTGGGCCGCTGGTGATGACGTTGTCTTCCCCATGGGCCTCTATGCACCCCTCCACTGCCTTCAGGACGATTTGGAGTCTCCGGTCCAGGGCAAGGAGGTGGGGCTCTGTGAGGACGGGGGTGAGCTGGTCGTCCAGCAGTGATTCCCGCATCACATCACTGAGCCTGTAGTCTGCCTGGGCCAGCAGCTGAAGGTGCAAGTGCGTTTTCTTTTTTATCCTGAAACAACAAAGTCAAGAACCAAATAAGGAAAGTAACTGGCTGACCCGTTGTAGCTACAGTTCTGACAGCCTTCCCCAGTGTCGTGTCCGGCACATTTTAACGACTACTCCGTGAACGAGAGGTGACGTATGTCCAGTGTTCTGTGGCCCTTTGCCCAAATGCCTTTGGCTCAGGAGTCTGTTAACTGTCCTCTAGTAATTGTGATGCCACATGTGCTGGGCCATGTACACGGGCTCTGATACTGCTAAGGGAATCAAAACAGAAGTGACACTTAGAGTCTCCTAAGAGGATACACTGAGAAGTTACGAGTGGGTGAAATGAAATCTGTCTGCCATCTCAGATGTCCTGGGTACTGCCAGCCTCCAAGTTGTTTGTTGCCAACATTGTATTTCTGTGCCATTCTAAAATCAGGGATGAAAATGGGATGGGACCAATGTTTAGGATCTTGATTTGTGTGATACCTGACTCGGACTCGGATGGGTAAGCAGTGTAATTGCCTATCTCTTGTCATAAACAGCAACTGTCTGCCCTGCTCAGGTAAGAAGGGAGGCAAAGAGGGAAGATGTTTAAATTAACCTAAGAAGTTGATTAAAAATATTCATGCTCTGCTCTGAATTTTCCAATTTTCGTTGGAAAGGAACGAGATGGTTTTGCTAGGTGCGAATCACATATTTATAATTAGTTCTGGACACTGTGGCTGAGCAGGTGGGCAATTTTACAAGCCTGGCTGAGATTCCAGAGAGAGAAGGAAGGAGGTTAGATGCTCTTGAGAGAATGGCGCTCAAAGAAAGGCCCCCGTGCTTCCTTTCAATCTGATAGGAGTTTATGGGGTTTTGCTTCAGATAGTGATCAAATAGTATTTATGAGCTCTCAGTGTTGGGTCTGATGAGTAATAACCGCAGACTGTCAGGCTCTGCAAAAGTGTGTGATTATCTGAGTGGGTTCAAGATTATAGCTGATGAGCGAAAGGTTTAAAAGATGAGATTCTAATTCATCTTGCTGCAGGATGAAGATGTCTTAAGATGTTGCTGGGAAAATGCTGTACTTGTAGCGTAAGTGACGAGGGAATTCAGGTCATTTGTGCCGTTCTACCCACCCATCACCCAGACCGATGTAAACTTGACAAAGACCTTCAGAACTTGGTTGCAGGTGGATCAAATGTCATGACTGTTAACTGCCCTTTAACTGCAAACTTACACGCAGCATTGGGAGAGAGGCGAGAGGATGGAGATTTCATCATGGGAGTGTCGTCCGAACCTAGGAGAAGAAATGGGTGCTCGTGGGTGGCCAGCCAGCCTTTTTCTCTCTCCCTTAATGTTTCTTTCTCTCCACCTCAGCCTTTTTTCTTTTTGTGTGTGATTGATTGTTCTGTGGAGGGCATACCTCCCTGGTGTTATTGCCCATCTTACATACCTGTCTGTTGTTTGGCTGGTAGTTGAGCCACGGGGGTGAGTTGAGTTCCAGGCTTAAAGTATAACTAAGAGCTATAGTCTTGAGATTCTACCAGTCTCTATCAAACTAGTAAGCCTGATCTTTTCCATTATTTTGAGTTTTGTTTCACATTTTCCTCCCACTCTATCCAGGACCTATTGTGATCCCTTTCAGAGTGGTCAGCAGTGGTGGCCGGGCACTATCTAGTTATAGTCTTAGGGTCAGGGAGGCTGGGGTTTGCATGGTCCATTAGTCCTTTGACCTAAGTGTTCCCTTGTGCCTTTGATTTTCTTCACTCTTCTTTGCTCCAGGAGGGTTGAGATCAATAGTTGTGCCTTAGATGGACGCTCACAAGCTTTTAAGACCTCAGTCGCCACTCACCAGAGTAGGATGTAGAACCTTGTCTTTATGGACTCTGTTGTGCCGACTGACCTTGATGTTCCCTGAGACTATGGTCCTGAGCCCCCATATCCAGTGACTCATTCCCTCAAAGTGTTTGGTTATGGCTAGTAAGTCTTCATAACTTTGACCCCCATAGGCTCTATAATATTCATGGATATATTTGCAGCACATATAGATACACATGTAGGAATAGCCTCTGTCAAACCTAGATCAGTTTGTGGATGTAGTCACATTCGCCTTCCCACACCTGTTCAGTTTGTGTGTCTACATAACCTCTTGTAGATGATGGTGGTTGCAGGACTGTCTGTAATGGTGTTCGCCTTTGTTGCCTTGAACTCGTGTGCTCCTCCCGGTGTCCTCTGCCGTGATCATTTGGTGCTGACCTCCCCCTTTCTCTCTGTTGCCTTTCCCTTCACCCAAGTTAATACATGTTTACCTTCTAGTTAGTGATTTACCCTCCTTCTCTTCCCACCTGGTAGCCTTCAAAGAATGCTTTTTCCTGTGTGTAAACGTTTCTTGACTTTTTACAGTAGTGGTCTCAGACAGTATTTGTCCTTTTGTGATTGATCACAGACTTTTCGAATCACATCTCTGGATGAAAATGCCAGCGATCGTGGCAGCTGATTCCCCCACCCTCTCCTGAATCAGATCACAAAAGACTGTCCAAAGATGTGAAAACGTATTGCTGTGGAGTTGATTCTGACTCATAGCATTAGTATAGGACAGAGTACAACTGCCCCCATAGGGTTTCCAAGGATGTAAATCTTTACGGGAGCAGACAGCCAGGTCTTTCTCCTACAGAGCAGCTGGTGGGTTTGAACTGCCAACCTCTTGGTTAGCAGCTGAGAGCTTAACCACTGTGCTACCAGGGCTCCTCCAAAGATGTGAAAACCAGGCAATTCCTTTGGCCTTTGGTCATTCATTCATTCATTCATTGACTACAGAGCAGGGGACATTCACTACTGAGTGAAGCTATGTTCCCTGCCTCCAGGAGCAAACCATCTAGTAAAAAATTAAAACTTCAATCTGGTTCACTAAGGGGCACATTAATGCTCTTCGGTTGCAGGAGAATCACGTGGACAAAGAACAAGAGAAAAAGGAAACGGGAAAAGACCAAGAAGGAGACAGGGAATGTGCCCATGGAGGCCCCTCCGTCTAGGGGCCTCTGGCTTCCCCTGAATAGCTGCTCGAAGAAGAATGGCTGGGGGGGGGGGTGCAGGGACACAGGAAGTCACACTTACCCTCTGGCATTGTCAAGATGAATAAGGAATCCATCATCCCCAAACTTTGTGAACATCTCATAATGGTGGCGGTCCATATTTCCTGCAAACCAGGGGAGAACTTAGAGCCAGGGCTGTCCCCTCGGGGCACTTAAAGGTGGCTTTCCTCACCTCTTGGGCCTGTGGCCTTGCCCTGGGCCCTTCCACTGCTCCACATGCAGTGTACCCCTTCCTACTCAGTGAGGGACACAATTAGCTTCAAATCTGTTGTCCCCTTGGGCCTTGTGGCAGGGTTGTACGCCTGCCTCGATGGCCCTTCTACTTCCAGCTCTTTAGTAACTGCTGCCCTTTTGGACCCCACCACCACTGCTGATCATGTGGGAAGTGAGGCTTAGCCAGTCATCATGATCCAGGCTTCTCACTGAACCCCAACTCGGCACCCAAGCCGCCTCTGTCAGGTGCTCTGAACACAGCCCACCTATCAAGAAGTCGAAGATGGCCATGTCCACAATGTTGAGGAGCCGGCTGCTGCTATTGTACGGGTAGATGTCTTTCACTGTGTCGCAGTAAAGAGGATTGATCTCCCACCTGAGGGTGACAACAAGTCCTGGGGCTGGAAAAGCCAAGGTGGCAAGGTGTTGGGGCGCTCACCCACCTGCCCTCCCAACCTTCCCCAGGGCTGGTGGAAGCATCTTTGGTGGCAGCTGGGATCCTGGGCAAAGACCTGGGAGGCCGCAGATTCCACATGGTGAGAAGGTCCTGAGCCCTTTCACTGCACATTCACCAAGCACCCACACTCCTGATGGCTGAGTGGCACATGCCAGAGGGGCAAGGCGGGGCAGGCTGGGGAATGGCTGGTGCAGTACCACTCACCTGCTTCCTCTGGACCTGGGCCCTCTAGTTCTAAAGCACTCATAGTTCCCCTAGAAGCCATTCTTGGTCATTTCTCTCCCACATGGTTCTCTGCCTAAAATGCTTCCATGTCCCCTTTACATCGGATTGGCTCTTACTCAGCTTTTATAAGCCCCTTAGGATAAGTCATGCCCTCTAGAAAGTCTTCCCTGATGACTTCTCTCCCCACACAAGGTAGGGTGGCTTCAATGATAGACAGATTCATTCAGTCAACTAATATTGATGATTACTATGTGCCAGGGAGTGTGTCAGTGCTCAGGATACAACTATGATCAAGATACATCTCATAGGGCCTACTGAGGTGAACCGGGTGTCCCTCCCATGGGTTTCTCCTGTGACTCTGTTACAGCAATGGCCACACTGTTCCTTGTCTGTCTGCCCCACCAGACCATGGAGCTGCTCAAGGACAGAGGCTGTGTCTGTTATTTCTGTATCTCTGAGCGCCTGGTGTTGGGTACATAGTCGGTTCTTTATAACTGAAAAAATGAACTAAAGGGAGAGAACAGACACAAGCCAGCTGGTCCTGGGATCAATATAAGGCCCTTGGGACAGTGACTGTGGTCACTCTCAGAACTGGACTTCAGGCCCAAGGGCATGACGTTGCATCCACAGGGCTGACTCACTCCTCTTTTCCTGCCAGCGAGTAGGAGCGGATCCAGGGGTTGGGCACAGACAGCCTGGGGGCCAGGTTGAGGGACGGCAGGAATGCGGAGAGGGAGCCCTCCAGTAGGTGGGGGTCGCCACAGACAGCATACTCGGTCTTGCACATGTATGGACATTTGGCGAAGAAGCACACATTGCTGGCTAGAGGATGGGGAGGAAAGAGGAGGAATGAGAGGAGAGATTTGGAGAGTGTCACCTTCCTGCCTCAAGCAACCCATCAGGAGGAAGAGGAGACCCTGAATGTGCAGCTTGGGAGAAGGAAAGAGGAGAAAGAAGAAGGAAGCATCACCTTTTCCAGATGTAGGGAATAGTGGGTGCTACTGAATGGCGTGTATTGGGTACCAATTTTCAAAGGTCTCAGACTAGAGAAAGTGTGGGACACAAACTCACTGTGTCCTTGCCATGTTGTTGTTGTTGTTGTTATGTGCCGTCGAGTCAACCCTGACTCATAGCGACCCCTCCTTGGGTTTCCGAGGCAGTATCACTACGGAAGTAGGATTGCCCAACCTTCCTTCCGAGTGTCCTTGCCATAGGATCAGAATATTCTTTGTTACCTTGGATGGATAACATCTGATTCCAGGGAGGCCAGTGTGTAGGTTTAGTGCCCACCTGGGCTAGTTAGCATCTCACACAAAACCTTTTCCCATACACAGTACATCTTGTGTGATGCTCAAGGGGTCCAGGTGGAAGTGTCTGATGAAGCATGCACCCATCCCTGTAATGCATCCGTTACCCATACTGGGTCTCACCAACAGGGGTCAGACCACTGCTGAATGTAATGACAGGTATGCTGGCTCCCATGTCCTTAGACCCAGAATACTGCTTTGGCTGGTACTCTACCTGGGGAGACAAAGAAAACACTCTGCAGGATTTCATTCTTGGTGACCTCTAGGATCTCCTTGGTGACATTCACTAGCCTCCCCACTGTTGGTGGCACCCGTCGGAAGTCCAGGATCCTGGAAGAGAGGGAGCCCTGTTCAGATGTGAGGCATGGTCAGGGATGGGGAGGAGGCGTCCTATCCCCAGGCCTCTGCACATTTCAAATGGCTGGCGTCCTGATCATACCCAGCAGAGTGGCTGCTGAAGGGGTCTCTGTAGTGTTGAGCTGAGAGTGCCCAGGGTGATCCCAGATCTAAAGGATGGGAGAAGGAATGGAACCCTCACTCCAGGTAGCCTCCTGGGCAAACCTTCCCATCATCCAGGCAGTGCTCTAAGTCAGTGCTTCTCATACTTGAATGTGCATACGAGCCACCTGGAGCTTGAGAAAATGCTGATTCAGATTTAGTCCTGTAGGATGAGAAGCTTTTTATTTCGTTTTCTAAAACTCCAGGGTGGTCCCCATGGTGGCTTTCATGGACTACACTTTGAATAGCAATGACTGGGCAAACAGGCAGGGTTAGGAAGTTTAGGAATGTCTTTCATCTCTTCAAGTCATTCTCTTAAGACTGATATACAGGAGTGAAAGCGTTCTCCTGATTCTCCATCAGGAAACTAGAGCAAAGGGCAGCCTTCACGCCCAAGGTGGCAAGTTGAGCAGGATGGCAGTTAGTTTCTCTATAAGGTATTCTTTTCATGACGTTAAAAGACATTGTTTCTCAATCCATAGGGTTGGATGGACCTGCTGAGTTTGAAGGCATCACTGACACATGAAGAAGATAGACAGCCGGAAGGAAAAAATGCCAGAGGGTCTGCCTGGTGCTCCCTTCTGGGGTTGGCCCTTGCCCTCACTGCCGTCCTCATGGGGCTAGACCAAGCCCTACCTGTCCAGGTGGAAAGCTGCAATCTCAGCATTGTGTCTCTGGAAATCAATGAAATAGAAGAAGTCTGCGGGCGTCTCCTCATCTCGCTGCTGTCTGGAAGGAAGGCAGGAATCACGCCCTGGACTCAGGCCTCAGTGAGCCTGGGGAGAGAGCTGACAAGCATGACCAGAGAGAAATGGACAAAATGCCTCCATGCTTTTGTATGTACACATAGACAGTAGAGCAACACATCCAGTATGGCCCCTGGTTCCTTTGGCCAAGAAGAGACAACGCAAAGGACAAGGAGGCAGGCTTCTCACAAAATCCCATCCTGTGTTGTGTGCCCTTGATTCTGAGTCAGCGACCCGACAGGACACAGCAGACCTACTGCACAGGGCGTCCTAAGTTGAAATCTTTACAGGATCAGATCACCGGTCTTTTCTCCTGTGGCACAGAGGCTGCATGGAAGCCAAGCACTTTAACCATTGTGCCATCAGGCTCCTTTGTTGTTGTTAGGCGCCATTGAGCCCGTTCTCACTCACAGTGACCCCACGGACAACAGAACGAAACCCCACCCGGTCCTGCACCATCCTCCCAGTTGTTGCTGTGCTCGAGCCCATTGTCGCAGCCACGGTGTCAGTCCATCTCAAGGGCCTTCCTTGCCTTCAGTGACCCTCTGCTTTACCATGCAGGATGGCCTTCTCCAGAGAATGTCCCTCCTGATAACATGACCACAGTACGAGAGACAAAGTCTCACCACCCATCCTCCTATGTTGTCATGTGCCGTCGAGTCGGACCCGACTCATAGAGACCCCTCCTTGGGTTTCTGAGGTGGTGTCACTACGGAAGTAGATTGCCCAACCTTCCTTCTGAGGAGTGGCTGGTGGGTTTGAACTGCCAGCCTCCTGGTTAGCAGTCACGTGCCTTAGGCACTATGCTACCAGAGCTCCCCATCCTCCTATAGGCACCAGCAATACCAAGCTTCCTACTTAAGAATCCTCAATGATAAAAACAAAAAAACCAACTCTAAACCCACCTCATCCAGTTGATTCTGCCTCAAAGCAACCCCTGTGTCACAGAGTAGAACTGCTCTGTAAGGTTTTCTTGGCCACTATCTTCGTGGAAGGAGATCACCTGGCCTTTCTTCTGGGGTGCTTCTGTGTGGGTTCAAACTCCCAACCTTTAGGTTAGGAGTCAAGCACAAAGCGTTTGTGCCAAACAGCAAACTTCCTTAGTGAGAAACCAAACCAAACCCACTGCCATCAAGTGTGTTCCAACTCATAGTGATCCCTGCAGCGTTTCCAAGACTGTAAATCTTTACGGAAGCAGAGCTGTCTCATCTTTTTCCCACAGAGTGCTGATGGGTTCAAACCGCTGACCTTTTAGAGAGCAGCTGAGTTATTTAGCCACTGTGCCAGCAGAACTCCCTTTTCTTGGTGATAAGAGCTGATTTTTTAAAAATCCAGCAGAGGAGAGGGAGGGAGAGATGGGATGGGTCAGGAGAATCAGAGCTGGTGTAGCACCAGAAGCCCAAGCGTTCAGAATGATGGTGTGTGAGATAAGACTTTGTAGACTGAGAGCTTCCCTAGAAATGCTACTTCAAATGACTGCAGTTGGAAGAGCAGTGAATATTCTGGACCTTAATTAAGGCTGGCGCTTCGGACCCACCAGCCACTCCTCGGAAGGAAGGCGGGGCAATCTACTTCCCTAGTGATGCTGCCTCAGAAACCCAAGGAGGGGTCGCTGTGAGTTGGGTCCGACTTGACAGCACATAACAACAACAACATATATTATGTTGTCTCCTACTAACTGTTCTAGGAGCTCTGGTAGCATAGTGCCTAAGGCACTTGACTGCTAACCAGAAGGCTGGCGGTTCAAACCCACCAGCCACTCGGAAGGAAGGTGGGGCAATCTACTTCCGTAGTGATGCTGCCTTGGAAACCCAAGGAGGGGTTGCTATGTCATAGTTGGATTTGACTCATTGGTAGTGAGGGTTTTTTTTGTTTGTTTGTTTTTGGTAGGGTAATGGGGAGGAATAAACAAGGTATCAGTCAGGTCATGGAGAGGGGACCCAGCTAGGAGGTTATGGGAGGCTGGTGTGGAGGATGTTCATTTATATACATTGGAAAATCTCTAATGGATTCCTGAAAAGCATCAGCCTGCTCGAGTATGATGCGCTGGCTGGATGTGTGTGTTCAGGAAAGTACCTTCCAACCAGTAAGGGCATCAAGCTGTGGCTTCTGGCTCTAGGATGACATTACCAAGATGCTAACAAACATGGAAGAAGGATGATCTTTGACTAATATAATAAGCCACAGTGTGGGATTGTACTATGACTGCAAAAGTGATTGAAATGTACATAAACTCAGAAAGCTAGAAATAAACAGCCCTAACCATTGAAACAGTGATGTGCACTTTGCCACCAAAAAAAAAAAAAAAAAAAAAAAAAAAAAAACCCAAACAAAAACAACCCAGCCAGCCCTGGAAACCCCCGAGAGACCCTGCTAGAAGTGGGGATTTTACTTTAAAAGGTGCAGCCCATTTAGCAAGGCAGTGGTCCTCACTCAGCTGACCCACTTCTAAGTAGCATCACCCAACGTCTAAGCCAGGAAGTCTCCTCCAGGTTTCCCAGTCTCATTTTAAAGCTGAGTTCCTTCCTTCGGAATAGAACATCCCTTTAGAATTTTCTGAAACATCATCTTCAAAAGTCTGGTGGTTTGAGCTGATCCAGAGGCCCCTCAGAAGATACGCCTGGTGAGTTCCTGGCAAAAGGTCACAGCCTTGCAAACCCCACGGAGCAGTTCTGTTCTCAACCACATGGAGTCGCGTGAGTTGGAATCAACTCTACAACTAAAAACAAGTTAAAAAAAAAATCTAATCTTTGATTTTATTCATGATGTATCTTTTCTAAACATAACCTTCCAGCATCCCTCTCAATAAAGAACAAAATATTACTGGCTTTAAATTACCCATAGAAAAAGTGCATGCTTTTTTAAGAAATAACACTGTGAAATGATCCTATATGTGGTTTTGGACTCAATGTTATAAAAACAGAGATTAAACTTTGGCTTATGGTACAAGAATAGGTAAGCTTGCTTTTGTGAGCTAAGGTTGGAACAAAACAAAACAAAAACACCAACTGGTTAATTTCAACAATTTTTGTATGTTGTTTCTAATTGACCAGAGAAGAGGTTTTAGGCTGTTAGTTCATGCACTTTCTGAAAATAAAACACAGACATGTGAGTCTTTTTCCTTCCCGATACAAAGAGAAGCTCACCTGCTCTCCCTTAGCTTCTAGTTTGTAAAAATTAAGAGACATCCTGCTGTATGTAGTAGGTCCCTTTGAATATACCCTGGAACAAAACTGTCTCGGAAGAAGTATAGCCAGAGTGCTCCTTTAAAGGGAGGATGGTGAGACGTTATCTCATGTACTTTGGCATTTTATCCAGAGGGGCCAGCATGGAGAAGGACATCGTGCTTGGAAAAGTAGAGGGTCCGTGAAAAGGGGAAGACCCTCGACAAGATGGATTGACACCGTGGCTGCAACAACGGACTCCAACACGGCAAGGGTTGTGAGGATGGTGCAGGACCGGGCCGTGTTTCGAGCTGTTGTACGTGGGGTCTCTGTGAGTCAAAACGGACTCAACAGCGCCTAAGAACAACAACAACAATGGCAGTCCCTGGGTGGTCCGAGCACTTTGCAATGGACTACTAACCTAAGCGTAGATGGTTCAAACCCACCCAGCAGTGCTGCCACAGAAAGGCCCGGCCATCTGTTTACATAAAGATCACAGCATGAAAACCCTGTGGAGCAGTTCTACTCTGCACACGCGGGGTCACCGTGACTTTGATTTGACTTGATGGCCACAGAGATTTTGTTTTGGGTAATGTGCCATGTAAGGATTTGGCTGAGGGAATGTAGTTATGGTGGTTGGTGGTGAGGAAGGCAGTCACTTACCTCATGGGTTTGAACATGGCCTTCCCGAAGTCCGAAAACCTCAGCACCAGTTTCAGGTGGACCCCACTGGGCTTCACAACTGGGAAGGGGTAGACGGTACATTAATGATGTTTCTGGGCTCTGCCTCAGGGCTGTGACCCTTGGTTAAATTAGTAAACCCAGCTGCCTCCTTTTTTTTTTCTCTTATTTAACAAAATCCTAAAGAGGAGGTGTCAGGATTTGCTTGTCAAAGCCTCCATGGCAATCTCTATGGTGCCAGGCCATGGAGGGTGTGTCCATGGGCTCAAGACAATACTTTATCTGCTGGTAGGATAAAGGGCACATAATAAAACAGGTTTCCCCAGATAGATGCTCACTGGGAATGCCAACAAATGTCTCCCCAAGAGTTGACCCCTTCCTCTTTGTGCCGCAACTGTACTCACAGAGATTTGGTCACTGTTCAATATTAGATGGATCTGTTTATCTGTATCTCTCCTGATTTAAGACTGGAAAAAGGCTTAGTATGGCTAGCGAGTCAACCAGCATGGACATGCATGACCTCCAGTGAGAACCAGGTGAGTCAACCAGCATGGACATGCATGACCTCCAATGAGAACCAGGCGAGTTAACCAGGGTGCACACGCATGACCTCCTGTGAGAACCAGGCAAGTCAACCAGGGGGGACACGCATGACCTCCAGTGAGAACCAGGCAAGTCAACCAGAGTGTACATGGATGATCTTCAGTAAGAACCAGGTGAGTCAACCGGGGTGCACATGCATGACCTCCAGTGAGAACTGGTTCCTGAACCTTGGTGTCTCACTTGCCTCCCCTTGTCCTGGCTCTGCTGTGGGGAGCCCCGTGAGGGTGGGGACCATGTCTCCCTCGCCTTTGTGTCCTATCCAATGGCAAATGGCTGGTGCTCAACTACAGAAAGGAGTCCCTGGGTGGTGCAGATGCCTAACATAGTCAGCTGCTAACTGAAAGGCTGGAGGTTCAAGTGCACCAAAAGGTGCCTTACAAGAAAGGCCTGCCAATCTACCTCCGAAAAATCAGCCACTGAAAACTCTTTGGAGCACAGCTCTACTCTGACTGACAAGGATCACCATGAGCAACAACTGGCTTAACTAAGGAAAAGGGAAGCCTTGGCTCTACACCCCCTTCCAAACTGTTCTCACGTCATGCCACATGTAGAAATTTCCAACGTGTGTTTCACACACTGGGGTCAGTGGGCGAGGCTCCTCATGGCCGGTGGTGACTGCCTGACTACTCTGCTGCTGGGCAGGCCAGTGTCCAGGCCCACCTCTGTCGAGGTCCCAGCCTCCTGCACAGGGAGCCCTGCTCTTAGTCCTATCTTTCTGGCTCTATTAGTCACCTACTCCAGTGGGTCTCAACCTTGGCTGCATTAGAAGCACCTGGAGAGTTTTAAAAATGCCGATGCCTGGGCCTCACCTGTGCAACTGAGTGGAACAATCTGGAGGTGCAGGCCCGGAATCTGTACTTTCTGAAGCTCCCAGGCAAGTCTAATGTGTAGCCAGGGTTGCAAACCACCATCTCATACAAATGCTTCTAAACTTTGAAAACATGTTCCAATCACTTGAGCATTTTGTTAAAGGGTAGGTTCTGATTTGCAGCATTGCGGGTGGGGCTGGGATTCGGCATTTCTAATACACTGCTGATATGCAGGGGAGGCTGGTCCCCGGACCATGTGTGGACCAGCAAGAGTCACTTTTCCATGGCCTTTCCTCTTTGTGGGTGGGTGGGGAGTGACGCCGAGCTCCCTGGGGAGACACAGACTCATGCTCCATCAACTGCCGACCATGGCCCCCGCTGGACAGGGGACTGGGCTGTGCATGTTGCCGGCAGCTCTCAGGGGTTACGTGACTGTGACAGTGAGGGGGCTGGATGGAGGCGGGCCAGGTCACTCACTCTGGGTGCAGTCACACGCCCCAAGCAAGGCTTTCTCGTCCTGACTGTAATCTGTGAAGGAGAAGAAAGGCAGTGAGAACACCCCGCCTTGCTCCTGAGAGAGCCAACCACACGGCCCTGGACTCAGGTGCAGACCAAGGGAAGGGATGCAGACCTCCTGGAGGGTCTCCTGGAGCTCCAGTTGGCTGAAGTTTCCACCCTGCTCTATCCCAAGCCTCACGCTCACTGGGCCTTCGGTGGACACATCCTGTGCAGAGACTGAAGCTCATGTTGTCTTTGTTAATCGCTTGCTTCATCACTTAGTCTGTCATCGCCTTGGGAGCATGACCTGCAGTCAGCAGACCTGTGCTTGAACCTTAGCTCTACCACTGGGTTCTAGCCAATTACCTAACCTGAGTCTCAGTTTTTCCATCTGTCAAATGGCACTGATTCTGTCCCTGTCAAAATGCCACTGTGTAAGAGAGAATATATTGCCTTGTTCAAAAGAAACCAGTAACAACCAATAGCTGTTGAGAAGCCTCTGTCTTATGGTGACCCTATGTGTGTTGCTAATGAAGGGTTGGTGGTTTGAATCACCCAGGGGCCCCTTGGAAGAAAGGCCTGGGGGTCTCCTTCTGAGCCATCCACCATTGAAGAACCCTGTAGAGCACAGTTCTACTCTGATACACATGGAGTTACCACGTTCAAAAGAAGCTCCCAATAAAAGGTAGCAGTCACATTCATTAATGCACAGAACACCTGCTTATGCTTCCCTTATGGGGTCGTGATGAGATTACAGTTGCAAAATCTCTTTCAAAAGGAAAAAGATCAGCGTCTACATTCTTAGAATTATTACCCCATCTGTGAGGTGTCAGAGTCAACCCTTGAATATTCTTCCCAGGAGCCTGGCCTGACAGGGTCTACCCAGCCTCTCTGGGAAAAGTCACCCGAGCCCGCCTGATGCCGCAAACCTCACCAGCACTGATGGTGGGAAAGTGCTGCATGTCATGGAGGAGTTGGCTGACCATGGGACTGGAGCGGGAGTACAGCCCATGGCGGTTGATGCCCAGGTGGAACTGGACCCAGCTGGCATTGACTCGGAGCTGCAGAGGGGGGTCCAGGGAGGTGAGGTTCAGGTGCTCTTTGTACATCTTGCGTCTTCTGAAAGAGGAGGAAGAGTATTCTCATTGGAGGAGCAAGAATACAGGGACCTGGTGATTCCATTTATTCAACAAGTGTATGAAGCACCTAGTGTGGACCAGGCTTTGTGCTGCCTGGAGTCCCTGGGTGCTCTTGGCTGCTGATCAATAGGCTGGTGGTTTGAATCTACCTAGAGGCCCCTGGGAAGAAAGGCCTGGTGATCTACTTCTAAAAACCAGCCACTAAAACCCTACAGAGCACAGCATTTGCTTAATGTATCTTCTCAGAACAACCACTTCTTCCTCTCTTTGAGCCTGCCATTTCATATTTTCTGTGACTCAAGCCTTGATTCTGAAGATAACCAATTGGAAGAGAGACTTTGAGAAGTTGGGTCAGACTGTGACAGCCAACATCATGGTTGAGGAGGGCAAGAACAAGTATAACAGGCAGAGGACATACAAAGAGAAGGTTCTGACCAAAGAAGCAACTGTGAGGTAAACCAAGACGAATGATGCCAGAGTTGGAAGGGCCCTGAAAGACCATCAAACCGGACTGTGAGGTAAACCAAGACGAATGATGCCAGCATTAAAGGCCCTGAAAGACCATCAAACC
>NW_006921605.1:14466192-14475186 GCF_000298275.1 Orycteropus afer afer | reverse complement strand
CCCAACCTTCCTTCCGAGGAGTGGCTGGTGGATTTGAATCGCCAGCCATCTGGTTAGCAGGCAAGTGTCTTAGCCACTATGCTACCAGAGCTCAGGGTTGAACTAGCTCTAGGAAGAAGCCCAGCTGGATTACACCTGATTCTAGTCTTGCACGACCCTTGATTCTAGTCTTGCATGACCCTGAGCAGAGAACCAATCATGCCATTCCAGAATCCAACCTCCGGAACTGTCAGGTAACACATGGGTGCTGTGTTAGCCTCTAAGTTTGTAGTGCTTTGCTACACAATAATGGAAAACTAATACAGATTTGTTCAACACAGGCTAAAAAGCTAACTGCTCGTTTTAACCACATATCTTTATTTATTTAAAAAACACACCCTAAGTAATATCTCTCATATCTTGAACTTCTAGGGTTTTATTTAGTCATTAACTTCACTGCTGTCGAGTCGGATCCGACTCATAGCAACCCCTCCTTGGGTTTCCGAAGTGGTATCTCTACGGAAGTAGATTGCCCAATCTTCCTTCCGAGGAGTGGCTGGTGGGTTTGAACTGCCAGCCTTCTGGTTAGCAGTCATATATCTTAGGCACTATGCTACTAGAGCTCCTTATTTAGTCATTAGAGAGTTTAATCCTTATATTTCTGAGTTCCCCAAGATCACTCAACAGAAGAGAAGTCATTGCTGGCTTTTAGAACCAAGGCTACAGAACTATCGTGGCAGGAGTGGCCATGGAGTAAATGCCTTCAAAAGCCAGGCCACGGCATCAATGAGTGAGGAAGGCAGGCTGAAGGACAATAAGGAGCAGTGGGGAGTGTGTCAAACTGGAGAGCATGTTCCCCACCTAAGGGGGGGGGGGAGCCAAACAACTACAACAAAACTGCTAGCCAGTTGTGTTCTTTGCCCTCTTAGTGGCTGCTAAGTTCCATCTGACAGTAGTCATGTCCTGTTGCTGTTCATTCACTCATTCATTCATTCATTGACTGCCAGACATTGATCTATGTATAGAGCTAGAGCTGTATACGGGAGCTCTGGTAGCATAGTGGCTAAGGCACTTGACTGCTAACCAGAAGGCTGGTGGTTCAAACCCACCAGCCACTCCTCGGAAGGAAGGTTGGGCAATCCTACTTCCGTAGTGATACTGCCTCGGAAACCCAAGGAGGGGTCGCTATGAGTCGGGGCCGACTCGACGGCACATAACAACAACAACAACAACAGAGCTGTATACAAAACAAATTCTTTGCCCCAATGAAATGAAGATTTTCCTGGGAAATCATTTACTTCAAGTTTTTAAGCAAAGCTAGAAATCTGGGTTTTGACCAGAATTTGGAAACCTTTTTTTAAAAAATAACTGTAAGTAAAAGAAAGTCTTATGTGGGCCAAACACCACCACCACCAACAACTGGCAGCCAGTGTGTTCTCTGCCCTCGGCTGTCAAAGCGGAATGTCAGTGTGCGGTGCCCACACAGCCCAGACAGACGTGTATGCGCAGGAGAGACCACTCAAGGCAGGGGCGGGCTATGATTTCAAGGTTTGGGTGTCATGGGCACTAAAAGGAAAGCAGTCTGGAACTTCTCCCCCAGAGAGAAGGTTCTGGAACAGTCTTCCAACTTAGGAGTGTGGTGATGGGGGCCAGGTACGGGTACGACCGGAATGTTCCTGTCCTTCAAAAAAGGTCCACAGCAGGCTCAGGAGTCCAGCGGCCCCTCCCCACCCCCACCTGGGGAAAGGAGCCATTTGTTGATACAATGAGTTAAAGTGACAATTCTTAAGTTGCCTCAGAACTAGCATTTTATGACAATGAAGAGAAAGGGCGACCGGCTGACCGGGTCTGCAGGCCCACCGCCAGCCTCTCCTTGCTTGATACTTTTATTTTTAGTTTTAGCAATCTCTGGCCAGGCTCCAGTTCCCAAGGATACTCTGAGGCTAGAACTAGAAGCCTGCTAAGCTCTCTTGGGAGTCTGGTGGATGGAGTGGGAAGTCCTGCACTCAGTCAGCCACCCTGAACTGCAGCACCACAAGAATGTTAGGAGAAAGAGAAGAACGCGTCTTGGCTGAGCTGGCGTCTGGGAGGGCCGCGGGGAGGTGCGGCTTCCTGAGAGTTAATGAATTCCAGCTACGTCAACAGTCCCGAATCACAAACAAAGGTAGCCAATTGAGTGTAACTTCTGGACAAGGGCACATTGCTCTTTAAGATTTTTCCCATTGATTCAGTGCCAGGTGGGGACACAGGCTTTCTGGTTTGCTGCTCTGTGCTTAAGGAGCCCTGGTGGTGCAGTGGTTAAGTGCTTGGCGACTCACTGAAAGGTCAACAGTTCAAACCCACCAGCTGCTCGGCAAGAGAAAGATGTGTCCATCTGCTTCCTGTGAAGCTGACAGTGTTGGAAACGCCGTGGAGCCTTCTGCTCTGTACAGGGCTGCTATGAGTCAGAATAGACTCTATGGTTTGGTTTATTAGGGGTTTGGTTTATTCTGCCCTTGCCAGAGCCAGGGGCCCAATGCTGCTTGGCTTGGGGAGGTGGAGGGGAAAAAAATGTATTACTTTGTCCTTTCCACTATTATTTTAATGTTTAAGATAGAGCTGTTAAGAGCTTATTTCTTGTCAGAAACCTTGCCTGAAATTAGAGGCTCCACTGCCTCTGGGGGAGTCCGTAGGTAGTGGAACTGGTTAACATGCTTGGCTATTAACTGAAAGGACGGGGGTTTGTATCCACCTAGAAGTGGCTTAGAAGAAAAGACTGGTGACCTGCATCCACAAGGTCACAGCCATGAAAACCCAGGAGCTCAGTTCTACTCTGACACACGAGGGCTTTCCATGAGTCGATGGCACAGCAACCTGTTTGATTTTGGTTGGTTCCTTCCGGAGGAGTCCTTCGTGGTGCAGTTAACACGCTGGCTGCTAACTGCAAGGCTGGAGGTTCCCTTTAGCTGGTTTGTGTTGAATTTCCATCACTCAACCCTGAAAGACGCCAATCCCCCTTCCACTGTGTTACACACTGCTTTGGGACAGGCAGGCAACGCCGGTGAGTGACAATGGCAGTGTAATGGACAAAAAAGGGCAGTGAGGAGTGTGGCAAAGTGAAGAGTCATTTGCCATCTAAAGAGAACAGTTCCCACCCTACCCAGCCCACACCGTGGAGGGACAAAGCCTGCTTGGCTCATCAGCAGGACTGTTAGGGACTTGTTTCTGACTCTGAGGGACTTGAATTTTCCCAACTTATTTATTTTTAAAACAAAACCACTCCTTTGATCTTATCTTACGTGTGGCTTAACATGATAGGTGCCTTTCTCGATACTCCTTATCACTCAAAGCCAAACCTGATCCACTGCCACCAAGGTGATTCTGACTCCTAGTGACCGTTTAGGGCAGAGAGAAATGCCCCATAGGGTTTCCAAGGCTGTAAATCTTTACAGAAGCAGACTGCCTCATCTTTCTCCCACAGAGCAGCCAGTGGGTTTGAACCACTGACTCTTCGGTTACAGCCGAATGCTTTGACCACTGCACGACCAGAGCTCCTTTCATCACTCAGGGTCTCACTGAACCCTTGTTTCCTCTCCAGACTAAATCAGAGTTCTTATTTCTGTGTCTTCCTACATCTTTTTCTTGAGATGCTTCCAGACATCAGTCCATTTTGGTAGGAATCTTCACCTACAGGACTCCTTCAAGGACCATGTCAGAGGCCCCCAGCTCCAGCACGACCTTTCTTGACTCTCCCGAAGAAAGGATGTTGCTGTTGGTCACTGCCAAGCTGATTGCGACTCGTGGTGACTCCGTGTGTGCAGAGCAGAACTGCTCCACAGGGCTTTCAAGGCTGTTACCTTCGGAAGCTGATCACCAGGCATGTCTTCCGATGTGCAAATGGAGGAGTTCAAGTCACCAACCTTTCCACTAGTCGTCGGGCGCTTACTCGTTTGTGCCGTCCAAACCTGAGGCCTGTATTTGGTGACGGTGAGGACAACGACAGAGCTTCACCCCTGCTGGAATGAGGGGAGTGTCTGACATTAGTTAGCTCAGTGAGCCGAGCAGGCACTAGCAGGCGTGCGATAGTAGAAAAGGAAGTGGGGTCTTGCGTCAGGAAGACCCAGCTTTGCCCCTCACCAGCAGCATGGCCTCAAGGTTAGTGCTATCACTCCTCTTGCACATGGTTTCTCATCTGACCCTATAACCAGCCTATGAGATACATATTCTTCTTCCCAGTTTGCAAAGAAGAAGGCTGAGGCAAGGACTGACTGCCAAAGGTAATCTGTGCCCTCTGAGCCTCAGTGCACCTGTGCGTAGCATGGGCATCCCGCCACCTACCTCCCTGTGTGTCATGAGAGTTGAGGGCAGTGACATCCAATGACAGAGCAGGCATCCCTGGATGGCTGCTGCTTTTATTTCTTCTTTTTACTGTCGGTGGAGACTAGAGACCGGGGGGATCATGAGTTTCAACAACACGCTCCTACAGAGTCATTAGAAACAAGCGGCTTTGCAAAGCAGAGCAAAATTCCTGGGAAATCCCACAGCAAGGGATAGACATCTGGGCCACGCTGTCGGGTCAGCACACCGTTCGCACGCCCAGGCATCTCCAGGACGTTACCAGTCATCCAGGGACCCTGGAACCTGCAGCAGCTTGTCTGCGGTCTCTGATGTGCGAACAGGGCAGTGGGCCACTCTCCCGAGCTGTTAGTGGGGCCTGCTGGTTTCCATCTTTTAAAGTTCAGGCAAGTCTGGCTCGGCACACAAAAGGGGGAGTCTGTTAGTGAGGAGGGGTGGGAGGCTGGAGCTGGGTTCTTGGCTGCTCTGGGGCCCTAAGTGGGAGCCAGGTTCTTCATTTGCTCCTGGGATGTGGGGAGCTCTGCGTGCCTGGAGGGTGCCGATCGGCGCACTGTTTCCTTCCAGGATCCAGGTCAGAGTCACTGGCATTAGTCAGCCAGGTGCTGGGCGTGCTCCACATTAGGAGGGGAGACAGCTGTGAGTCAGAGGGCTCAGGGGCCATGGGGAAGGCTCTCTGAGGCTTGGATGGTATCTTTTTTCTCTAATGCTGCTATAGCAGAAATACCACAAGGGGGTGGCTTTCATAAACAACAATTTCTTTTCTCACAGTTGGGAGGCTCGAAGTCCAAATTCGGGGTGTTGCCTCTAGGGAAAGGCCTTCTTTCTCTGTCAGCTTTGGGGGAAGGTCCTTGTCTCTCACGAGCTTCTGTTCCTCAGGGATCTTCAAGGGGCTTGACATCCACCTCCCCCCATCTCTGTCTTTTGCAGCTTGCTTCATCAGGTCTTTTATATCTCAGAAGAGACTGCCCTAAGACACACCTTAAACTAATACTTGCTCATTAACATAACAAAACCCATTCCCAAATAGGATTATATCCACATTATAGGGGTTAAGATTTGAAAAACATTATTTTTGAAGGACAGGATTCTCTCTCTAAAAGGCAGCCCCCTCCCCCTACTCCTAGTACTTGTCACACGGCTTCAGGTCTGGAAATACTTCCTCGGTGCCTGATTTTCCTTGTCTTGAGGACACAGAAGGAATAGCATTGACTCTACTTGTTGATTTCAGGGCACAGCTGCTGTTGTATTTACAGGTTCTTTGTGGGTTGGGGGAAGCCCTTTTGAAATAATTTTGGTACTGGGCCATGCAAATATGTTGTTGTTACTAGAGGACGTTTGGTTAGCCCCTGACTCACGGAGACCCACGGGCAACGGAATGGATTACTGCCCCATCCTGTGGCCTTCCATGACCAGTCACAGAGTCGAACACTGGGATCCACGGGGTGTTCACTGGCCGATCTTCAGAAGGAGACCCCCAGGCCTTTTTTCCTAGTCCGTCTCAGTCTGGAAGCTCCTGCTGAAACCTGTTCAGCATCAGAACAACTTGCAAGCTTCTGCTGACAGAGGGGTGGGGGCTGCACATGAGGTGCATCGGCTGGGAATCGAACCTGGGTCTCTTGCACGGAAGGCGAGAGTTCTACCACTGAACCACCACTGCCTCACCCGCAAATATAGAAAGTACAGATTCTCTCTGACTGGCTGCTACGGTGGAGAAGCTGGAACAAAACCAGAAGGGGAAGTCAAGACCCCGTTTCTCATCCAAAAACGAAGAGCAAACCGTCAGTTCCTAACGTTACCCCCTTGTGAAGCTCAGGCTTCCCTGTTTTGTTTTCCTTCTGAATCTCAATCCTATGGTTTCCCCTCCACAACCTCTAAAAGGTTCCTTTTCATCCCACTGCCCGTGCCTCAACTCAACCCTCACACTCCTTCCCTAAATACTGGAGTAGCCCCTTAACCGGAATCCATGTCTTCCTCCTTCTTCATTCTACTCCCCTATTCAGCCCTGAGGAGCTCTGGTAGCATAGTGCCTAAGGCACTTGACTGCTAACCAGGAGGCTGGCGGTTCAAACCCACCAGCCACTCCTCGGAAGGAAGGTTGGGCAATCCTACTTCCGTAGTGATACTGCCTCGGAAACCCAAGGAGGGGTCGCTAGGAGTCGGGACCGACTCGATGGCAAATAACAACAACAACAACATTCAGCCCCGATCATGTATGTGTCTCTCCTACAAAATCCTTCCGTCGCTTTCTGATGGCCATTAAATCCAGTCCAAACTCCTTCCTCCAGCACCTAAAACCAAAAAACAAACCCACTGCTGTCCAGTCAATTCCAGCTCACAGAGACCCTATAGGACAGAGTATAGCTGCCCCATAGGGTCCGACTCGACGGCACACAACAAAAACAACAACAACATAGGGTTACCAAGGCTGTGAATCTTCACAGAAGCAAACTGCCTCATTTTTCTCCTGTGGAGCAGCTCATGGGTTTGAACTGCCAACCTTCTGATTAGCAGCTGAACTCTTAATCACTGCACCACCAGGTCCCAACCCACAACAATAGGAGTAATAAATCCTAACCCACTGGCATCCAGTGGGTTCTGACTCATGGGGACCCATGTTACAGAGTAGATCTTGGTTGTGGTCTTCATGGAAGCAGACTCTTAGGTCTTTCCTCCACGGCCCCAGTGGGAGGATTTGAACTGCCAAACTTTTGGTGAGTAGTTAAACACAAACTGTTTGCACTTCCAGGGACCTGTTCACCAATATAATCCCTTTTAATCTTTGTAGTTCTTTTTGCCCTTATTACACTCCTACCTAAGCTGTATGCTTAACGGTCCCCTCGTGTCTTCCCCATCTCATGCTGTTTCTTGACCTTGAGGTGCTTTTTATCTACATTTCTCACGTTGCACCAAGTGCTAGTGGGCAGCCCTGGTCTGGACCATGCCCCTCCACGGCAGCCACAGGCTCTGCGTGCTGTCCCCTCTGCCCGGAGCACTCTGTCCTCCCCTCTTTGCTTATTTAAAGTCCCCTGATAAGTGCACATGGTTCTTTTTCGGCTACTAGCCAAAAGGTTAGGAGCTCTGGTAGCATAGTGGCTAAAGCACTTGACTGCTAACCAGAAGGCTGGCGGTTCAAACCCACCAGCCACTCCTCGGAAGGAAGACTGGCCAATTTACTTCCATTGACATACCGGCTTGGAAGCCCAAGGAGGGCTTGCTATGAGTTGGAAGCAACTTGACTGCAGTGAGTTTGGTTTGCTTTTTTCACCAGCTCTAGCTTCAGCTTCAGCTTTATGAAAATTGCTCTCTGTGTCTTTTCTGGAAAGATATTTAATGGTGACCACATGAGAGAAGAGCCTTGCTCAACCCCAGCTGGAGAGGTTGATTATATGCTTTCCGGTACCATGTTTGCCATAATGGGAAAATTGCCGAGAATCCCACCTCTCACCCTTCCTTCAGGATTTCTGTTGGCATAGTGGTTAAAGCATTAGGCTGCTAACCAAAGCAGTCAGCAGTTCAAACTCACCAGCTACTCTGTGGGAGAAAGATGAGGCAGGCAGTCTGCTTCCGTAAAGATTTACAGCTTTGTAAACTCGATGGGGCAGGTCTACTCTGTCCTATAGTGTTGCTGAGTTGGAATCAACTCCGTGGCAGTGGGTTTGGTTTTTACTTTTGCCCTCCCTTCCTCCCTGCCTTGTTATCTCCCATACTTCCTGATTCTCCTGAGTCAGGCCAGACTGAACTGATCTTGGGAAATAACTTGTCTTTTCTGCTGAAGTAACTCATCTCTCCTTGGCATCTGGCCACAAGCTCCCTTCCAACAGCAATGCTGTTAAGGCCTCACATACAGCCACTTGTATTTCATGAGATAGGATTTATATTTTGCTAAATCCCACCAGTTACAGAGCTGTTGCGAGGAATGTTACTCTCTGCTTTAAGAGCTCCCATGGAGGCCCCCAGGGGAGGAATGTGGTACAAATTCAGTTATGATATTCTAGTTGTTAAAGTCCCTGCTCACTGCCTGGAGCGCTAGGCTCCTGAGCACTTCTGGGGGGTGCCATGCTGGGTATGCAGGGTCCTCCTGCCTGTGACCTGGTTCACATTGAGCTGGTCCGGGATCCAGAGCAGTAGGAGGGAGGCTGGGGAGTGGCGCTGCAGGGCACTCTGCCAACATTCTTCTTGCTGGAACAGCAATGGGGCAACAGCCGGGGGTTTTACAGCCACAAGTTTTCTTCCCAACTAAACTCTCTATTTCTTGAGGGCAAGGCCTACCTTGAACTTCTTTTGCACCCTCCTAGGCTTCTGGTGAAGAGCTGTGCACACAGCAAAGGCCCTTCAATTGCTGATTCTTGTTGTTCCTAGTTGCCACGTTGCCCTTGAGTGGGCTCTGACTTACGGAGACCCCGTGGACAACGGAACAAAATGTTACCTGGTCCTGTGCCATCTTTGCCACTGTTGGTAGGTTTGGGTCCACTGTTGCAGCCACTGTGTATGGCCTAGTGCCTAAGGCATTTGACTGCTAACCAGAAGGCTGGTGGTTCAAACCCACCAGCCACTCCTCAGAAGGAAGATCAGGCAATCTATTTCTGTAGTGATACCTCCTTGGAAACCCAAGGAGGTGTTGCTATGAGTTGGATCCGACTCAACGGCAGTGAGTTGGGTTTTGGTTTTTGGTTTCCAACT
>NW_006921605.1:14450533-14465517 GCF_000298275.1 Orycteropus afer afer | reverse complement strand
TGACGCTTATATAATTTGGGGGCCGTCTTTGAGAAAAAGAGCAGTAAAGTCTGAATATAAAATGAGGTATGAATGTGACTACTGATTTAGAATGAGGAAAGAGATCAGCAGATTGCTAATGCCTTGAAGACTTAGGCCCCTTTCTTCTGAGAGCTCATACTTATGTAGCAATACTTCTTGATAGCACCCTGGCTCTCTCTCCACCCAGAACATTCCACAGCCCACAGTCCCGTAAGAGAGGAGCCCTGAGCTGAATGAAGCTTTATCAGCCCCACAGTGACTGTGCCTCCATCAGGCGACCGTGCAATTTGCAGTCCAGGAATACTTCCTGGTCAGACATCTTCAGACACATTGTTTTAGGGAAGTGGGAGGGCTTTATCGAACAGATTTCTTTCTTTGCTTTTCTTTTTTAAATTTTTATTGAGATTTGGGTGAAAGTTTACAGAGCAAATTCATTTTCCATACAGCAATTCATACACATTTTGTCTCATGACATTGACTGCAATTCCCCACAAGGTCACAGCTTCTAACAGATTTCTTGACTCTGCTACCCAGTGCCTTCGGTATGAGACCGTCAGAACACTAGGATTGAGTGGAAGTGATAGGGGCTGGAGAGGGCATGGGCTTTTGGAAATGGCTATTCAGAGTTCACCATTCAAATGGACTTTATTTCCGAGACCCAGACGTTGGGCTCCTGCTGGCTGTCTGGGTTCTCCACAGAATTATGCAGAATGACCCATGTACCCCCAAAATCACCATCAATATCCTGCTGCTCACCATTAACAAGCTGCAGAGTGCCGCTCACGCCGCCCACTGCCTGCACCCTAAGGACGCAGAGAGCAGAAGCCCCGGTCACCCCCCTCTGTTCTCCCATCACCTCACCATTCATCTCTACACCCTTGAGGCCAAGGGAAGTCTGGGTGGAGTTGGGAGGCAGTGTCAGTGAGCTGGGGCTGCAGCCTTCTCCAGACCCCAAGATAAGCTGTCCGTTTTCTCATTTCAAATCCCAGGACAGAAACGCCTTCCACACTCAGAGTCTGTCTTTCAGGCTCTAGGAGTATTTGCTGTGTTTCACTCAGAAATCCAAGCTGGATGTTTAGGGGCTGGTGAGGGCCTCTATATCTGTAATCGGAGTCATTACTGGTGATAGGTTTGCATTACCGAGATGGGGAAGGGTCAGAGAGGCAGGTCTCTCCTCTGGAATCCTGGCTTTGACACTCAGAGCTGTGTGACCTTGTGTAACTTACCTAACTTCTCTGTGCCTCGCCCCATTTGAAAAGTAGGGGTAATGCACCCATGTTAAGGGATTTTGGTGAGGACTACATGCATGGATTAATACTTGTTTATGTGAGTTACAATTACTATAATTTCTGGCCTCCATTCATGTAGGGACCTCTGTGTTTTTTTGTGGGGAAGGAGGGCTGTGAAGAACTGTTTGTAACTCCTGTTAAATCTCTCAGTTGCCTGAGTCCTGCTTTTAAGCATGAGTTCTATTGTGTAATGGCTGGGAGGTTCCCTGCTGTGGGTGGAATACAGCTTCTTAGAAGATAACCAAGTGGTCCTGGCGTCAACCCCGACCCACAGGGACTCCGTGTGTGCCAGAGTAGAACTGTGAGCCACAGGGTTTCCAACGGCTGGTTTTTCAGAAGCACATCACCTTCTTCCATGGAGCCTCTAGGAGGGTTTGAACCACCAACCTTTCAGTTAGCAGTCAAGTACATTAATCACTTGCACACCCAGGGACTCCTCACAAGAGACCCATATCCTATTTCCTAGAACCCACGACAACCACCTTCTATGGCAAAAGGAATTTGCAAATGTGCTTAAATTAAAGATCTTGGATGGGGAGATTATCCTGGATTATGGCAGTGTAAAAAGTTTGGGTTCACCTGCTGTTGGTGGTTCATACCCACCCGGCAGCACCACGGAAGAAAGGCCTGATGATTTGCTTCTGTGAAGATTACAGCCAAGAAAACCTTACAGATCAAAGGACGAGTGGACCATGGGAACCTCAGCCTACGTGGCCCTGAGACCAGAAGAACTAGGTGGTGCCTGGTACCACGCCAACCACTCAGAAAGGGATCAAAATTGGACATCCTGGATAGAGTGGGAGAAAAATGTGGAACAAAACTCAAAATCATAAAAAAGACCAGGCTTACTGGTCTAATAAAGACTGGTGAACCCCCTGAGACTATGGCCCCTAGTTATCTTTACAGCCTAGAACTGAACTCATTCTCATGGCTTCTGACCAAACAAGAGACAGGTCACAAGGTGACCAATTACACCAGGTAGGTACACTCCTTAGAACAATAAGCCAAGGAGATCAGAAGGACAGTGTTTGCAAAGGGAGATAGGACAGAGGGCAAGAATGCACAGGAAAGAAGGACACAGGGAAGAGGTGACCACAGGGAGGAAGTAGGAAGAGAGCTGTTACATTGTGGGGATTACAATCAATGTCACCAAGCAAAATGTGTATGAACTGTTGAATGGAAAATGAATTTGCTCTGTAAACTTGCACCCAAATCACAATTAAAAGGGAAAAAAAAAAGAAAGAAAATGGTGTGCACCAATTCTACTCTGTAGCACCAATCCTACTCTGTAACACATAGGGTCACCATAAGCTGGGATCAACCTGATGGCAACAGGTTTATCCTGGGGGGCCCTAAATGTAATCACAAGGGTCCTCCTAAGAGGAAGGCAGAGGGAAATTGGCACAGAGAAGACAACAAGGGAGTGATAGGAGAAGCAGATTTTGGAACGGTGCATTTGGAAGACAGAGGACGAGGCCATGGGCCAAGGAACACAGGCAGCCATCAAACCTGAAAAGGCAAGGAAACAGATTCCTGGTGGAGTAACCATCAGAGAACGGTAGTTATGTGTAGTTGAGCACCTAGGGATAAAGTGACTTGCTTAGTTGACACAGACTTCTAGATACAATTAGGAAGGTCCTCAAGACATAAAACATGATTTTTTTTACCTCTTACTATCTGATTAAAGGGGCTAGACTCACCCATTTTGCTCAGATCTTGTGGAGTTTGGGTGTTCTACTAAATTCATGGCTCCAGACTGAGTTGCATGCTGATGGCTAAGAGGAATGTTCTAGCAGCTGGGAGCCTAAGGTTAGTGAGGCAGCTGTGTCTCTATCTTCACAACAGCTTTATGACTGACACCTGGAGATATGGGTAAACTGGACAACCTGGAGAATGAGCTCTGGTCTAAGAGTTTCCCAGAAGCAGGTCATGGAACTAGCAGGGACTTTCCAGCTGGGCCAAGGTTCCAGATTCTAGTTTTGGACATAGAGTTAAATACCAAAGTGGGTATTCATCATTGGTTCCAAGCAAACAAATTTGGGAAGAGCTGCCAACGGCAACCCCTCTTGGAGAGTCACTAAGTACGTTAAGGCTAGTAAAGGCTCTGAGAATTCCACAGACCATTCCTTAACCCCTTTCTTTCCATCGCACGTGGCCACATCCATTGCAATCTGTGCCATGCACAACACATTTTGGGAAACATTAAACACTAGCACTGGCCGGAGGAGCCTCTCAGGCCAACTGTGCCATGACGATTCATGGAGCAACTTCACAAGTTCACTCTGAATGGGGGTCCTGCAGCCAAAGATGATTTCTTTCCATGGTGACTATTGCCTCCCTAACACAAATCAAACCCATTGCTGTCTAGTCAATTCTGACTCATAGTGACCCTGTAGGACTGAGTAGAACTGCCCCATAGGGTTTCCAAGGCTGTATATCTTTATGGAAGCAGATTGCCTCATATTTCTCCCATGGAGCCATGTGTGGGTTCAAACCACTGACCTTTTGATTGGTAGCCATGTTTGTTAACCTGTGCCACGAGGGCTCCTTACTGCCTCCCTAGTGTAGACCAGTGGTTTGTGATTGGGGCTGTAGGAATTGACAGAGTCTGAAGACATTTTTAGGTGTTACAGTTGGTGGGGGCGTGCTAAGGGATGTTGTTAAACATCTTACAATGCCCAGGACAGCCTTCCATGACAGGAGAGTATCTGGCCCCAAATGTCAATAGTGCTGGGGTTGAGAAATCCTGGGTGGGATCCACAGAGCCATGAGCAAATAAAACACACAGTCCTCTCCCGAAGAGCTGCAAACCATGACGATGGATTCTGGACTCTGCAATTCACTATTTGCAGACACAGCACAAAAGCCTTCCCTGGGGACCCCCACACCCTTTCTGTATCTTCTGCACAGCAAAAACAAGAATGTTGTTTAATTACTTAGAAAACCAAATTTGAGTCAGCAGGCATTTTGTTGTCAGCTTTACAACACCAACCTAACAAGCATTTTGATAAAACACTAACATGTGTTACTTGCAAAAAGATGCAGTATTGATTCATTTAAACCACAAAACCAAAGCCACTACCATCAAGTCAATTGTGACTCATAGCGACCCTAGAGGACTGAATAGAACTGCCTCACCGGGTTGCCAAGGATGTCATCTTTACAGAAGCAGACTAACCTCAGCTTTCTCCTGGGGGGTGGTTGATGGGTTTGAAGTACCGAGCTTTTGGTTTGCAGCCGAGCACTTTAACCACCATGCCACCAGGGCTCCTGTATTGATTCATTTAGATGTAATTTTGGTTCTTTACATCTCCAACTGTGTTGTTGTTATGTGCCGTCCAGTCGGACCCGACTCATAGCGACCCCTCCTTGGGTTTCCGAGGCGGTATCACTACAGAAGTAGATTGCCCAACCTTCCTTCTGAGGAGTGGCTGGTGGGTTTGAACCACCAGCCTTCTGGTTAGCAGTCAAGTGCCTCAAGCACTATGCTACCAGAATTCCTCATCTCCAACTGTATAATCCCAAAATAAGCAGATCCATATTTCATACACACACACACACACGCACAATGCAAATGATACTGACATTGGAGAGATGTGTCCTCCTTCTCCTGTGCCATTTAGCTGAGGGCAGAAAGCAGGAACAGAGGCTAACGTACTCAGAAGGGATGAGAAAAAGCAGGAGCCTTCAAAACCCACACCCTGGGTCGTGGCATCCTCAAGGGCTCACTGGAATCGACTGATGTTTCAGTGTTTGAACTTTGCCTTCATGCTTATCACCAAGGCTTTGGCATCCGAGGGACAGGAATTGCAGTAGAGGGTCTGGCTGGGATCACATGTTTTCACAGTTCATAGGAAATTTCCTTGTGGCTCACCCAGATTAAATTCTTTCAGATCCTTGGCCTGTGAGTTTGGCTAATCTGCATGGCGTTATTTTTTTAATCTGATTTATAGTCTGAGAGAATGATTGCAGGTTCAGGCCTATTTTTCCTCCTTAGCATGAGCAGCCATCCATGTGGTCGGATAATTTTTGATTCATGTGCTGTTTGTTCTTCCGGCATTTTATCCACTGTTGTTATTAGGAGGTAGCCAGGCGTTTGTGCTTCCTTGTCTCAGGGGTTGTGTATCATCCAGGACCAAGCAGAAGTGTAGACATGTTTCCCCAAATCCTTCACTGGCTGTTTTCTTCCCCCAAGTGCTTGACTAGTAGCTGAAACGTTGGTGGTTTGAACCAACCAAGAGGTGCCTTGGAGACAGGCCTGATGATCTGCTTCCAGAAGATCGCCGCCTCGACAACCCTACAGAGCAGCTTCACTGTGTAACATGGGGCGCTAGGAGTCAGAGTCGACCAGATGGCAAATAACAACAACTAACTTCTTTGTTTGCCATCTAGTCTAAACTCAGGGGGTTTGACAGAGTAGGGAGAGGATGCAGATTCTCCAAGACTAAGAAAGGAAAGTCCCTGGCTCATGTCTCCATGTCTGCAGGTGACTCAAGGTGGCTGCAAGGCCTCAAAGGACAATGGCTGGATGGTTGGCTTAGAAGGCTCATGTCACACACCAGAAACCAGCCTCAGCAAACAATCCTGAGTTTGAACTTGGCATAGAAGGAACAGTGTCACCTACCTGCACAAGCCCAGGTAATGAAACTGGAGTAGAGTTATTGTTGGCTGGTGTTGAATTGGCCCCTGACTCATGGTGACCTTATGCACAATGGACTGCCATCACGTATGGATGGACTGTTGTGTTCCATTGGCTGATTCTCACTAGTACATCACCAGGCCTTTCACCCTCGTCCATCTGAGCCTGGAAGTCCCTCTGAAACCTGTTGAGCATCACAGCAAAGCACAAACCTCCACTGACAGACAGGTGGTGCTGCACATGAGATGCAATGCCTGGGCACCGAATCTTGTCTCCCACACGCAAGGCGAGCATTCCACCGCTGAGCCACCACTGCCCCATGGACTAGAGGGTCCTCCCCAAATGCTCTGCTACCCGAGACCCTAAAGAGATTCACTGAACCCTAGGAGCCTGGGGAAAGGAACTCCAGTAATGATTGAGGTTGAATTTGCAGGCAACTCAACATGAAAGGGGGTTTACTGTCATTTGATTTGCCTTTTTTTTTTTTTTTTAAATTAACTCCGGTTACATTTCTTTCACACTTGAATTTGTGCAAGATCCATCTGTACGTCCCTTTGTGTTAGCCAGGGCAAGCTAGGCTCTGCAACAGCACCGATTTACCATTGGGCTCCCAGTGGCTTCATACAACAAAAGCTTATTTCTCATTCATACTACTTGTTACGAATTGAATTGTGTCCCCCTGATATATGTGTTGTATACCCTATACCCCTATAACAAATACTAACTCTAACACTATAACTAACACTACCCTAGACCTGCCTTAACCCTAATCTAAACCCATGTAATTCCATCTGGGAATAGGAGTTTGTCTGTTATGTTATGAGACCGGGACGTATCTGGGCAGGGTGTGTCTCTGAGATAAACAGAGCAGATTAGGCGCCCAGTGAGAAGCACACACTAGAAGGGAAGTTACAGGACACATGAAGATTGCCAAGGAGCCAAGGAACAGAAACTGAAAAGAGATAAGGACCTTCCCCCATGAACTGACAGAGACAGAGCGCCTTCCCCGGCAGCCAGCATCCTGAATTCAGACTTCTAGTTCCCTAAACTGTGAGAAAATACATTTCGTTTGTTAAAGACAGCTGCTAATGGTATTTTCATTTCAGCAAGAGTAAGAAGCTAAGACACTACTTATCTAACAAAGATCTGTAGGGATTCTACTCCACAGAGTAACTCAGGGACCTAGCTTGAGAGACCTAGCAGGATCCCAAAACATGGCTCTGACAGTCATCAGGGCATGAAAAGAGGGGTAAGTACTGGCTCCTAAATGCTTTTCCCAGGAAGTGATCACTTAGGCCACTTTCCCTCACAACCAGAACTAATTGCGTGTCCCATCTAACTGCAAGGGGGCTGGGACAGAGAGAACACGGGGATTTTGATAAACATCCAATACTTCTGGGGCTACTCTTCATACTTATTCAACATAGGATGCATCTTTTTATTTAATAGTAATAATTTCCATTCATGTAGAGCTTAGTACATATGTCTTTTTCAGGTTCCTGACATGTATTATCTTACTGCAATCCCCTCAAACCCTGGGAACGGATCATTCCTCCAATTCATGCTTGAAGAGACTAAGATGGATAAAGTGAAGGCCTACCACCCATCTGCCAGTTTGTTGCACTGTTGTGGAGAGTGTGTTGCTGTGATGCTGGCAGCTATGCCACTTCAAATGCCAGCAGGGTCACTCATGGTGGACAGGTCTCAGCAGAGCTTCCAGACTAAGACAGACTAGGAAGAAAGGCCTGGTGATGTATTCCCCAAAATCAGCCAACAAAAGCCCTATGGGTCACAGAACTGTTTTCCGGTATAGTGCTGTGGGATGAGTCCCTTAGGTAGGAAGGCACTAAAACACACAACAACTGCAACAATGGACTTGAGCCTATCAGTGATCGTGAAGGTAGCACAAGACTGGGCAGTGTCCCATTCTGCTGTACATGGGGTCTCCGTGAATCAGACTTGACTCGATGGAAACTCCCAACAGCAAAGTGGAAGTAACAACATAGCAAGTCGGGCGAGGATGAAGAGGTATGCTTCCGCCCTGAGCCTTCTCTGCTTTTCCCCAGTGGCTGCAGAGAAAGTAAGGTTTATGAAGGACTGATTTGGATGGCGACAGAGCCTCCGTCCAGAGCAGGGTGGTGGTGGGGCAAACGCTGACCCTACTTACCTGTGTGAAGTTGAGAAACCAATGACTGTACAGAGAATTTAGTGACATTTTGCCAAATGGGCTTGTTTCCCAAAGCAAACTCATGCCCTTCTGGCTAAAAGTACAGTTGCTTCTTCTTCTCTGAGCTGGTTTCATGCTATGTCCCAACAGACCACAGCTAACCAGGGCGCCAGCCTATCCTGACTCTGCAGATACTCATGCCTAGCTTAGCAGTTGAGTAAGACCTGTCTGCAGGGTGAGTGGGGCCTCTGGGCTGGCGTGGAGCCCAGAAGAGACCTGGATGTGAAGGGGGGCATATCACAGATCACCTGAGATGTAGGGGCCACATGGCGCTCTGTCCTGGGAGCAGAAATCACCGATCCAAGAGGAACCAGTGACCTCCAAAATGGGTCTATTGGCCTGAATAATAGTGAGGAAAATAGCTAACATACACTGTTCCAGACACTGTTCTAAGCACTTTGCAATTTTAATTCATTTAATCCTCACAGCAACTCCCTAGAAGCTGGTATTATTGTTAATATCTCCATTTTAAAGGTGTGGCAGCCAGGGATAGATGCATCAATGACTTGTTGGATGCCATCAAGTCGACTTCAACTCACAGCAACCCCATGTGATGCAGCAGAATTGCCCCATCTGGTTTCCTAGGCTGTAACCTTTACAGACGCAGACAGCTGGCTCTTTGTCCCCCAGCCAAATGCTTAGTCATTGTGCCACCAGGTTCCTTACAAATGACTTACCCAAGGTCATACTGCTAGTAAGTGGCAGAGCTGTGATTCAAATCCAAGACTGAAATCAGGATATGGCTGGGAGATTCTACAAATAATGATTTTTTTCCTCTTGCTTATGAAAGTATTTTTAGTGTATAAAACTTGAGAAAAAATAAAAGTAGAACAAACACACAACCACTATTCCCACCATGTAAGGAAAAAATAAACACTTGTGCCTGTTATTAACATACAGTCAGCCCTCTGTATCCAGTTTTCTGCACGTGGAAGGAAAGGCATGCGTGCACACACACACACACACACACAAACTCCTAAAAAGCAATTAAGTGGTCAAAGCAACCTCTCAAATGCTCAAAGCCTGAGGGACCGTAAAGTGCTACTGACATAGCGCTGATATTGTATTAGGTATTATAAGTAATCTTAAGATGATTTAAAGTACACAGGAGGATGTGCATAGGTTATATGCAAATACTACACCATTCTATATAAGGCACTTGAGCTTCAGTGGATTTTGGTATCCGTGGGGTCTTGGTACCAATCCCCCATGGATACTGAGGGATGAATGACCTGTCTATCAACTCCAAATCCATCCTCACTGCCTGCTCTGTAAAACTGGAGCTGTGCTCTTTGAATCCGTCTGATGTTAAGGCCTGTAATTAAGGTGCCGGAGGGAACACAATAGGAGAAAGGGGCTCTTCTCTTCCTGGGTGCTCCCTGCCAGGCTCCTGCAGCAGCAGTTTCTGCAGTGCCATCAGGCCCCTGCAGTACTTGGCAGGCAGCAGCTCCTGGAAGCCAGTAGCTTCCCTGGCACCTCCCTGGGAGGCTTTGCAGCAAGTTCTGTGGTTGGCACCTCCGTGAACATGGCTTCTTTTAGAGCCCCAGAGGGAGTTTCCCCCAGGTCCCACCAGCACAGCACCACAGCACCGCCTCTGCCACACAGCAAGTCATATTTACAACCTCACCAACACGGTCCGGCCTCATCCCTGGGGTCCAGGTCTCTTTCTCTACCTTAGCTCCAGGGCAGTCGTTGCCTTTCAGACCTGTGACTCTCATACAAGCATACCTTGGAGACACTGCAAGTTCAGTTCTAGACCACTGCAATAAAGTGAATGCCAGAGCTCTGGTGGCATAGTGCCCAAGGCATTTGACTGCTAACCAGAAGGCTGGCAGTTCAAACCAACCAGCCACTCCTCGGAAGGCAGACTGGGCAATCTACTTCCATAGAGATTCCGCCTCGGAAACCCAAGGAGGGGTTGCTATGAGTTGAACTGACTCGATGGTAGTGAGTTTTGTTTTTTGCAATGAAGTGAATACCACAATGAAGTGAATACTGCAATAAAGGGAACCACACCAAGTTTTTGGCTTCCCAGTGCACATGGAAGTTATGTTTACACTATGCTGTAGTCTGTTAAGTGTGCAATGGCATGACGAAAAGGTCTGAAATATTGTGAGAACAACCAAGTGTGACACAGAGACATGAAGTGAGCATATGCTGTTGGAAAAACGGTACCAATAGATTGGCTTCATGGAGGGCTGCCACAGCCTTCAAGCTGTGAAAAAAAGCAGTATCTACGAAGCACAATAAAACGAGGTATACCTGCACTCTTTAAAGTTGTCTTTACTTCTCACAAATCAATCCTTCGTCACTCAATCTCTGATAGAACGGATGATTCTAGACCTTTCTCAGCTCACCTGACTGTGTAGTTTCTGTCTCCTGGTTGTTCATAGACTGACGTACAGCTCCAAAGAAAACTCAGATCCTATTACATATAATGCATATTAAAAAAATCCAAACACACTGCCATTGAGTCGATTCTGATTCATAGTGACCCCCTTTGGGTTTCTGAAGCAGTAAATCTTTACTGAAGTAGATTGCTCAGTCTTCCTTCTGCAGAGTGGCTGGTGGGTTTGAACCACCAACTTTCTGGTTAGCAATCAAATGCCTTAGGCACTGTGCCACTAGAGCAATAAAATATGTGACATAAGATGATACACAGGGTAGCAGAGCTCAGAGAAGACTGAAGTCTCGGCCTTGGCATTCTGTCAGACTCTGGCCTTGACCAAGACACGGTGATGCTCTGAGGGCCCTGCCCCATCAGCCTCCAGACCACAGTCTCATCTCAGATCTGGTTCCTGCTGGCCCCACTGTCAGATGTGAGGTAAAGCAGCTCAGTGTGGAAGAACTTTGGCTCTGGAGTTGCGAACGCCTGCATTTGCCTCCCAGTTCTTGTGTAACTTAACCTCTCTGAGCCTCTTCCCTCACCAGACAATGAGGATAACAATAGCACTATCTTACGAAGCTGTGCTACCTAAGAATAGAAGGATCCAACCAGTGTTCCTTAGAAGTGAGGGTGATGGGACTTCCCCTTGTTTACTTTTGGACACGTCACTGGGAAGACCAATAGCTAGAAAGGAGCAATGTGCTTGGGAGAGGGCTAATGAGATGAGGGAAGCCCTCCGTGAGATGGAGTGACACAATGGCTGCAACAGTGGCCTGAAACATACCACAGATCGTGAGGATGGTGCAGGCCTGGGCACGGTTTCATTCTGTCATACGGAAGGTCGCCATGAGTTGGAGCCGTGTCCATGGCAACTAAGAACAACACCATCTTATGGGGTTGTTGTGAGGATGAAATGCAATAGCGTGTGAAGTGGTCAGCCTTGTGCCTAGCACAGAGTCAGTGCTGACTGTCAGCTGTCACCAAGACCACTTATATACAATGGAGACATCGTTTGATGCAAAAGGCCTCCAATTGAGCAAGGATCAGGCTGGCTAAGTGGCTTCCTAAATGCTGTTGTTAAAAAGGAGAAAAAGGAAAGAAAATAAATCATTTGTAGAATCTGTACCTTCCCTGAATCTTAAAATTCATCTAACTTTAAGGAACTTATGGACATTAGTGGACCATTTGTCACTCAGAAGTGTGTGTGTGTGTGTGTGTGTGTATGTGTGTGAAGGGAAGGGGTGTTCTGGAGCTGACAGATAAAGGTTGACTGATCTAGTTCTGTCTTCTCCTTGTTTGCAAGCACCTGGTATGTCAAAGTGACTGAGCAGAGACCAATCCCTGCCTCTTCTCTGTCTTGAGGCACCAGATATGACAAAGTCAAACAAGGGCACTATCTGGGCTGGAAGCACCGGGCCCTCTCTGGCAAAGGAAACAACAAAAGCTGTTTCTTTATCATCATTAGCCTAAGCATCAAACATAAATTGGCAAGGCTGGCTATCGATGGGTATCAAATAGCCCACAGGGAACATGAAACAATAGCCACCTAGCAGTCTTTCATCCATTGATGAGTCAGTGCTGTCTAACCAGGCATCCTGTGCTAGATGTGTTAACAACTCGGTCTCACTCCATCCTTCCAGCCACCCACTGGGGTAGGACTTACTGTCCCCACTTCACAGACCAAGAAACCAGGTTCAAGGAAACGTGCCTCATGTCTCACAGTGCTTACGTGGTGGAGCCAGACTTGCCGAATTAAAGGAGCCTTGGGTGGTACAATGGTTAACATGCTTGGTGGCTAACTGAAAGTCTGCAGGTTTGAGTACACCCAGAGGCATCTCAGAAGAATGGACTGGCAACTTACTTCCAAAAGTCAGCCACTGAAAACCCTATGGAGAACAGTTCTACTCTGACATACGTGAGTTAGAGTTGGCTTGGCAGCAACTGGTTCAGTTTTTGGTTTTGCCTAACTACAAAGCCTCTTAAAACTTCTCTTATTAATTAATTTTTCTACTGAATATTTGTTGGGTACCTACTGGCGGCATAGTGCCTAAGCCATTTGGCTGCTAACCAGAAGGCTGGCGGTTCAAACCCACCAGCCACTCCTCAGAAGGAAGACTGGGCAATGTACTTCCATAGAGATGCCGCCTCCGAAACCCAAGGAGGGGTTTCTATGAGTCGAATGGACTTGATGGCAGGGGGTTTATGTATAAGCAGCATTTTAGACACTGGGATTGTGATGTCGAAGAAACGAGCAGAGGCCTCTATCCTTGTGTTAGTTGTTTGAGTCTGCTATAACAAATTATCCCCAACTTGGAGGCTTAAAGCAACAGGAATGCATCCCTCACAGTTCTGGAGTCCGGGAGTCCAAAATCAAGGTGTTGGCAGTGCTGCACTCCATCTCGAGTCTCCAGAGGGTCATCTTTCCTGGCGTCTTCCAGGCTCTGGAGGCTGCCCCAGCATCCTGCTTCACTCCGGGCTCCACCTCTGTCTTCACATCACATCACCTTTTCCTTTTCTGGCCTTGTCCTCCCATCCTCTGCCCGTCTCAAACCTCCCTCTGCCTTTCTCCTCTAAGCACACCTGTCCACTCAGAAACCCATGACATTTGCTTCCTCTCAACATCTGTGAAGTCCTCTATCTCCTCCCAGGTAAGGCCACAATCACAGGTTCTGTGGATTAGGACACAAACATATCCTTTGTGGGGACCACCACTCAACCTGTTACCATCTTTAAGGAGCTTACAATCTAGTGAGGTTAAAACCAAGAAAAACCAAATTCACTGCCATCAAGTTGGATCTGACACATAGCGACCCCTCCTAGGGTTTCTGAGACAGTATCACTACAGAAGTAGATTGCCCAACCTTCCTTCTGAGGAGTGGCTGGTGGGTTTGAACTGCCAGCCTTCTGGTTAGCAGTCAAATGCTTTAGCCACTATGCTACCAGAGCTCCTCTAGTGAGGTTAGACATGAGCAAATCAATAGACAAGAAGATGAAAGACGTGTTAACAGCCATGATGAAAACCAAATGGGGGTTGGTGAAAGGGAACATCTGGAAGAGGCCTAGTGCAGGGAGGGGCAAGGGGGGCACCTGCCACCTGGCACAAGTTCAAGGGAGCACAAGACGAGGTGCAGAATGACAAGTGCCACAAATATGAAAGGCTTGTGAGGGAGCCGGACAGAGAAGGGCAGGTGTCTCTGCTGACACATGGCTGCTATCAACACCTATCCATCTTGAAGTTGTGTGTATGTGGCAACTTAGAGATTGTCCCAGGCACTTGTCACTCTCGCTGTGCCCCTGTGTCTGGGGACTCCTTTAGGTTGGTAGGGCAGGAAAGGCCCCACTGAGGGGGCAGCTTTAAAAAGGAGATTGGAAAACAAGAGGGAGGTACTTGGTCATCTCCATCAGGGTCGCTTAACTTTGAGCCTAATGAGGGTTAAAGATTGAATGTGTCCCCAAAACCTATGTTTATATATGTTATATGTGTAACTGCTCCCCGCCCCTAACCCCCTTCCTGTAACATGACCTTGTTTGCAAATAGGGTCTTTGAAGAATCAGTTAAGTGAGGTCGAGCTGGAGTAGGGTGGGTCCTAATCCAGTGTGGGTGGGATTCTTATAAAAGATCCCAGAGACAGTCCTGTGATGACGGAGGCACAGACCGGAGTTATGCATCCAAAGCCAACAAACACCTAGGATCACTGGGCATCCCGGAGGCCAGGGGAGGGGCAGGGAACAGATCGTCTCGGAGCACCCAGCGAGAACCAATGGGCCGGCACCCTGATTCCAAACTTACAGCTGCCAGAACTGCAAGACAACACATTTTGTCCCTCAAGGGCCCCCGGTTGGTGGAATGTTGTCACAGCAGCCCTGGACAACCAATACAATGAATAAACGATGCCTCTGGATGAGTTGGGGACAGCATCCCTTGCCAGGCCAGTGAGAAAAAGCATTTTCATAACTATAGATAAAACCATTTCAATAACACAAAGTATGAATAGCTGTGACAGACAACCAACTGCTCTTTCCAAAAGGAAGGGCTGCAGATTAATTACTAGAAATCCAACCTCAGCATTTTTGGCTAACTTTCCCCACCTTTTAATGGCTTTACAGCTAATACGCCAACACAAAGTCACCTCATTCAGTTACCTGGGGTGTACTTTTGCAATGAATTTAACCTGGAGGTTATACAGGTAAATTACACTACTCAAACCACACACTCAGTGGTTGCTTTATTGCTTTTTTTTTTGGTACCTAAGGTGGGCATCTGGTTATAATCTATTTTTGTATATGTCCAGCCTGAAATCATTGTAGCAGTATTCCATGGCTTTTGGCTTTGAGGGAGAGATTGTCCGTTAGCTTATTTGCCATAGCAAATCCAAGTGTTGTCTGAGAAAACTCAGGCCAGCCCTTGGACCTTCTGCTCCC
>NW_006921605.1:14447717-14449533 GCF_000298275.1 Orycteropus afer afer | reverse complement strand
AAAAAATCATCCATTGAAAACCTTATGGAGCACAGTTCTACTCTGACACACACGGGGTCACCATGAGCTGGAATCAACTCAATGTCAACCGCTAAACCTGGCAGTTGCCTGGTTTTTATTTCAAAGACATGGTTGTCATTACCCTGGGCTGAACTAACTCCACTCTTGGCTCCATCAATCTTGTGTGTCCTTATTTTTCCTTTTAACCCATTTTTCTCAACTATTTTAAATTTATGTTGTGATACATGACAATGATCTTTGACATATCTAAAAGATTATCCAGCAGATAATCTATTATCTTTTATCTATCTAAAAGATTTTTTAAATTATCTTTTTTTTTAAAAAAATGGTAGCCACGTGGCCTTTGTATTTATGATGGAAAATGACTGAATCCCTGTTCAGACCTTGCTCAGGAAATGCTGAGATCTGATGGCGCAAAGACTTGTCTCCCGACTTCTACCAGCTTCTGAGAGGTGATGTCTCAGTTGTTGCTGAGCAGCTCATCAAAGGCTCTCCGCCACAGGTTCCAGGCTACTGGGCATTGTCTGTGGTAGAGTATCTGCCTTTGATGAGAGATTTGATTTTCTCGTAGTAAATGATGCAAGAAGATCCAGTCTCAGGTGCTCACCATCATTTTATAATGATAAAATAATGCGAGCACAATTTTCTCCTCTGTTGCTTTGATGCCACCAAGTTGCTTGGAGGGTATTTTTATCCAGTTCAAACTTTCAATGCAGAGCTCTCTGAGAGGTCTGGCCCCCGGAGGGCCTCAGTGAAAGGGCAGTGCATGCGGTTCCTGGTGAGGGCTTTCACCAGGGGGTATGTAGGCCAGTAGTGGATCCACGCTGTGAACAACTGGAACCCCATCAGGAGTGTGATGCAAGGAGATCCTGCTCTTAGCATTGGCAGCTGGCTGCCCACTGCTGTAAAAATGACCAGCCCTTGGACCTTCTGCTCCCCTCCAGACTGAGGTCAGTCAGCGGCTCTGCATTCACTTCCATATCTCGCTTGATCCCATGACCTTCATAAAGAGCCCTTTGCTCCTACTTCTGTGTTCAGCTAATTGCATACTTCTGTTCTACTGAGCAAAGGCTCAAGGGGCTTCCCTTGAGCCTTTGCTCAGTAGAACAGAACTATGTTGTATATATAGACCACTCCTCCTCAATGGCCAAGACACTCAACTCTCCCCAGATAGCGTTTGACCAACAGAATGTGGCAGAAGTGACACACGCCACCAATGTCCCAGACACGTGAAGAAGTACAGCCAAGATCGCAGTCAGCCTAGCAGTGGAGCACAGATGCCTGAGTGAGCCCAGCAGAGAGCAGAGAAGTACTCTGCTGAGCCCAGCCCAAACTGCTGACTCACAGAACCATGAGCTAACATCATGATCTTAGTGTTGTAAGCCATTAAGCTTGGAACGGTTTGTTCTGTAGCAAAAGGTAACAGGATGCAGGGCTAAAAGAAGCTCGCTTATGCTCAAGTGGCCAGAACACTGGCAAAGCCATGGGGAAGGGTAACTAGCGAGCAGGTTCTGTACCTCACTGGTGACAACAGATGAGAGTGTGGGGTGAGGAGGGTCAGAAGGCATGTGTTTTCAGCATATCAAGTTCAGAGAAAAGGAAGCTAATGAGAGGTTTACTCAATTTACATATATTCCATACCAGTGGTTTTAAAAAATTTTTAAAAGTGGAAACTTCTGTTTAAAGGAAATCTTACACAAAATCTCCAGTAGATGAAATAGATAAAATATGTAATTTACTGCTATAAATTGAATTTATGTGGTCAAAGATATGAAATTAGTTTTTTTCTTTTTTT
>NW_006921605.1:14434497-14446721 GCF_000298275.1 Orycteropus afer afer | reverse complement strand
GTATCTCATTGTTGTTTTGATTTGCATCTCTCTAATAGCTAATGATCGTGAGCATTTCTTCATATGTTTGTTGGCCGCTTGAATATCCTCCTTGGTGTGAAATTAGTTTTTAAAGTTAATCAGTGAGAACAGTCGGATGTTTCGATTATTACTACAAACATTCAATATCAAAGATAATAAATGATAGGAATAATTTTATTTCCACATTCCATTTCTGCATATCATTTTGGTAACAGGGCATGAAAAAGCACTGATAAACACACATACGTAGTTGTAGCTGGGAGTAGTTTTAATTGCTCACCTTGCAATCTCAGGATTTTCCTCTATTAAACAAGGACAAGAGAGAAACCAGGTGTTAGCGTGTTACCTGAGGCAGCGTCAGTGCTCTACAAAGGTGCAAAACACAACAGGTGTGGTTTTCCTATGCGACATCAAAAGGAGTTTACGGTATTAAAAAAACAGCTAGTTGTCATTGAGTTGACTCTGCTCATGGTGACCCGACGTGGGTCAGAGCAGAACTGCACTCCATAGGGTTTTTAGTGGCTGGTTTTCCAGAAGTAGATAGTCAGACCTTGCTTCCAAGGCACCCCTGGGTGGATGTGAACGTCCAACCTTTTGGTTAACAGCTCAGTGTGTGACCCATTTGCACCACCCAGGAATGCCGTTTAAGGTATTAAACAAACAAACAAACAAACTCACTGCCATCAGGCCAGTTCTGACTCATAGCAACCCCCTTTGGGTTTCAAAGGTGGTACATCTTTATGGAAGTAGATTGCCCAGTCTTCCTTCCATGGAGTAGCTGATGAGTTTGAACTGCCAACCTTCTGGTTAGCAGTCAAATGCCTTAGGCACTATGCCACCAGAGCTCCTTGTTTAAGATATAAGTTTTTAAAATCAAAATTGAACCCATCCTTTGCAGAACCTGTGAAGTACCTCCCAGAACCCGGGCACTTCATGAAGCGCAGCTTGAAAACATCACCCGGACAGATAGAGAAGAAATCTTGGTTGAAGATGTTCAGAGCTTGGGAAACAAAGCTGTGAGGTCACAGGCTTACCTTCTTCATTTCAAAGTGAAGAGCTTAGGCCTGAACATGTTATCACAGTGTTCTTCTCAGGGTTAACACAAGAAGGAGCCTGGCAGTGCAGGCTGGCACTTTGAAGCCATCAGTGGCTAGGGGGGAAAGAGCTGCTTCCGTGAAGATTACAGCCAAGTAAACCCTATGGAGAGGTCCCTGTCTCATGGGGTCACTATGAGTTGGAATCAAGTCAACGGCTCCCAACAGTAGTCCTGGATCCTCTCTGAGTTCTCTTTTTCCTGCCTCAGCGGCTTTCAGGAGCCCGGGGCTGAGCTGGTCCACATCAATTCCTTTTCTAGGTTCCCCTGAAGAGAGTAAAGGGGCCTTGGTGGGGCTGGCATGGAAGCCCTGGTGGCGTGGTGGAAAAAGCATCTGGCTGTTAACCAGAAGGTCAGTAGCTCAAACCCACCAGCTCCATACAAGAAAGATGGGGCAGTCTGCTTCTATAAAGATTTACAGCCTTGGAAACCCAAAGGGGGTCACTGTGAGTCAGAATTGATTTGATGGCAGTGAATTTGCTTTGTAGAAGAGAGTAAAGTTGCTTTAAGAGATACCCAAATTAATGAAGATCCCTATTTCCTTGGGAGGATTTTAATGGTTGGTACCCAAAGTTTGCACGTTAAGAATTTTCTTATGAAGACATTTGTTTAAGAACATCCATACTAAAATGATAGAACATTGGCTATAGAAACCCACCAAACTCACTGCCACTGAGTGGATTCTGATTTACAGTGAGCCTATGAGGCAATGAAAACTGCTCCACCGGGTTTTAAAGGCTGTAATCTTTATGGAAGCAGACTGCCACATCTTTCTTTCATGGAACTGCTGGTGGTTTGAACTGCCCATCTTCTGGTTAGCAGCTGAGTGCTTAACCACTGTGTCACCAGAGACCCTTAACAGTGGCTACAGGAGTCAGAAACTATAGCAGATCTGAGTTAACTCCAGCACCACTCTGGTCACTGCAGTCCCTCCAGGGCCCCTGCTGGCTGTGCTCCCATTGGCTTTGGGGGAACTGCTCTCCCCCCCACACCACCCTGTGAGCTGAATGGGATGCTGCACCCCCCCTCATGGGCCTCGTGCTGGGCACTCATTGCCCCCTCCAGACTGGCTGGGTGTCCAGACCTGGCCAATCAGCATCTCTGCCCAGTATCTTTTTGTTTTTGTTTTGGAGATGGGAGAAGCTCTCTTTTCTCTCTGCTCCAAGAAGTAATAGGATGATGAGTGCTGGTGGTCATGTCTTATATCCCAGGAGATGGAGACAGGCAGGAGACATAGAGGGAGAATGGAGACTAGAGAGACACTGTCAGTTTGCTGTACGGTGGTGGCTTGCATGTTTCTGTGATGTTGGATGCTATGTCACTGGTGTTTCAAATACTGCGGGGTCACCATGGTAGACAGGTTTCAGTAGAGCTTCCAGACTGAGACAGTCTATAAAGAAAGGCTTGGTGACTGACTTCTGAAAATTAACCAATGAAAATACACTGTGGCCTCAACAATGGATTTGAGTATATCGACAATTGTGAAGATGCAGCAGGATTGGGCAATGTTCCGTGCTGTTGTACGTGGGGTCATTGTCATGAGTCAGAGCCAACTCCATGGCAACTACAACAACAGATGCAAAGAAAGAGAATCGTGATTGTGTTCCAGAAACTCTGAGGCCACCTCTCCCGTGCTTCCTGAGGCACGAGTCTCTATATCTCCTTGGCCTGCTGAAGTGTTTGATGAATGTAGGGAATACTTTGAGAACACAGTGTGCTGTTGCTTAGGAAAAGCACATATACAAACTGCATAAATTATCAGGGAAGGCCCAGACTTCAGCATGTGAACCCAGTGGGGTCCAATGAGCCCAGTTAAAAAAAACCCTGTGAAAAGACATTGATTACGGACTTGTGTTCTGTCAATATTTCTCTAGTGTCTCTCAGTGCTCAGGGGAGTGCAGGATACACAAATAAGCAGCTATTGGTTGTGTGTAACTCTTAACTCAGGGTAAAAAGAACATGAACTCAAGTGTGACAGTAGATAAATATACTCTCCCTTCAGCCACCGAAGGAAATGAGCCAAAAGTGTACAAACCCCACTTCAGTTGATGAAACTGACCACATGGGACACCTGAGGTGGCAAGGAGAGACAATCCGTCCCTCCATATAGACTCCATTTTGCTTAGCATCATCAAAAATATTTACCTAAGACCTCAGCAGCTTGACACAAATGTTGACAATTGTAGGCAAGTTTGCTGAGAGCTATGTTTGACCTGCTGGGGCTGAACAGCCAGCTTTTCTTTGGCCGGTGGAGGGCTTTTCTAGCCCATCAACCACTCCTGAGTTTTCTCAATTGCCATCTTTTCCCAGTCTACCTAGACTTTTATGGTCCAGCTTCGGACTCCATGTGTGTCTGTGCCAACGCTCCTCAAATTTCTTTTTCACTCTCCATATTTTGCTGAATGTTATTGCTGGCTCTTGGTTTCTTAGGAACCTTTGTGCTGCACTATTTTCTGGTCCTTTGGGCTTCCTAAATTCATTATCTGGTTTACTAGTGAATCCAATAAAGCAGGTCATTTCCAGGGACTTAACCTTGCCTCTTGCTCAGGCCAAATTCCACTGGCTGCCCTAAGTTCTTGACCTCCAAAGCCAGCTCCAGGGATGGAAAATCCTGGATGCTGGCATCTCCCAGGTGTTCACATTCAGTTCTGTCCTGATTCCACATTCCAACCACAGGGCATTCATTCTGCCAAGTGGCGGGGCACAGAAAGGGCTAAGTCTGTTTTCCATGCTATGGTTTTCATTAGGCATATATGTGTGTGTGCCTGCCTGTAATAACAGATACACAGATGCTTTTGCTCCTAGTAGCTTTTGCTCCACCGAAGCCTCAGCTGTTTAGAACGGTATTCCCATCTGGCTTGCAGCCATCCAGAGACTTACTTCAGCAGAATCTGCAGGCTTGAATCAGCCACCAGCTTAATGAATAATTACAACAAAAATACAGGTCAGCACCTGCCAAGGGGCAGAGCTAGGATTACTTTGGCTAAACCAGGGTCTCTGTGTTTCCCATCTTTCTTTAATGCAAGACTGCTTGGCTGCCCCTTGTCAGAAAGCACATGAAACTGAAGAAAGTTCCTCTTCTTGGAGATTACACCTTCTCAACTCTCCTTCAAGGCTTTTTTTTTTTTTTAATAGAGGAAAACAGGCCATCGCTAGCAGCCCCCAAATTCTGGTGTCACCTGTTGCCAGTGATTTGTTCTGCAAATTTGCTCTGGGTCTACCCTAGGGGTCACAGTGGACCTCATGAATCACAGGGAAACATTGTCTGATCTGTAACCGGTCATGGGGGTGGCCTAAGACCGGGCAGCTTTGTTCCATGGTGCATGGGATCACCATGAGCTGTGGACCAGCTTGACAGTGGCTAACAAGAAGCCTGTGGCAAACTGTGCTGCAGATGCCCTGGAGTGGCCATGTGCAAGCTGGGGCTGTGTGTGCCAAGAACAAGTGGCCATTCATCTTCACATGAAACTCCAGATAACTGCCATGAAGCTGTAGGTGGAAACAGTGCTCACGTATAGATGGAGAGGATGGATATGGTTGGGGAAGGGGCAGAGTGGATGGAAAAATCTATCCAGACAAGAGAAAGCCAGAAACTGCAGGCATCAAAGGACACAGGGTGGTGGAACTGGTGGGTAAGAGCCTGACCCTCAGGGTAAAATCCTGCTTGTGGTTGGCTAGCTGCCTGACCTGGGCAAATTATATAACCTTGTCCCCAGTTTCCTCTATAAACGAAAGAAGTCAGAAGTCCTGCATGCTGTGGCTGGCTTCTCTATGCAGGGTCTTAAACATAAACATACACACACACAAGCACGCACATACACACATTGCTGTTGAGTTGATTCCTACTCATAGAGACCTTATAGGAAATGTAGAACTGGCCCATAGAGTTTCCAAGGCTGTAATCTTTACAGAAGCAGACTGCTATAACTTTTTCCCATGTAGCCAATGGTGGGTTTGAACTACCGACATTCTGGTTACTGTTGAGCAGTTAACAACTGCACAGCCAGGGCTCCACAAAGAATCTTAGAAGATGTTAACTGGGTTGAGTTTTCATCTTGAGGGTCTGGGGGAAGAACCTGCTCCTAAGCTCATTCTTTTTAAAATATTTTATTGTGTTTTCAGTAAAGATTTACAGAGAAGTTTAGGTTCGCATTCAACAATTTCCACATAAAGTTGTTCAGTGATACTGGTTACATTCGTCACAATGCATGAACACACTCATTATTTCCATTCTGGTTGTTCCATTTCCAAGCTCAGTCTTGTTGCCAGAATTCATTTCCTTGCAGGAGTAGGACTGAGGCCCCTGCTTCCTTGCTGGCTGTCAGCTGGGGGCCGATCTTAGCTCCTGCAAGTCGCTCATATCCCTTGCCCCTAGCTCCTTCCATCTTCAAGTCAGCAATGGTATGTCAAGTCCACCTGGTGCTCTGGGCCTCTCACTTCTTCTTTAACCCAAAACCAAACCCCCTGCGGTGGAGTCGATTCCGACCTTAGTGAGCCCATCTGTTTTTAAAGAGCTCATGTGATTAGGCCCATCTATATACTTGCCCAGGAGCTCTGGTGGCATAGTGCCTTATGCACTTGACTGCTAACCAGAAGGCTGGCAGTTCAAACCCACCAGCCACTCCTCAGAAGGAAGGTTGGGCAATCTACTTCCGTAGTGATACTGCCTCGGAAACCCAAGGAGGGGTCCCTATGAGTCAGGTCGGACTCAACAGCACATAACAACAACAACATATACTTGCCCTATTTCAAGGTCGACTGACCTGAGTCTCTAATTACATCTGCAAAATCCCTTAAAGCAGAACCTGGATTAGTATTTGATTGGATAACTAGGAGAAGATGTGTTCATCAGGATGGGGAATCTGGAATGTCTATCTTGGAATTCTATCTAAACCAAAAAAAAAAAAAAAAACCCAAACTCACTGCTGTTGAGTCAACTCACAGTGACCCCTTCTTGGGTTTCCAAGGTGGTATCTCTATGGAAGTACATTGCCCAATCTTCCTTCAGAGGAGTGGCTAGTGGGTTTGAACCACCAACCTTCTAGTTAGTAGTCAAATGCCTTATGTACTACACCACCAGAGCTCTATCTACAAGTTTCTATTTCTAGGGAAGTTGTGAGGTCTAAATTAACAAGTAAATGCAAGTCTGGCACACAACAGAGCATGTTTGAGGGAAGGGCATTCACGTGCAAAGAATTAAGCAGTTGGAGTCCAGGGATGATGAGAACTTGGTGAGGGTGAAAGGAGTGTGTTGGAGATTGGGAGAAATGGAAGAGCTGAAGAACATCTTTCAATTCTTGGCCAAGGGGCTTCATTTTGATATATTTGGAAGTAGGAAGTGCCTGTCCCCCTTGGATGAACAGCACTGACATTGTCCTGATTTAGGTCTTTGCTGTGGAAACGAGGACTGGGCTTTGGAGATGGTGAGAAGGGACCTGGTGACAGCCTTTTGGATTAGCACTCTCTAAATTTTGATCCTGAGCAGAATGGAGAGTTTTTCTCCAGCTACAATCCAGGGAATCAGAAACCACTAAAACGATAAACGGAAACAAACAAACAAAAACACCAACTCAAACCATTGCCATTGAGTTAATTCTAAATCATGGCGACCCTGTGTGTTGCAGAGTAGAATTGCTCCAAAGGTTTTAAAGTTCTGGAAGCAGATCACCAGACCTTTTTTCCAAGGCATCTCTGACTGGATTCAAACCACTAACCTCTTGGTTGGTAGTCAACCATTTGCACCACCCACAGCTTTTCCAAAAATCTAGGGTCAAGCAGGGGTGTAACTAAGGTGGAATGGTGTGGGAGGGGATGGGGAATGGAAAATGGAAGTCGGATTCCTACTCCCTCTGCTAACACACACAGGTCGTGGTGGAGGTGGTTGGTCCATTTCCTTTCGTAGCCTGGAATTGTCAGCAGAAGGGACCACGGCCCAGCTGACTCTGAGAGAAAGGTAAACCGGCCACCATCTGCGAGGTGAGATCCTGGACTTTCACTCAAGCTGCCAGCTCTCAAGAAATCTGTGTTCCGAATAACTTGGGGCTGGCCTGAGATAAGCAGAAAAGGAAGAAAAAGGTGGGGAGGGGTGAGAATAAAGAGATCAGCATTTCTGGATAATGCTTATTCCACAAAGGCCATGGCAGAAGGGAGCTTTCTTTCAAAAACTCCTAGATGAGACAGCTCTCATTTCCAGCTGAATTCTTTCTCATCTCTTCTGGCTCTTTTTCCTCCTTCTCCTCCGTCGGCCTCGGCTCCTTGAGCTTCTCAAAGCTTCCCACGGAAAAACTTTAGCCAATTTACTCCCCTTGAACAACTGTCGCTTTTGAAAAGCTGCCCAGTCTCTTTTGCTGTGATTTTCAAAGAGAAACTGGGGCCACATTTTCTTACAATGACAGCAAGAGGTAAGAGAGGGGAAGACAGGAGCTTCTGCGAGTGGGAAATACATCCATATATACACCTCCCTTCTGAGAAATGCTGAACCTACAACTCAGGAAAAGGTAACCTTCCTGGTATCTGGGGAAGAAATCAACAGAGAAAAGCAGAGAGTATTTAAATTTGGGTTGTAGTGCTGGGGTCATGCCCCTGCTTGACCTTGCCAGTCAAGACCAAAAACCGAAACCAAACTCACTGCCGTTGAGTAGATTCCGACTCAGAGCGACCCCTTTTGGGTTTCCCAGGTGGCAAATCTTTACAGAAGTAGATTGACAGCCCCATCTTCCTTCTGTGGATCCGTTGGTGGGTTTGAACTGCCAGCTTTCTGGTTAGCAGTTAAATGCTTTAGAGACCAAAACCAAAAAACGAAACTCACTGCCAAAAGACCAGAGGGTTACAAATGAACTGACCAAGGATATGTGAGCAAAAGACCAGGCCCAGCTGACCATGTCAAAGGACAGAGGTTGTCTGGCTTGGATAGCTTGAGGGCCAAGGAAGAAATCCAAAATAGCCTGTAACGACGGCAGGATGGCAACCAGGTAGACGGTTGCCTTTGCTGCAGGTAAGGCCTCCCCTGCATCATTGCTAAGGAAGGAGAAGGACTAAGGGCAGCCCAATTCTGGTTTGTTAGTGGACGGCCTGAAATAGTGGAGACGGCATCGCCTCTGCTCCCTGTGGTCTCTCCTCTTCACTATTCAAGCCAGGTGCCAAACGTGTCATTGTGCCTCATGGAGCCTGGCGTTGGCGCTCTCGCTGTGATCAGCTGCTGACTATCTGACAGAAACACTTTCCCTGATTACATTTTTAACTTGGCTTGTGCCACATTTGGTTACATTTTCAGGGGAAAAGGGAAGAACCGCAGGATGAGGACGTTTACAGAAAACACAAGGGTCAGACGGATCACTGATCACCCACCCTACACACGACGTGCCTTTTGCATTTCAGCCCAACTAAATATTGAAATCAAATGAGTATTGACTGAGCACCTGAAACATTCAAAACAGTATACAAGCACCATCTTCCACTGTTTGAATTTGAAAGGGAACAGGCTGGAGAGGAAAGAAAGGCTGCCTCCTCCCTCCTTTGGTAAGAGAGTCCCTGGGTGGTACAATGCTATGCTCTCAGCTATAACCTAAAGGTTGGCAGTTCGAACCCACCCATGGTACTGTGAAAGAAAGGTCTGGTAATTTGCTTTTGTAAAGATGATAGCCAAGAAAACTCTAGGGTGCAGTTCTACTCTGTAACACATGGGGTCACCCTGAGTCACAGTCTTGACTTGACAGCAACAGGTTTTTTTTTTTTTCATTTCTTTTTCGGTTTAATTTGCTATTGAGTCCCTGGGTGTTGCAAGCAGTTAAGCATTTAACGACTAATCAAAAGGTTGGCAGTTTGAGTCCACCCAAAGGTGCCTTGGATGAAAGACCTGGTGATGTGTTTCCCAAAGGTCAGGACTATTGAGAATTTCACGGAGCAGAGTTCTACTCTGCTCACAAGGAGTTGCCATGGGGAGAATCAGCTCAGTAGCAACGGGTTTGGTTTCTTTGACATTGGTAATGACTCAATTGTAGAAAGATACTTTCTGGCGTCATAGCATTACTTGTTAGTGTAGGGAAAGAAAATTACTCAGAGAGTTGAATGGTCTCTTCCAAGCAAGTGGTAAAGAATGCCAATTGGCCTGTTTTCTTACCTGTACATCCCCTGGTGTGGAGAATGGTTTGCTTATACAATTATTTTGGATAGGAGCTAATGCTAGGTAATTATTGGTATGGTGGCATCCACACATGTCTATAAACTGTTAGATTTAAAATACTGGCTTGGTGGTGGCTACTGTCTGTGCAAGAGAAAAACAATTAGCCAAGTCATGCATTGCTTCTTCTGCAGTCTGCTCTAGTTATTTGTCTGTTCTCAGGTCTGCAGTCTTTGCTGTCGCTACACACGGCTTGGAGCGGGCACACAGTTTTCATCTGCACATCCACGTGTCCTCAGGGCACAGGCTCACTTACAGTCATGAGAAATGACTCTCTCTCACAGCACAACTCCAAATCTGAGTCAAATTCCCACTGGCTAATGAGTCTTCCATGTTCTATTTTTAACCCTGGCATAAGTAACGGCAAGTAAGCTTATTAAGAGTGTCACGTGGACATTTACAGTTTGGGAGAAGGTAGGGTGTTCTCTCGCTCGGAGGTCCCAGGTGCAGCTGACCTTCCTGTTACTGTCCGTGAGCCTTGCTTGTGAATTTGAGTGTTGGAAGAGGATGACAGGGTATTTATTGCAACTGTCACATCCGAGCAACCTCACACAACTCCCCTATTACCTCTGAGCGCAGCAAGGTCACTAACCCCATTGGTCTTCTGCTAAATGACCAAGACCTTTTCTGGTCAGTTAAGGGTTGTGATACACAGAGCTGTAGACATCAAACTCAGAATCAACTGTATGTCAGCTGGGTGATGATGCTTGTTTTTTTTTTTTTTTTTGCTTTGGTGCCCCAAATTTCTCCTGGGCTTTCCTGTGGGACCAAAGTAACATTGTAAGTTTAAGACCACAGCAAACCCACAAAATGAATGCTGAACCTACATTTACAAAACAAGTCCTCAAGGCCTTGACCTTCAACTCCACACACAGAAACACATGCACATGCACATGCACACTCATGTGCACACGCACACATAAACCACCTGCCATAGAGTAGGTTTCAACTCACATAACACCCCCTGTGTTACAGAGTAGATCTGCTCCCTAGGGTTTTCTTGACTGTTATCTTTATGGAAGAGGTCACCAGGCCTTTCTTCTGCAGGGCTGCTGTGTGGGTTCTAACTAGGTTGGTAGGTGAGTGCAAACAATTTGTACCAGCTAGAAACTTCACATCCACTTTAAGCATGGGGAAATTTTTTTCTAAGGCCAAAATTTACTTTACGGATTCAGACACCCATGTTGTTGATGAGCTAAAGGTAATCCTGAAAGTTACAGTGTCTGAGAAGTCATCTCAAAGTGCCTTTTTATTGCACACAATTAGCAATGGAATGGAGAACCACTTTCTTTCTAATAGAAAATCATGAGCCATGAGCTGCAATTGAAATTCACTACAGCGATTTCCACCAAGAACTCTGCAAGCCTTCCTCTTTCTCCTTTCCGAAGGCTTTTTTCTTTTCTCCTGTCTTCAGTAAGTCTCAGCAGTGCAGAGTAATGAGCAAACAGTTAACCGGGCATCCGACACTGAGTTATAGAAGACATTTATGACCTGCCCATCCTCCCCGGGGAATAGAAAACCACCCGATGATACCTCATTTTGAAATTTCTTGTATTAAGGAAAGTGACGGGTGCGGCGTGAGTGAACTCTGGCTGTGAGAGACATTTAAAACAAGTTTTATACTTCAAAACGGAGTCCTTAACACACGACGGCTTTCTGCCATTAGCTGGTCTCAGCAACAACCATCCACTTTCTCTAACATGCGGCCTTCTTTTACAAAAGCATCCTTCTTAATCTTGCTCTATAGGCGCTCTGGTGGTATAGTGCCTAAGGCACTTGACTGCTAACCAGAAGGCTGGCGGTTCAAACCCACCAGCCACTCCTCAGAAGGAAGGCTGGGCAATCTACTTTCATAGTGACTGCCTTGAAAACCCAAGGAGGGGTCGCTAGGAGTGGGGTTCGACTGGACGGCAGTGAATGAGTGAGTCATCTTATTCTAAGTATATATATGTTGTTGTTGTTGTTGCTGTGTGCCGTCGAGTCGGACCCGACCCATAGCGACCCCTCTTTGGGTTGCTGAGGCAGTATCACTACGGAAGTAGATTGCGCCATCTTCCTTCCGAGGAGTGGCTGGTGGGTTTGAACCGCCAGCCTTCTGGTTAGCAGTCAAGTGCCTTAGGCACTACGCTACCGGAGCTCTTCTCAGACTCAAGTCAGCCCAAATCACCACGGTAATAAAACTGCCTTCAAGTTACAGTACCCTCCAGAGAGGGATAAGCCACGTTTTAAATAGGAACAGAGAGGTGGCTGTGGCAGGGAAATGACTGTTTACTTCCAGACCCAGCTGACCTCTTTTGACCTCTTTAAACGGACACCAGGCAAAGGAAAGGGAAAAAAGGAGCAGGGGTTCTGGGGAGTAGGGTTCCTTTCTGAAAGGCGCCCCAAACTGCCCGAAGAGCAGAGGTGAGTGCCGGATTCGAAGCGGCCCGGAGCTGCTCTGCTTGGAGACCTCATCCAGGGAAACAGAGGTCCCTCAGGGGCTTCCCGGTCAGGACAGGGCGAATGAGGGACAAGGGATCAGGGAAGAGGAGTGGGGCTAAGGAGCGAACCGAGCACCTCAAAGGGAGCGGCTGGAGAGTTTCTAGGGTGTGAGGCGGCGCAGAAACTTCTTGCACTGTCTGACTTCGAGGCTGAACAGCTGGGAGGTTAAGGTGGGGAACACACCCCAAGGCAAGGGCCGACTGAAGGGCAGGTGGGGCGCGGCGGGGAGCCCGGGCGGGGTCTCACCTGTTCCAGCGGGCCACTTTCCTCCGGTAATACCGCAGCGCCTCCTGGCTGGCCAGGAGCGAGTCTTCGGGCCCTTGGAGAGGCGGCTCCTCCGGGACGCTGTAGAGCGGGTGCGCGAAGAGGGCCCGCAGCTTGGAGCCGGGGCCGCCGCGGCCGTCGCCGCCCGGCTCAGCCCGGCGCCGCGCTTGGGAAAAGTTGCGCGCG
>NW_006921605.1:14422657-14433372 GCF_000298275.1 Orycteropus afer afer | reverse complement strand
CAAACCCACCAGCCACTCCTCGGAAGGAAGGTTGGGCAATCCTACTTCTGTAGTGATACTGCCTCAGAAACCCAAGGAGGCTCGGGTCGCTATGAGTAGGGGCCGAATCGACAGCACATAAAAACAACAACAACAGTATCTGCTGGGCACAGAACTAGAATCAGAACAATTTTGTGTCCTGTGCATACAGTAGGTGCTCGGGAAACACCCACTTTAATATATGAAGAAGCTTGTCCTTTAAGAATAAGCCATCACTTTAGAAATTTCCTGTTTGGATGGAATTGCATCCCAACTTTGCCTGCACTTTAAGGAGAACATATTTTCCTTCTCTGAAGAGGACAGGGGGCTTCAGGTGACACTCCTGACTTCGGAGTTCAACTTGGTGTGAAAACAGTCCACTGTAAGGAATCACTGAGGACACACATTGGCCTTTCCCTGCCTCCCTGTGAGGAAATTTGTACTCTCTCAGCAGTCTTCCTTTGAAGAAGGCCAGGAGGGCGGAGCCCAGCCCCACCTCCTGCTCCTCTAATGATCTGACAGTCTAGTAATGTGCACGGCTGACAGCCGAGCCGCCAAGCTGCTGAGTGGCTCGGCAGAAAGCAACTTCCTCCTTGAGCTCCTTGTCCAGGCAGCGCACCTTCACATGTTAGTCTACTCTGTAACCACCATCGCCCTCCCCTTGGAGGCCCTTGGTGGCGCAGATGGTTGGTGCTCAACTGACAGACGGGTGGTGGAGAATGGCCCCTTGCGCATGTTCAAGTGCTAAGTGTATGTTTGCTATAGTTATGATTCCTGGCTGGCTTTTGTAATACATTGCGTTAGGTTAGAGCTTGTGCGTGGGTAGGATAAAAATGGAAAAGTCTGGAGAAGGAAGAGACCATAAAGGGAGCATCTTCAAGAGCACGACAAAATGGCCCGTGGGCCTCAGCCAGTGAAAAACTTCAAGGTCAACACTATGCTCAGTGATTTCACTCACTTGAGCGTGGTGGCAGACATTTTGCAGGTTTCTAGAACCAGCCCTTTTTTTTTCGAAATCTGGATTTGAAGTTTAACTGGTGTCCATTATCTGAGAAACTTACGACTTCTGAGATGTCTAAAAGGGTGTCGCAGCCAGTGGCGGAGGAAGTCAAGCATTGGACGGTGTTTGCAGTAACTACATTGTTGTGTTAGGTGTCATCCAGTCCATTCCGACTCCTAATGGCCACCAGAGTAGAACTGCCCCTGGGGTTTTCTAGGCTGCAAGCTTTAGGAGAATAGATCACCAGGTCTTTCTCTCATGGAGCTGTTGGGTGGGTTTAACCCACCCGCCTTTTAGTTAGCAGCTGAGGGCTTAACCGTTGTGTCCTCAGAGCTCCTTTGCAATAACCAGATAGCAAGCTTCCCCCCCCCCCCCGTTTTCTGGGCTGACAAAGGACATGGACATGAAGCCATCACAAATCTTACAAGTTAAATTGTTCTTCCACCCAGGAGAACTGGCTTCCAGTTCAGACAGCAGTAATGCCTAAATCACTTAGAGATTATCTAAACATGTTTTCCCTGCTCTTATAGGTCAAGGGCAAAACTGTGAGTCAAAGTCAGGCATTATATGTGAATAAGGTTGAAATGGGATAGTGGAAATCTCAGTGGCAGGACTGGCTGGTCAAGTGCCTCAAGCTTCTCCTTTCCCCTCCCAGAAATAATCCTTCCCCTTGACCCCTCTTCTGACCCAGCCTCTCCTGGACTCTAGCTTGCCCGCCAGTCTCATCTACCAGCTGCCGTCAAATTATCTCCTACTCTGGTGGGGTAGTGCCTAAGGCATTTGGCTGCTAACCAGAAGGTTAGCAGTTCAAACCCACCAGCCTCTACTGTAAAGATTTACTGCCTCAGAAACCCAGGGGGGGTTGCTGTGAATCAGAATTGACTCAATGGCAGTGAGTTTGGTTTCTGGTTTTGGGCCATGTGTGTCACAGTACAACGTGCTCCATGGATTTTCAGTGGTTGAGTTTTGGGAAGTGAGTCACCAGGCCTTTCTTCCGAGGCACCTATGTGGACTGGAACCTCCAACCTTTGGTTAGCAGCCACCCAGGGAATCCTCAACCTCATCTCCCTGAAACCTGTTGCTGTTGAGTCAATTCCTATAGGACAGAGCAGAACTGTCCCATTGGGTTTCCAAGGCTGTAATCTTTATGGAAATAGATTGCCACATCTTTCTCTTACAGAGTACGTGGTGGGTTTGAACTGCTGACCTTTTGGTTAGCAGTCGAGCCCTTAACCAATGTGCTGTCAGGGCTCCTTCAACCTCATCTACATGCCTTCAATCCACACTTAAGTTTTCCCAAACTGCTCTTAGCTAGAATCTATCATTCTGCTTCAAGCCTCTCATTGCAGATCCATCCTTAACCCTCCCCACCCCCATCCCTGCTCCATTTCTCCTGCTTTTGAATATATCCAGGGCTCCATCATTTCTTATGTATATTCTAACTGATTACTCTTTTCCCAATATCACCCTGTTTCTGTTCCTACCTATCCTCTTGCTGAAGCTAGCTTTCCAGCATGAAGAAAAGTGTCCTGTGAAAATCCTCTGTAGCTTCTAAGAGTTCTTGGATTAGGCCACACCTCATGACCATAGCTCTTCATGGTCTAGCTGCTGCCTCCCTTCCCAGCCTTATCTCCCACCTCTTCTCTATATGCCCCCATGCCTTCACCCCCTAATACCTAATACCCCTGGGTGCATCTGCCCTCACAGACATGCCTTGAATCAAAACCTCTCTTCCAATTTCCCTGCCTGGAGATAGCCCATTGTCTATGCAAACATTAGGCACTTGTCCCGTTTTCTCTATGCTCATCCTCCTGCCCACCAAGCCCAGAGCTGTAACTCCTCTATAAGACCCCACTGACACACTGATCATGTTGTACTTAGTTGCTGGTGTGCTGGTCTGTCTTCCTCACTGGCCCGTCTGAGAACTGAGCCTATCACTTGGGAAAGGTTCACAGATGTGTGTGGTGTGAGCGAAGGGAAACTAGTGCAGACAGGATCTCATCCGTCTCCGTAGCTGCAGCATCCATCCTACATGCCTGGTACACAGTGGGGGCTTAATTGTTGGTGACATTAAAAAGACATAGTTTGGGACACTGGAAGAGGCACTTTGTCTCACTTACTTTGGACATGTTTTCAGGAGGGACCAGTCCCTGGAGAAAGACATCATGCTAGATAGACGGTCAATAAAAAAGAGGAAGACCCTCCAGGAGATGGATTGACACAGTGGCTGCAATCATGGCTCAAATAGCAACCACAGTAGGGTGGTGCAGTGCTGGGCAGTGTTTTCTTCTGTTGTATGTAGGATCGCTATGAGGAGAAACCACTTCAGTGGTACCCAACAACAACAGAAGACACAGAGGAAATATGACTTGGTTCCTGCTTTTAGGCATCTTTTATTATTAGAGAGACAAGGTCTTAATTAGGGAAACAATTAAGAGATAATACGAAGCAGTGCTCTGAGCAGGCTTGAAGTCTGTACCACCACATGCATTAAGAGGAGCAAATGCAAAGGCCCTGTGGTTCCTTTCAGTCTAGCTAAATATCACCCACTACATCTAGGAATGAAACCACGAGGGGAGCACAGAGCCAGCATTTAAATACAAGATCCCCCACACCTGTGAACACATTTTATCCTGCATATGTTCCCATGTTGCTTAAAACATGAATAGCTGTTTGTTACATGTTTGGTTTTCTCCACAAGAGTCTAGCTCTCTGAGTATAAGGCCAACATGCTTCTTCTTCCTCCACAGGCCTTAGTACATCTAGGCTGTGCAGCCAAGATGAACAAATTCCTATAGAATAACTGCTATTTGTCCTTAAAGCAAAACTATCCTTTGGAAAAACAAAACAAACCAAACTTACTGCCATCCAGGGATCTGACTCATAGCGACCCCTCCTTGGGTTTCCGAGGGGTATCACCATGGCAACAGTGTAGCTTAATTAGTAAAGAATGTCGGCCAAGACCATCCAACTCTTAAGAACTAGCACAGGAGCAAATTGACCACAGCAACTCAAAGAGCAGATAGGACACTGAGGGGCCAGTGAGTTTATGTGAATGGGGAGGAGCAACTTGAAATGGAGGGTTCGACGGTGGCACAACTCAGAGAATGTCACTGAACTGTACATGTAGAAATTGTTGAATTGCTTTATGTTCTGCTGTGGATGTTCTCAACAATAACAACAAAAATAAAGTATAAATGGTGTGTGTGTGTCTATGTGTGCTCATGTATAGAGGGAGGGAGGGGAAAAAGAATATTTAAAATAAAAAACAGATAATTTTATTAAAATCTGGCCCCAGATAAGTGTTGACAGTTTTGTTCAATTAGAAAATCTAAATCTTGGGAGTCGTAAGGGAACTATGGGAAGAGAGATACCTAAGAAGATACACCCATGACAGCATCACTGGGCCAACTGTAGACATCTCTGTCCCTTCAGACTTTGATTACTGCATACACGTGTGCAAGGACAAGATTGACCTGCCGGCTGTGTTAGCCATCAGCGAGAGAGGAGAGACAAGACTATTAGGTCCAGAGCTTAAGAAACCCATTTTTGATTTTGAAGAGTTGTATCAAGTCCTCTTATTATTTGAGCTGGAGAAGCCAGAATTTTCTATTATGACTAATACATAAGTCCTCAACATAGGCCTGGGAATTACCTGGATGCTTATGAAAATGCAATTTTCAGGGCCACACCCCAGATCTAGTGAATCAGAAATCTTTGGAAGTGGAGCCAGGAACATGCATTTCCAATAAGCTGATTCTTAACCAGCTTGTAAGATTCTGGTGCACACTAAAGTATGAGGACCACCAGCTGAGAGGATAGCGTAGATGAACAAAGGTCAACTTGATTTGTCATATTATTCTCCTAACTGTATGTTAAACATAAAGTAACAATAAAAGCAAATGAAGACCAAAGACTGCATACATATACATATCCACAGGAATTTTCACTGCAGGCTGGTTTATAATAACAAATTACTTTCTCTCCACCCATTGAAGAATAAGTAAATAATCTGGTGTGATGATGTAATGGGAAACAGCCGTTAAATGAAAGAACTGGAAGTACATTTCTCAGCATGGACACATGTCAAGTTGTAAATGGGCAGGAGTACTTATTTGTGATATATTCATGTGTGTGTGTATGTATCTGTGGATCCTGGTGGTGCAGTGGTTAAAGTGCTTGGCTGCTAACCAAAAGGTCGACAGTTCAAATCCACCAGTGAGAAAGATGTGGCAGTCAGCTTCCATAAAGATTTACAGCCTTGGAAACCCTGTGGGGCAGTTCTACTCTGTCTTAATAGGGTTGCTGTGAGCTGTAATCTACTCAACATCAATGTTTTTTTTTTTTTGTATGCGTATGTATGTGTGTGTGTGTAACAGTATGACACTATTTAAATAAACTTTGTAACTGGGAAAATAATTCTTAATATGGCTTATGAATAAATATATGTGCAGCAAATTATAAAAACATAAGAATGAACAGTAAATTCAGCATAGTGTTACATTTGAGATTGAAATGAGAGAAATGGGATTTTGAAGACTTCAATAAGTATCTAAAATGAGTTATTTCTTAGAGAAAAGATCTGAAGGATATATTATTACAAGATGTGAAAATTTGACAAAGTTAAGTGGTCAGTATATGGAAGATGGCTATATTATTCTTTGTGCTTTTCTGTATACTTAAAATGTTTGATTAAAACATAACTTGATTTATCTTATGGGCTCATCTCCTAGTTTATTCTATTTCCTTTAACAGACAGTTAAGAGAAAATGTTGGGCCTCAAACAAACACACATGTTGGGCCTTAGTATTAAGTTTAACCAGATTCAGAAAGGTTGAAGATCAGGAAATCGGCACCATTTTCTTTTTAAGGGAGATAGATGACAGGGAAGAAAGAATATGTGTCAGAACAGACTTAAGTTAAAGTCACTGTGTTTCCATTTTAGAATCAGAAGACATTCACAGGTATGTGGGAAGCTACTTTCTGATCATGTCATTTTTGTTCTGGGCAGCGCCCTTGTCCATGTTATGCAAGCTTTAGATGCCAGACTGAACAACAACAGATGTAGTTTCTGTTTTAGTTTTTACTACCTTGACAGTACAACTGTTCTCAGAAGGTGGGAAGTTGTGTTCCTTTTTTTGGAGGGGTCTTTTGAAAGTCATGCCTTAAAGTATTTTAACTGTTGTCTAGCAACTCCTAATCCACTCTATAAATTCACAGCTAGTGGGTGAGACAAACATTAAACAAATGTGCCGCAAACAAATATCTTGTTCTGGCTCAAAGGTCAGTCTAAGAACATCAATACAGCTAAAATAAATACAAATGCCTTGTATTGGAAATAATGAGTCAGGGTGTGAAGAAGCAAGAATTATATTACTGAGGTATACTACACTTAAGGAGCCCTAGTGGCACAGTGGCTAAGTGCTCGGTTTCTAACCAAAAGGTTGGTGGTTCAAACCTGCTTGCCGCTCTGCAAAAGAAAGATGTGACAGTCAGTGAAAGATGTGGCTTCCTTAAAGTTCACAGCCTTTGAAACCCTACAAGGCAGTTCTACTCTGTGGGGCATTTCTGTACTGTCCTACAGTTATACTATAGAGTCACTTATGGGTTGGAATTGACTCAATGGCAATGAGTTTGTTTGTTTTGGATACTACACTTAGTATAACTTTCTAAACATCTTTAATACATGTGTCTCTCTTCACAAAGTCCATGCTTTACAGCATCACTTCCTCCCTTTCTCCTGTCTCATCTCCATCCCTGCAAACTCCACCTCGCCAAGCCAGTTCTCTTCTCTTTATTCCATCTTACCCCAGTCCTTTCATTTGTAGGACAATCTGCTGGGCTCCCACTGGTTGGTGTTTCCCTTTCCAATCCCTACGCAGTTGAGCCCAATAGAAGCCTATTAGCCAGCTGGAGAATTAAAGGAGGCATCATTCTTGGAAAGGTCTGTGATTTTGCAAACGGTTAGTGCTCAGCTATTAGTGGAAAGGTTGGTAGTTCAAACTCACCCAGCAGTACTGTCAAAGAAAAGCCTGGTGATCTGCTTCCGTAAAGATTATGGCCAGGAAAAGCCTGTGGAGCTCAGTGCTGCTCTGTAACACGTGGGTCACCAGGAGTTGCAGCTTGAGGACAACGGGTATGGTATGCTATAAGCCAGTAGTGCAACCCTTCAGCCCTGTCAGGCAAGAATCAGACACCTGTCAATTACAGTTGAGATGGCTACAATCACAACATCTTGGACTCTCTTCATCCTTTCTTCTTTTTAATTTGAAAGCAGTAAAAAATGATTAATCATTTTGGAAACAGATACGTTTGACTAGTTATCCCCTCTTTTCTCTGGATTAGACTTGGATGTTGTTTTTCGTTGCCATGGGGTTGATTCCAAGTCATGGTGACCCCACGTGTGCAGATAGAACGGCTCCATAGGGTTTTCAAGGCTCTGATCTTTGGGAAGCAGATTGCCAGGCCTATCTTCTGAGGCACCTCTGGGTGGATTTGAACCACCAAGCTATTGGCTGGTAGTTGAGCACTTAACTGTAGTCAGGCACCTGGATTAGACTAAGTCTTATACGTCACAGGCTTCGGCTGTGCTCATCTGGTAGCTGGAAAAAAAAAATGGTTGCTATGGCCTCGATGTGTTTTCTCCTTCTGCTCCTCCCAGATGTATGGAGACCATAATTTATGAAATAAAAATCTGGACGTGGGGTCCAACTCTTGGTTTTACATATACTCTTGCAATGAAGCCCTGTACTAAAGGTGTTTTTTGACACAACTGCCTGGCAGTGTTCCTCATGTATCCTCTATTGCCAAAGTCACACAGGACTCCCAGGAAATACAGCAACAATAGCTTCTGTAGACAGGCAAATGTGGCAAAGGCCTCTCTTCCTCAGTGTTCCCGATGCAGCCTTAGAGTGAGAGTGACACGTCAGTAGTCAGGGCTGGAGCCTGTGGCCACAGGTCTAGATAAGCCATTTCCTAAGCTGATGGCACAGCTCTGCGAAGAAGGCAACCAGTCGGTCCAGCAGCAGTAGGCAGAGCCAGAAGAGGCCTCAGCACACCTTGTTTTCATGAGTTACTTATTGTTAAGTATGAAAACGATATGGGAAGATTTTCTTTTATAAAATATTTTGACAGCATAGAACCTTTTGGAGTCGTCAGTCCCCTTCCTTTTTCCTCGTCTGTATACCATTTGTTGGTTTCATATGTCTCCTTCCATTATACACTGAAACCTGGGAGAGCCAGACCCTGACGGGACCACCTGGTTTTTCCAGGTCTCACAAGTTTTCTGCCTTTGACAGGGTGCAGTCTTACTACTTTTCTATCTTAGGCTGTTGTTTTAGTGGAGAATATTTGAGTTTTCCTTCTTTGACAGATTTCCACTTACACAGTTTCCGGCTTTTGCAGGTTACTGTAATGTATACCCATATAGTCTTCAGAAACACATAAAAGGGGGTTATTGTATGTGTTTTTCTCAGTGTTGTTGTTGTTAATTACCTTTGGGTTGACTACTAGTTCTTTCAAAATATTAACAATTGGTAAACGTGAAAAAACGTTCTACTCCAGTAATAATCAAAGAAATTAAGTTAAACTAACTAACCAAAACCAAACCAAAATCACTGCTGTTGAGTCAATTCCGACTCAGAGGGACCCCTCCTTGGGTTTCCAAGGTGGTATCTCTACAGAAGTAGATTGCCCAGTCTTCCTTCCAAGGAGTGACTGGTGGGTTTGAACCACCAGCCTTCTGGTTAGCAGTCAAATACCTTATTTCCATTACTGAAAGAAGAATAAAGTATCCAGAATTGGTTAGTACTTAGGGTTGTTGTTGTTATGTGCCGTCGAGTCAGCCCTGACTCATAGTGACCCCTCCTTGGGTTTCTGAGGCAGTATCACTACGGAAGTAGATTGCCCAACCTTCCTTCCGAGGAGTGGCTGGTGGGTTTGAACCGCCAGCCTTCTGGTTAGCAGTCAAGTCCCTTAGGCACTATGCTACCAGAGCTCCTAGGGCTTAGGGAGGGGATTGTAAATTGAAACAGCTGTTTTGGAAGTGAGTTGGATAATGAAATGCATGTAGATGCTATAAGGGCCCAGGCAGGAGACAGAAATCACACTAGTTATTTGAACAGGAAAAATTTAATGTAAAGAATGAACTATTAAGAGTGGTAAGACCTCTTTAAGGGATTCAGAAGAGGTAGTGTACAAAACTCAGCTCCTCCTTCTAGGCTGAGAAAGCTGGCCAGTGAAGGAACTTAGGGCTCAGAGGGTGTCCCCATCCCCACCACCATGTCATTAAGGCTGAGATGTAGATCCCCTTGAAGAGGGAGGGTTCGTTACTGAAAGTCCTACCTGCTGCTGCTGAAGAAACCTGCTAGAGGTAGTCAACCAAGTTGGTCCGTAGAAATGGCTCTTGGGGTGGGGAGCTAGTTGCCTGAGACTGTTGTCAGAGCTGATTGGAAACAGTTTCAGGATAGGGGGAGTGTGGCCTAAGATTGTGGTTGGAGCTGATCCATGGGGGCTCCTGGGCTCCCATGTTGAGTAAATAAAATGGAGGACCAAATTCCAGAAGGGAGGTGTTTTTTGACACAACTGCCTGGCGGTGTTCCTCATGTATCCTCTATTGCCAAAGTCTATCATTGTGCCAGCTGGCAGAAGAGATATGTTTACAGGGGCCAGTTCAGAGTCACAAAGCAGGGGAAAGAAGGGCAACCTTGGAACTGAAAGACAATATATTGGTAGTTGGCATGGACTTTGACCTCCAAATTCCATTTATATAAATTTAAGGAAATAATTAAACATGTCTATAAATGTGCAAAGGGGAGCTCTGGTAGCGTGGTGCCTAAAGCACTTGACTGCTAACCAGAAGGCTAGCGGTTCAAACCCACCAGCCACTCCTTGGAAGGAAGGTTGGGCAATCTACTTCCATAGTGATACTGCATTGGAAACCCAAGGAGGGGTCGCTATGAGTCAGGGCCGACTCGACGGCACATAACAACAACATAAATGTTCAAAGGAGCTCAGTGGCTAAAGCATTGGGCTGCTAACCAGAAGGTTGGCCATTTGAACCCACCAGCTGCTCAGTGGGAGAAAGATGAGGCATCTGTTTCTGTAAAGATTTAGAACCTTGGAAACCCTATGGGGCAGTTCTACTCTATCCTATAGGGTTGTTTTGAGTTGGAATCCACTCCATGGCAGTGGGCTTGTTATTTTTCTTCTTCTTCTTCTTCTTCTTTTTTTTTTTTTATAAATATTAAAGATGGTTATTTCAGCATAGAAAAACAAAATGAAACTAGCTCAATGGTCTCAAATTGAGAACTGCTTGAGCAAAATAGTGGTTCATCCATAAGATGGAGCCATATTTATTTATTAACCTGAAAAGATGTCTATATGATTAGGTGGAAAATGTGCATTAAAGAATAACTTTTACATTATGACCAATTTGTAAATATATTTATACATATATTTCTTTTTATTATGATTTGGGTGAAAATTTACAGAGCAAATATACTTTCCATACAGCAGTTCACATTCACTTTGTCTCATGACATTGACACAATTTACCACAATGCAACATCTCCCCTCCTACTTCCTCCTGATAGTTACCTCTTCCCTGTGTCCATCCCTCCATACACTCCTGCCCCCTGAGCTGTCTCCCTGTGCATAAGCAGCCCTTCTTTCTCCCATGATTGTTCTCTCCAAGGAG
>NW_006921605.1:14413793-14420587 GCF_000298275.1 Orycteropus afer afer | reverse complement strand
TCATTTTTCTGCAAATGGATCTCAAGTTTTGCCAGCACCATTTATTAAACAAACATTATCTTCCCCATTTAATGGATTTCAGCCCTTTGTCAAAGATCAGCTGACCATAGGTCGATGGATCTATTTCTGGGTTCTCAATTCTATTCCATTGGTCTATGTATCTGTCATTAAACCAATCCCAGACAGTTTTGACTACTGTGGCTGTATAGCAGGTTTTGAGATTTGGCAGTGTGAGACCTCCTACTTTGTTCTTCTTCAGTAATGCTTTGCTTATCCGAGGTCTCTTTCCTTTCCATACAAAGTTAATGATTGGTTTTTCCATATCCCTAAAGTATACATATATTTCTATGTATACACAGGAAAAATTTTCAAAGGTTTGGTGTCTTATTCACCAGCTCCTTGATATGGTATCTGATCCATAGTTGTTCAATAAATATTTATTGAACAAATGTATACTATTTGTTTCCTAGGGCTGCTGTAGCAAGTTGCCACAAACTTGGTGGCTTAAAACAACAGAACTTTATTCTCTCACACTTCTGGAGATCAGAAATCCAAAGTCAAGGTGCCTTGCTCCCTCTGAAGGCTCTAGGCCAGGAGCCTTCCTTGCTTCTTCTGGATTTGCGTGGCTCTAGATGTTGGGAACTCTGGTAGCGTAGTGCTAAGGCACTTGACTGCTAATCAGAAGGCTGGCGGTTCAAACCCACCAGCCACTCCTGGGAAGGAAGATGGGGCAATCTACTTCCGTAGTGATACTGCCTCGGAAACCCAAGGAGGGGTCACTGTGAGTCGGGTCTGACTCGATGGCACACGACAACAACAGCAACAGGTGTTGCTTGGCTTGTGGCCGCATAACTCCAATCTCTGCCTCCATCCTCCCCTGGTCTTCTGCTCCGTGTGGGTCTTCTCCTCTTAAAGGGCACTTGTCATCGGACTCAGGGCCCATAGGATAATCCAGAATAATCTCACCTTGAGACCTTTAAGTGAATTTTATCTGCAAAGACCCTTTATTCCCCCAAATAAGGTCACATTTACAGGCTGCAGGTGGACGTATCTTATGTGGACACCGTTCAACTTACTATGTGTGTGAATAAATACATGTAAAAATTTGACACTGGCTTCTTTGAGCAGCAGAATTTATGGATTATTCAAATTTTATTTGTTGCTTACCAATATTTTTGAGATGTTTATGCAAAGAACTTTACATCACTTTAGAAATAAAAAGGAAATAAAAAACCAGGGAGGGTCGCTTGAATCGGGTCCGATTCGACGGCACATAACAACACCAACGACAACATGTGAAATCAATCCATTGCCATCATGTCAATTCTGACTCATAGTGACCCTACAGGACAGAACAGAACTGCCCCATAGGGTTGAAACCAAACTCAATGCCATAGAGTTGATTCCAAATCATAGCGACCCCCTTTGGGTTTCCGGGGCAGTAAATCTTTACGGAAGCACATTGCCCAGTCTTCCTTCTGTGGAGTGGCTGGTGGGTTTGAACCACCAGATTGCTGGTTAGCAGTCAAATGCCTTAGGCACTATACCCCCACAGGGTTTACAAGCTGTAAATCTTCATGGAAGCAGATTGCCACATCTGTCTCCCACAGAGCAGCTGGAAGTTAAGAATCACTGACCTTTAAGTTAGAAGCTCAGTGTTTAACCACTGGACCACCAAGCTCTTTAAAAGAGCAGGAGGAGGGTCAAAATCGTCACAGAGACCTGTATTTGTTTAAGCTGTAGGGCAACACAAAAGAGCTAAAAGCTGGATGCCGGAAGTGGGTGACCAGAAATCCACACAGCCTTTTGGGCCTCCTTAGGCTGAACAAGTGTGGGGGCCCTACCAGCTTGAGCAGCAGATCCAGCCTGAATCTCCCTGGATTTCTCTCAGTGTGGAGCGTCTCCTCCTCCCTTTCTTCCTCAGGTTGTGAGTCACTGATGAATTCCCAGGAAGATGTTGCACCATTAAAATGGGAACGTCTGTGACGTCAAGAGACCTGAGGATGAAAGGCGTCCTAAAACCCTGTCATCTTCTTTTATTCCGAGAGGCAGTCTTTCCAAATGGAAATAAAGTGAACCGTGGGAGTTAGGACATCATTACCCTATTCTTTTAAAGCTGTTGCTTTGTTTCTAGTCTCATTGGGGAACGATTCATTTCTTTTTTCTGAAGCTCGAAGTTTAAACCAGGGCTTCCAACTGGTTCATTCCGGTTTGGCCTCCCGCTGAGAATCTGCATTGCCACTGCAGACATACAGAGTCAGAATCTACGCTTTGACAAGTTCCCCAAGTGATTCTATGTGCACATGTGTATACATCTGAGAGCTATAAGATCACCAGCATGTAGATTCTGACTCAGTACTTCTGGGGGTAGGAATACACGTTCTCAGCAGAGGGTCAAACTGGAGTGAACCAGTTCAAAGCCCTAGTTTAAACCCCTAGGCTAAAATACAGATGAATAGTAAGTGTTTTACTCAAGATTTGAACTGTCTCCTGGGTAGGAGATAATTTTTTAAAAAATTGAATTAATTGAAAATGATAAGGAGAAAAATTGTAAAAGGGGAGCATGTATTATGGTCTTTAGAGAACGTTGTCTGATTTCAGATGGACACTTCTAAACAGTAATATTGATGTGTTAAGATGTGGATGAAATGAATGAATAAATACCTGATACGTAAGAACATACCATGCTTTTTCAGTTAGACCAGGGGTTGGCAAACTTGCTTTGTTAAGAGTCTGATAGTAACTAGTTTGAGCTTTGCAGTCCAGATTGTCTCTGTTGCAATGACTCGACTCTGCTGCTGCAGTGTCAGAGCGACCACAGACAATACATTAAGTTAAGGGCATATAACTCTGTTCTAATAAAACTTTATTTACAAAAACATAGGGTGGGACAGCTTCAGCTCGGGGGTGGTAGTTTTATGATCTCTGAAAGAGAAGATCAGAGAGTTATAATACTATACTGATAATAGTGGCTCTCTGGACTTGGGGAAAGATTTTTGTCTACTCTCTTATTTTCCTTGTAAAAAGGAAATGCCAACATATTTTCAGGTATACGTGCTTTTCTTGGAAGTATAATTTAAGCTAAACGATGACTGACGTAAGACGGAGAAAGAGAAAACGAACCTCTGTCTTTATGATATACATGGCTAGATTCTCAGAAACAAGAATCTTTTGATGAATTCTATCGGCCATAATTCTGGCCATTAGGCTCTGGGAACAGGTTTGGTACCTGCTTTGTAAGTTAGTTATATTACATGGAACTTTTACCATATGGAGTTTAGTGTTGAGTGAATGTGATTTATGCCACAATATAGTTGAATTTGGGCAATCCTACTTCCGTAGTGATACTGCCTCGGAAACCCAAGGAGGGGTCGCTATGAGTCAGGGCTGACTCGACGGCACATAACAACAACAACAACAACAGTTGAATTTGGGTATCACCATACAGGAAGGGAATTGACTGCATTCTTTTACCTGTGATGTTATTTAATCACCTGTATTTATTTCTCTACATGATATTTGACTGTAAGATACAACTTATGAGAAAAGTAAGACAATGTGGATGATATTGTGCTGGGAATGCTTAAGCATATAGGTGGTTGCAGCATTGGTTTCCTGTTGTCTGGATACAGTCGTGGCTTCCGTGCTCTTCTCCTGGTCTTCCCTAATGGAGCCAAGGTGTCATGGGTCAATACATCATGTTTTTATGTGACAACATCCCAAAAGAGAAGAGAGGAGGAATAAACATTTTCTCCTTCTACACCTTCTTATAGGGAATAAAATATTTTCCAGAACCTCCCAGAGTTCTCCCCCTTATCATTGATCAGAAAGGGGCTACATGCCCACTCCTGTACCAGTCCCTGTCAAAGGGGAACAGCTTCCCATAGTTGGGGCTGAGCATCCTGTTCTGTTGATAAGATGTGAGATTGGCAACCAACAGTGACTACCACAGTGTCAATCAAAATCCAGGACTGAGCGACAGTTTTTGGAGAAAGGAGGCCATGAGGCCATATAGAAAAAGAAAGGAGTCTCTGGGTGGCACAAGAAGTGAAGTGTGCAATTACTAGCCAACAGGTTGGCAGTTTCAAGCCACCCAGAGGCACCTTGGAAGGCAGGCTTGGCAGTCTGCTTCATAAAGGTCACAGGCCAGAAAGTCCTGTGGAGTAGTTCTACTCTGCACACCTGGGGTCACCGTGAGTAGGAATCGAATTGACTGCAGCTAACAGCAGTGTAGGAAAAAGACACACAAATAAGCTGGTGAGGGTAGGATAGTATCCTTAACAAAAAAAAAAGGGGTCCACAGGGTCAAATGCAGCCAAGGAGTCCCAAGAATGAAGATGGCAGAATGTGGCAAGGAAGAGAAACTATAGGTGAACTTTAGGAGCTGTCTTTCAGTTGAGTGGGGATCATGGAGCTATGGGGCGATCACCATCTAATACAAGCAGAGTGTGATTTTTGAGAGTGAAGGGAAGGTAGGAGAGAGGGGAAGATACCTAGATGTGGGCAAGAAATGAAAAAAGTAAGAGTTCTCAAATGGGGAGACCTGGGTGTGTTTAAGGTAGTGGGAGAGGAGTTGGGGCAGAAAAGGTGATGGAGAAGATGTCCTGGGACTGGATAAGGGTGGGTCTCTCAGGTGCCATCGCTTTAAGGCAGAAAAGAAAGGTTCATTTGGCACATGTGGTGAGATGATAACAAAAGAATGTAAAAGGTATCTTAGAGAAGCAGCAGCGTTGGTCATCTGTAGAACTTACTGAAGAGTAAACGTGGAGAGTAGTGGCAGAGAGCAGGAATGGCTGGAAGTGACATGAAGGCAAGAGATGAGCCGGGCCATCAAGAACAAGAAAAATTTACATGTTTAGAACAGAAACTAAGATAACTAAAACAACAAAAATCCTGGAAAATGAAATGTGATGACCAAAGGGAGAGGAAATCAGGTCGCTTTCTCTGTGAAGAGCAGGGTTGACAGATGAAGAGAAATTTGACATGGAAAATCCATTTCTGTTTTTTCCCAACCTCCTACTGTTTGTAAAATAACAAATGATGTTTCACAAACCCCAAATGTTTCAATTTCCTCAGTTGGAAGATGCCATGTTACTGTTAGACTATTTATAAAGTAAGGCTTTGTTTGCTCAATCTTCCTCAGGATGAGAAAGCTGAAAATAAATCTCTGGGAGAAAATTCAAGTCAACTAAATCAAGGACACACGGAGAGAGCACGCGGTGTGTTAGGTTTGGGATGACCTAGGAGAAAACTACCATCTTGCCTGCCTTGATTGGAAACAATTGAAAATCAGACATGGGGATAGGACAGATGGGAATCCAGAGACCATCCCTGTGACCCAAGAAGCTCTGTATTGGAGGGCGTGGCTCAAATTTAGCCAATAGGTTTATTTGCACTCCCCTGGATCAGACTTACAGCCCTCCCCCTAACTGGTGGCCTTCCTTATGGAAATGATCCTGCCTCTATCACCTGTCCAGGTGGCCAAACAAATTAAAATACTGTGAGAGTATAGAGTTCCAGTGGTTCCAACCCACAAGCCACTCTGGAAGAAAGATGCTTCTGTGAAGATTTACAGCCTTGGAAACTCTGTGGGGCCGTTGGACTCTGTCCTGTAGAGTTGCTGAGTTAGAACCGACTAGAGAGCAGTGGGGTTGGTTTTGGAATAGGTGGCTGGTTTTGCAAAGAGAGGAGGGGGTGGACTGAGTGGAGCACACACAGATCTTTCTGCCAAATTTGTGACTTAGGTCAGTCATTGGCTGAGGGTGGGGGTAGGGCAGAGAGTTCTGAATTCAGAAGAGAAACTAATTGTTGATTCTCCCATGGGATGTGGGAATGACAAGGCACAGTATTAGGCATGGAGTCCCCAGGTGGCACTGGTGATTAACACGCTTGGCTGTTAACCCAGAGAACCCTGGCAGAAGGGTCTGGCAATCTCCTTCTGAAAAATCACACTGCAAACTCTGTGAAGCATAGTCCTCATCTAACACCCATGTGGTCGCCAAGAGTCAGAGCGGCCCTTACAGTAACTGGTTATTTTATTTTAATGTCAGTACTTCTTTCATGGCCCTCTGTTGTTGTTGTTGTTATGTGCCGTCAAGTCGGCCCTGACTCATAGCGAACCCTCCTTGGGTTGCTGAGGAGGTATCACTACGGAAGTAGATTGCCCAACTTTCCTTCTGAGGAGTGGCTGGTGGATTTGAACTGCCAGCCTTCTAGTTAGCGGTCAAGTGCCTTAGGCACTACGCTACCAGAGCTTCTGGCATTTTAGGCCAAAAGAAGTACTCAACAGTTCTGTTTATTAAGTAGGTCGGTTCCAACAACTTAACGTATAACTACTCATGTTCTAAAAAATAATACACATACATTAAAAGAAAAAATGTTTTTACTTTATTCTGAACTAATTACAATCACTGGCTACCACTCTGTGTGCACCCGTGGGACACTGCATAGCTTCTGAACCTTGGAGTCACATTGGACACCATCACCCTCATTTCCTGCTTGTTCTGGTTCCCTAGTGCCACTCTAACAGAAAATACCACAAATGGGATGCCCTTAACAAGCAGGAGTTTATTCTCTTACAGTTTGGAGGCTTTAAGTCCAAGTTCAAAATGCCAGCTTCTAGGGGCTGTGTGAAAGCCCCTCGACCTTGGGCTTCAGTTTTGCCTCTTGCTCCCAGCCCACTGAAGCTAGAGGCATCTCTTCACTCAGGCGGCTACTGGCTGCTGAGGCTAACAAGCCCAAGGTTGACAAGTAAAGCGGCACAGTCCCAATGTTACCAAACCACACGGCAGGCC
>NW_006921605.1:14411701-14413148 GCF_000298275.1 Orycteropus afer afer | reverse complement strand
TGCTGTTGTTGTTATGTGCTGTGGAGTCGGACCCGACTCACAGTGACCCCTCCTTGAGTTTCTGAGGCAGTATCACTACAGAAGTAGATTGCCCCATCTTCCTTCCAAGGAGTGGCTGGTGGGTTTGCTTAGTAAGAGTCTTCTGGATCTAAATGATTCTATTTAAAAATGATTAGCACTCTTGGCTGTTAACCCAGAGAACCCTGGAAGAAAGCCCTGGCAACCTACTTGTGAAAAATCAGCATTGCAAACCTTATGAAGCACAGTCTTCCTCTAACACCTATGTGGTTGCCAAGAGTTGGACTTCACTCTACAGATATAACCCGTAGATGTTGACAGAATGGTGGAGGACCAGGCAGCTTTGTTTTTATTTTTTTTACTTTTTGCAAGAGATTGTCATGTGTTGAGGGCCAACTTGACAGCAGCAGACAACAGCCACAAGAGCCTTCCAACAGGGGAACAGCATTGGTGAGGATGTCTGGTTGGTGAAGAAACATGAGAGTCTGGCAGCGTCCTTGCGTTTGTAGAGGAGTCAGCACTACCTGATCAGAATTGTGTTTGGTTACTTGTTCATTGTCAGTCTCTGCTACTGAAAGGAGGGCACATATCTGGTCTTGTTCACTGCTGTCTTTCTAACGCTTCACACATGGAAGGCAGTTTTTTTTTTTTTTTATTAAATATATATATATATATTTATATAATGCCTAGCTCACAAGTGCTCAGGAAGCCTTCTTCCTTTTCTTATTTAATTACAAAATTTAATAAGTGTTATGTAACAGTCAAGAAATGAAACCACATAGTGCATTGGGTACATCTGGTGCAGAAGACCTCTTGTTGTTGTTGTTAGGTGCTGTCATGTTGGCTCCAATTCATGGCAACCTGAGGGCTTCCATTGATCAATAGCTTTTGAATGGTTAACTGAAGGAAAACATTCCTCTGCTTGTGATATGTCCCTGGGTGGCACAAACAGTTAAGAGCTCAACTACTGACCCAAAGGTCAGCAGTTCAAACAATTCCAGGGGCACCTCGGAGGAAAGTGCTGACCTGGTGAGACACTGATCTGTCTCAATCTCGAAAACCCCACAGAGCAACGTTCTACTCTGTGCACACGGGGTCGCCATGAGTCCGACCTGGCTCAAGGGCAACTGGTTGGGTTTGTGACACGGATGATGGAAGAGAGCAGAAGGGGCTTTTTTTGCTCCTACAGGGCAGGATGGTCGAGAAAAGGAGTTTACTGGTCATGAGCCATGGAGGGCGGCCAGCCAAGGCTAAAAAGCTTGGATTTGAACCAGAGCCAGTCGGCGTGGTTTTAGAATTTCCTCCAGTCACACTTGGCAGCCCAGGAGCAGGAACAGAGAAACTGGATGGCTGGATTTATTAAGGGCAAAACAGATGTAGTGGAAAATCAAGGGGTTGTGAAGATTTAGAGCGTTCACTGTCTTAACCC
>NW_006921605.1:14398353-14404861 GCF_000298275.1 Orycteropus afer afer | reverse complement strand
ACCTTTAATGATTTCTAATTCTTCTTAATTGTAAAGTTTGCAGCAACAAGCATCCTTGATGATGCCTAGAAGTAGGGCTGCTGGACCGGAAGGGGTGCTCCTATACCTTCCGACACATATTACCAAACTGACCTCTGGACATGCTGCCCACCAGCTTTTCATTTTTAGGTGCTAAAATCAATCTTGCTTTACTGTTTTATATTTTCTATTACTTCAGACCTGAGTAAATCAATTTTTCAGAAGTCTGTCATGTCGTCTCTCTATAATTTGATTAAAAATATAAAACTTTAATACAACTGGAACACAGAGGTCTTTGATTTTCACTTTTGATTAGAAATTAAGCAATGAATCTTTTCTTCAGGGCAGTAGTCAGTTAGATGAGGTAGAGTTTATTTTTTGTTACCATTTATTTATGTGTTTTTCTTTAATTATATGTCATTCATGACTCTTCTCATGTAAAATGAAAAAATGAAACATTCACAACTAGGTAGTAAGAAGCCCATATACTTCTTCAACACCCTCTCTACCCTCAAGTCCACTTCTTTCTCCACAGGTAACCTGGGTTTATCACTTTGGCATGTACGTTTCTACTCCTTTCCCTCTGCATTTATATATAGATACACATACATATAACATGTACTGTAGAAACACATAGATCTGGTATGTGCTTATTTTAACATACATGTGATCATGCATACATATTCTGATATTGCTTTTTTCACTTAATAATATATCCTAGATGAGCCCTTGTGTTAGGAGCTCTGGTGGCATAGTGCCTAAGGCACTTGACTGCTAATCAGAAGGCTGGCAATTCAAACCCACCAGCCACTCCTCAGAAGGAAGGTTGGGCAATTTAATTCCGTAGTGGTACTGCCTTGGAAATCCAAGAAAGGGTTGCTGTGAGTTGGGTCTGACTCCATGGCAGTGTTTGGTTTGGTCTGGTTTAATATAACATGGGGGCCTCTCCACATCAGTGTTTATTTCTACTTATCTCATTCCTTCATATATATTCTCACACACACACGCGCGCACACATACACACATACACACAGTATTATAGTATATATTGTTGTTGTCAGTTAGTTGCTGTTAAGTGAATTCTGACTCATGGTGACCCCATGTGTGCAGAATAGCACTGCTCCACAGGATTTCCAAGCCTGTGACTTCTCAGAAGGAGATCATCTCTCTATGAGATGGGTGAGTTCACCTCTGGGTGAGTTCAAACCACTAACTTTTTGGCTAAGGAGTTGCATACTTAACTGTTTGCGTCATCCTGGGATTCATTTTAGTATAAATACGTGTATATACACACACACACACACACACATGCATATATACAGTATTTTATAATGCAGATGAACCATAGTTTCTTTTACCACCCCAACTGATGGACATTCAGGTTGTTTCATTCTTAAAAATGATGACGCATCAGCAACTTTGTGTAGATGCATCTTCTGGGAAATCTTTCTTTAGGAGACTCAATTCCACATTTCTCATTCTTTCTTTCATTATTTTACTCTCCCAAGGAAAAAAAAAAACCCTAAATTATTAGATTACATTAATGACCTGAATGAGTTTTCTCCCTAATAAAAGAATGGGCTGAAACTTAACAATGATTGTGAGGAGGCACACGAATGGACATTTCATTTTGTTGTACACAGGGTTCTATGTGGTGAAACTGACTCAGTGGTACCTCACAAAACAATGAGAGAAATTAAATCCTAAGACATACTATTTTGTAGGGTCGGGTTGAGCTTTGGAGGGCTACAAAACATTGCAATATCTGAGATATTTTCACTTCCTAAGATTCAAGTTTTGTCTCCTTGGGGGCAATATTACCCCCACTGAGAATGAGTGATTTAGATAAACACAAATGGAAAATTTTTCTTTGGGGACCCTATGGAATGACATAATGGTCTTTTGGGAGACTTGTAAGATGGCACTTTTTACTTATGTAGCACTTGTGGCTTGCCTGCAATCCTCAAAAGTTGTGTGCTGGATTGAACTGAATGTTAATAACACAATGTCCAAGAACATTATTATGTTTGCCCAAAGCAGAGAAGATAGACATGCGGATTTGCTCTCCTCCCTCACACGCTAATTAATGTTGTCAAGAACCGCTAGAGCATCACTCGGTAACATATGGAAAAAAAAAAAAACAGAAGTGAAATAATTGAGCTGGGGGCGGCCAGTTGCAGGCCCTTGCTCATACATTCCTCTTGTAGTTGCTTTACGTGTTTAAGGAGAATGGAATTTGGCCCGTGAGGCTCATCCTTTGATATATGATTTGTGACAAGTAGGACGGCAGGAAAACCAAGCCATCGCTTTTGTTCTGTGAGAAAAATCTTGTTGGCTCTAGAAGAGATCTTGCCTCCCTGACATGGAAAAACTGTGAAATGAAAGCCATGACATTTAGAAATCATTACTCCTGGCCCTAGTCGGAACACAGCAGTCCTACTGGATGTGAAAGGAGGAGGGTTCTTGATAATCACAGCAATAAGACAGAGAGCAAACAGGGAGACTTGGAATAGGGGCAGTGGAGACAGCAGTTGTCTGGGTGCTGTCGGGGAAAGTTAACTCCAAAAATCAAACCCTTTGTCACTGAGTTGTTACAAAGCAGAACGGCCCCACTGGGTTTCCTTGACGGTAATCTTTACGGAAGCAGATTACTAGGCCGCCTTCTGTGGTAGCACTGGGTGGATTTGAACTGCTAACGTTTGGGTTAGTAGTCAAGAACCAATTGTTTGCACCACCCAGGGACCTGAAGGTGGGCAGCCAACTCCTTAATGAGAAAAGTGTGGTTGAATTCTCCCTCCGCCCTGCACTGGCCGTGTTCAATCAAACCCAACCCGACTCTGACTCATAGCGACCCATAGGATTTCCAAGGCTGTAAATCTTTACGGAAGTAGATTGCCTCATCTTCCTCCCACATAGCAGCTAGTGGGTTTGACCTTCTGGTTAGCAGCCAAATGCCTTAACCACTGCACCGCCAGAGCTCATTACTTGGGGTTTTCTGGTCCTCAGTTGAACTGGATGAGCTGGAAGTCGAAGAATTTTCTTAAAATCGTTTGGGTGGAGAGATTTCATGTCAAAACATTTAAAACTGGAGCTGAGAGCTAATAAAACTGTAATGCAGGAACAGAGAGACTTCCTGGAGATCGAAGTAACATTTTTATGGATGTGTGAACATTTTTATCCCCATAGTTATGGTTTCACTTTGATATGGATTAGAAAAAGTACAGCTAGCTCACCAGACTACTGATTTCAGAGATGTTGTTTTCTGCTTCGATAGGGCTTCTAGAAAAAGCAAATGGATGGTAAATTTATTGAAATAAAAATAATACATAAAGGTTGTATATGGGTGTGGTTTTGGAAAAAAAAAGGAACGAAGTTGTTTTTTGAATGAATAGTTTGGGAAACAGTGATTTACACCATTCTTTCTTAGAATCTATGCTTAGCATGGACCTGGTGGAAGCAATTAACATCTTTCCTTGTGTTTTCTGCGGCTGAGAAGAAAGCACGTGGAAGGAAACTCAGATGATTTCAGTACCTTTGTTAACCCCAAAAAACCAAACCACTGTCATCGAGTTGATTCTGACGCATACTGACCTGCCCTGGGTTTCCAAGGCTGTCAATCTTTACAGAAGTGGATTGCTTCACCAGCCTCTTAAGGAGCAGCTGGTGGGTTTGAACTATGAGCCTTCTGATTAGCAGCCAAATGCCTTACCCACTGCGCAACCAGAGCTTCTTACCCTTGTTAGGTACCTAAAACATAAAATGCTTCCTCTTAAAAATACAATGGCTGACATTTACCAGGGCTCACTGTTCCAGACACTATTTTAAAGGTATTGTGTATGTTGTTTCATTTAACACAACTGCCGTTCGACCTTAATACCATTATTACCATCATCTTTCCCGTTTTACAGAAAAGAACATCAGGCCCAGAAAGCACTCTGTTCAAGGCAGTGGAGCGAATAGTAAAGAGGACAACTATAGGTCATGGAGTCCCTGGGTGGTGCTAAACATTACACGCTTGGCTACTAGATAAAAGGTTGGTGGTTTGAACCCATCCAGAGGTTCCTGGGAGGACAGGCCTAGCAATCTGCTTCCGAAAACGCTCCCAGGCATCTCCACTATATCACTTGGGGTCGCTAGAAGTCAGAATCAACTCAAAGGCAACAGCTGTAGGACTTTCACTCTTGTCCCTGCCAACCCTATAATGGCAGAGTCCCCAGCATGAGGAATCCTTCTTGCTAGGAAATTTGGGGCCTCATAGTTCAGAACCTTGAGGTTGATTCCTTAGGCCAGCTCTTTTTGTGCTTTATTGTGTGTTCTGAATCACCATGGGCTCTTGTGAGAATGCCAGTTCAGCTTGACCAAGTCCAGGATGTGGGCCTGAGAGCCAGCATTCTGACCAGGGTGCTGTTGCCGGTGATCCTTGGACCATGCTTGACCTAGAAAAGCCAAGAAGCTAGACTGTTGCAGGACGCACCTCTCCTACCCGTTCTTTACCTGCCCTGTTCCCAAGGCGTCAGTTGAGTTCAGGAAGTGCAAGGGGCTGGCTCAGGTTCCACCCGAAAGTCATGGCGGTGAAACAAGACATTCTGACATCCAAGAGAAGTCAGCTTCAGCACAGATGTGTTTATGGAGGTCCTTGTCCTAAATTTGATAAAAGGAGCCCTGGTGGTTCAGTGGTTAGACAGGTGGCTACTAATCAAAAGGTTGGAGGTTCGAACCCATCAGCCACTCCACAGGAGAAAGATGTGGCAGTCTGTTTCTGTAAAGTTTACAGCCTTGGAAACCCTACGGGGCAGTTCTACTCTGTCCTCTGGGGTTGCTATGAGTCAGAATCTACTTGATGACAGTGAGTTTTAATTTTTTCTTTTTTCAGTTTGTTAGTTAAAAAGGAGGCATATCTAGGTGCTCTCAGAAGAGAAAAGCAAACAATGGCATCATGTTCCTGGGCACAAAGGCGGAACCCTCCCTTTGCAGGGAAACAAGGTTCTTAATACATTGGAAGAGGGTTCAGTGTTAGTCTTGGGCTTTGGGCTGCAAACTGGGTTTTAACTTTATGTAACTTTTTGGCCTTTTCCCCAAGAAGAAGTGTTTCGAAATTGTTGGACGTTCCTGCTCTCGGATGTCTACAAAGAGACAAATTGTCCTTTCATACCGGCTGCCTTGGCACGCAGCATTGCCTGCTCTCTTGCTGTCCAGAAATCTCCCAAACTGCTGGTCTGTGCCTGTAACCCTTTTCTCTCTATCCCGCCCCAAAATTCCTCCGAGGCAGAAGTCAGCCACTGATGCCCTCCTCATGTGAATTCAATTGTACAAGTCTCCAAAGGTGTGAATCTCAGCCTGGAAACGTCAGTGAACAAGAAAACAACTTATAATAATAATATATTTAAAAACCCAACCTAGTTTCTATTTCAAGCCTCCATTTCACCAGGCTGGAAAAAGATTAGTCTCAGTTAATTTGGGATTTCTTCCTGCCCTGGGGTTGTGTTTAAATTTTGAGGAACTGGAGGTCCCATTGGGAGCTCTGGTGGCGTAATGCCTAAGGCATTTGACTGCTAACCAGCCACTCTTCAGAAGGAAGACTGGGCAACTTCCATAGAGATACTGCCTTGGAAACCCAAGGAGAGGTTGCTGTGAGTCAGATTTGACTTCATGGCAGTGAGTTTGCTTTTTGGTTAGAGGTCCCATTGATGTAGTGGCTGCAACAACGGGGTCAAACATGGCAGTGATTTTAAGGATGGCAAAGGACCAGGTAATGTTCCTTTTTGTTGGACACAGGTTCACTATGAGTTGAGACCAACTTGACGGCACCTAACAACAACAGCAACAGATGTTCCATGGGAGCTCTGATGGTTCTTGGCAGCTAACTGAAGGGTTGGCACTTCAAACCCACCAGCAGCTTTGCAGGAGAAAAGACCATCTGATCTGCTCCCATAAGAGTTGAACTCAACCAAATTCATTGCCATCAAGTTGATTCCAACTTATAGTGATCCTATAGGACAGAGCACGTAGGGTTTCCAAGGCTGTAAATCTTTATGGAAGCAGATTGCTACGTATTTCTTCTATGAAGTGGCTGGTGGGTTTGAACTGCCAATCATTTGGTTAGCAACCTAGTGCTTAACTACTGTGCTATCAGAGCTCCTCCTCTGTAAAGATTGCAGCCTTGGAAACCCTATGGGAGACTTCTACTCTGTCATATGGGATTACCATGAGTCAGAGTTGACTCAAGGCACACACAACAGATGGTACATGGATTTATTAAATCCATAATGTAATCTGATCACATGGGCATTGGATGAAACATCTGCTGCCTGATTTGGTCCTCCCTCATTGGTCCACACATGTCACCATACAGACTTCCTTGTTTCTATGTTGGTTCCCACATGGTCTTACTCTTACACAAGATATTTTCCTGGAAATATTTCATCTGTGCTGAGAGTCCTTTCTAGGCCCCTAACAACCCAGGCTTTAAAATGTTAGAAACAGGAAGAGA
>NW_006921605.1:14396681-14397898 GCF_000298275.1 Orycteropus afer afer | reverse complement strand
GCTATGGATGAGTTGGAGTTGACTCCACGGCACCCAACAACAAGAACAGCACAGGCTCACCCAGTCAGGAGGGTGGAGTGAGGAGAGGTGGGAGACCCAGAGCCGGAGAAGGAAGGCGGAGAGCAGAACACATCTGAGGACTTGACTGGACCTTAGTTTTGAAAGTGTGGCTAACACAGCGGGCCCACCCCATGTGTGCTTGTAGGGAGGTAGGATAAACTAATGGTAATTAGTTTGATTATTGGGATAATACTGGTGACAACACATTTTAGTATGCAGTATAGGTGGTGGGTAAAGCTATCAGCTTTGGAAGGAGAAAGCCTACATTCGATTCCTGGCTCTGGCATTTCCTATCTGTAGTTGACCTTGGGCAAGTTACTCAACCTCACTAAGTCTCAGCTCCATCATCTGTCAAACGAGAATCATACCCACTGCCATCCAGTTGATTTCAACTCATAATGACCTTGTAGGACAGAGTAGAACTGCCCATAGACTTTCCAAGGTTGCAAATCTTTATGGAAACAGACTGCTTCTTCTTTCTCCCATGAAGTGCCTAGTGGGTTTGAACCACCAATCTTTCTGTTAGCAGCTGAGCACTTAAGCATTCTGTCACCAGGGCTCCTTATGAGAATAATAGGAGTATCTATATGGTGAAAAATAAAACCGAACCACTTACTCTCGAGTCAATTCTGACTCATGGTGAACCCTTGTGTTAAAGAGTAGAACTATGCCACATAAGATTTTCAATAATATGATCTTTTGGAAATAGATCACCAGGCACTTCTTCAGAGGCATCTCTGTGTGGATTTGAATTGCCAATCTTTCATTTAGTAGCGAGCACTTAACCATTGTGCTACTCAGGGACTCCTTATCTATCTGGCTATCTGGTAGAATCAAGAAGCTAAGAATATCCATATGGTAGAATTGTTTTTTGAGTGAGATGATGTAATGTGTATTAGGAGCCTGCTACAATGAACGCTTAACCCCTGGCAAGCACAGAATCAACATTAACTTATAATAATAATCATACAAATTAGTTTAGTTTTCTGAAAATGTCCTCATTTTATTTATCTTCAAGGATGTCCTTTGTGTGGTCCTTGTTTATGAAAATGGGGGAAAAACAAACCAAACAAGACAAAGAACTTTATTTAACAGGACTAAAAAGGCAAAGCTTCAGATGTAAATTTTCCATCATTCCCTTCGTCACAGACATTATA
>NW_006921605.1:14395415-14395872 GCF_000298275.1 Orycteropus afer afer | reverse complement strand
GAAAAGGCAAGCCACAGACTGGGATAAAGTGTTTCCAATACATATATTGGATAAATGATTCATGTTCATAATATACAAAGAACTCTTAATAATAAACTCAGTTCAAAACTGGGCAAAAGATTTGAGTACACACTTAAAAAAAGGTATTGGCATAGTCAAGAAGTAGATGAAATAGATGCTGATTATCATTGGTTATCAGAGAAATCCAAATTAAAGCCAGCAGAATGACTAAAATTAAAAGACTTATAATATCAAGTGTTGGCAAGGAGGGAGCAAGTAAAAACTCATTATGGCTGGGTATTAAAATTGTAGAACCACTTTGGTAAAAAGTTTAGCAATTTCTTATAAAGATTATTATACATTCACTGTATGATTCAGAAATTTCACTCCTAGGTATTTGCATACCAAAAAAAAAAAAAAAATGTTATCATGAATAAGTATTGCTCATTTATTACAT
>NW_006921605.1:14377704-14395315 GCF_000298275.1 Orycteropus afer afer | reverse complement strand
AAAAAAAAAAAAGGCTAAACTCACTGCCATCGACTTGGATCTGACTCATAGTGACCCCTTCTTGGGTTTCTGAGGCGGTGTCACTACAGAAGTAGATTGCCTATTCTTCCTTCTGAGGGGTGGCTGGTGGTTTGAACCATCAGCCTTCTAGCTAGCAGTCAAATGCCTTAGGCATTACACCACCAGAGCTCCTTAGCATAGGAGAGGTGAAAATATAAATCCCCAAAAAGAATTATACACAAATGTTTATTGCAGTTTTATTTATAATCATCCAAAACTGGAAACAACCCAGATGTTCAACAAACAGTGAATAGATAAACAAATTGGGATATACGTACATATATATCCATTCAATGGAAAAGTTCTCAGTAATGGTGCATGTTCACACAACAACAACATATGGCTGAATGTCAGCCACATGATGATTCGTGAAGGAAGACACTCACAAAGGAACCCTGACATAACCCCAGTGCCAGAGAGCGGCTCTGTGGTTGTCTGTGGCTCAGGGCAGCTTTTGGAATAAAGGAAATGCTGCATGTCTTAATTATGGTGACGCTTACACAGGTGTTAACATTTGTCAAAACTCACCGCTCTGTATTCTTAAAATGTGTGTGTTTTATTGTATGTAAATTATACCTAAATAAAGTTGATTTAAAAATTCAGTAACAAAAACTCTTGAGACTATAACTATTGAGAAATGCACTACTAAAGAAACTACGGACAAAGAAGAAATTGTAATGGAAAGTGGGAAATATTTTGAATTGCATAATATTGAAGAAATTAAATAGCAAACACAAAGCACATCAAGTTAAGTCAGTGCTTAGAGGGAAAAGCCTTAAATACATGTTGTTGTTGTTGTTGTTATGTGCCATCGAGTTGGACCCGACTCATAGCGACTCCTCCTTGGGTTTCCAAGGCAATATCACTATGGAAGTAGATTGCCCCATCTTCCTTCCGAGGAGTGGCTGGTGGGTTTGAACCGCCAGCCTTCTGGTTAGCAGTCAAGTGCCTTTGGCATATGCTACCAGAGCTCCCTTAAATACATACATACATAAAAAAAAAAAAAATTTGGAAAATTAACTAGCCAAGCATTTGCTCTAAGAAATTAGGAGAAAACCAGGAAAATTAACCTAAGAAGGTAGAAGAAAATCAATAAATAGCAGAGCGGGCAATAATGAAATAGAAGGCAAACACCAAGTAAAGGTAACACAAGCTTCCATTCTGGAGTAGGGGTTATAGATGGTTCAACCTTTTGGAAGGTCCCTGGGTGGTACAAATGGTTAAGAGCTCAACTACTAGCTGAAAGGGTGGTTTGAAACCCACTTCCTGCAGGTGCCTCGGAAGACAAGCCTGGTAAACTGCTCCTGAAAAGTTTTGAAAACCCTGTGAAGCCCAGTTCTACTTTGCATGTAATGGGGTCACCATGAGTCAGAATTGACTTGACAGCAACTAACAACAACAACAACAACCTTTTGGAACCTTACAAGCACCTTTCCTCAACTATTTATGTCACCATAATTTTGTTTAGCCACTCTGGGAAAGGAAGACTGGGCAGTCTACTTCCGTAAAGATTTACGGCCTCAGAAACCCAAAGGGGGTCACTATGAGTTGGAATTGACTCAATGGCAGTGAGTTTGGGTTTTTTTGAAATTTTGTTTGGAGTCCCTGGGTGCTGGAAATGGTTAATACTCCAGACTTCCTCTCACCTACTTTGGTCATGTTGTCTGGGGGAACCATTCCCTGGAGAAGGATATCGTGCTTGGTAAAGTGGAGGGTCAATGAAGAAGGGGAAGGCCCTCAACGGGATGGATTGGCACGGTGGCTGCAGCGATGGGCTCAGGTATAGCAAGGATCGTGAGGCTGGCACAGAACCGGGCAGTGTTTTGTTCTGCTGTGCATGGGGTCTCTATGAGTTGAAGACAATGCGATGGCATCTAACAACAACAACAACAACAACTGAAAGGTTGATATCTCCAGCCCACTCAGAGTCATCTCAGAAGTGAGGCCTGGCAATCTCCTTCCTAGGTCACAGCCATTGACACCCTACGGAGCCCAGCTCTATTCTGACACAGATGGCATCACCAGGAGTTAGAATCAACTTGACACCAACTTGTCCTTTAAATGTTTTTCTTAATTGTAACAGTGATAATTTGGAAATAACTTTATCTTCAATTAAAATATACATTGGAATTCCATGAGTATGTAAGCTCCATGCACTGAAAAATTTATTTTTACTATTTTATTTATTATTTTTATTTCCTAGAACAGCACAGGGCACATGTTAGAGGCTTAACAGCTGCTGATTGAATAGAATGAATGGACTCAACTGTCCAAACCATTGGAGAAAAGTCAGAGTTCCTGGTTGTGACGAATGGGAGTAACCTCTGGCTAGCTTAGGCAGAAAAAGAATTTATTGTAAGAATATGAGAAAATTCTCAGAATCTATGGGGAGGGAGGAGGAAAACAGGCTTGGAAATGCTAGGCCTCAAGGGATACTGAGAATGGAGACAAGAGCCAGGATCAGGCCCCACGAACGGTCTGGGTGTGTCATTGCCTGAGTACCACCACTACTGGACACTCCACGTACTATTTCCGGATTCCTATGCCAACTCCACAGCAGTGAATCATATCTCAAGTCTCCCTGTACTGTCGTGTGTCTCTCAAAGGTTAGAGCTTTGGGTGTGAGCATGTTTGGCTCAATTGATATCCTTTCCCCATGTCCTGCCTTCCAGGGAGTGGGGAGAGGAAATACTTAGCTCAGCTCTTAATAATAAGCATATTGGCCTTTGGAGAGAGGATAATGTGATGCAGGGAAGCAAAGAACCTTTTGCAAATGTCCACTGTGATTATAATACATCCTTAAAGTTTGACCATGCTGGTTTTTTTTTTTTTTTTCCCACAATTATAAAGCCTATGCAGCAACATGGAGAGATGGTCCTGATACAATGTTAAGCAAAACCAAAAAAGCAGGCTACAAAGTTAGATTAACACTTAGAGCAATGTGGTCTAAAACAGATGTATCAGAAAAAGAATGGGAAGACTATGCACAAAATCCCTCACATTGGTCATGTTAAGATAGTAGGGTTGTAGGTGATCTATATTCTCTCTCCTCAATTTTTCACACCCAGAAAAGGAAAATTAAAATGCAAACGTTCTATTCAATGGCAGGGTACTTCCTCCATATCAGAAATGCCCGTGTGTGAGCCAAGGTGGGTGGGAAGATGGAGTATGTTGGTCTTTGGCAAACTGGAAGGAATTAAATTAGCCACTTGCTTTTCAATCTCTGTGTACACAATGAGATAATACAGGGCTAAACAGCAAACACCTCAGATCTGAGAGGAGATGTACTGAAAGCTCTCCTTCCCAAACCATCTCTCAGCGACTGGCCGTGACCCAGATTTCAGAGATGCGCATGGAGAAGTTCTTTCCAGCATCTCTCAGATCCCACCTACAGGTAGGCTAGTGGCCGACCAGAAAGCTGGGAAGACAAATGAATTGTAACGGAGCAGAGGAGCAATGAATGAACGCACAGATTCTCTCATTAGATGAGTTCTTGCAGAGATGTGAAGAGGTCTATCAACAAGGCTGTGGACTTTGATGATTCAGAGACATCCTGCCCTCATCAGCTCAGTGGACAGGGCCTGGGCTTTGGAGCTGAATAAATCTGAGTGGAGAACCATTTGATCTTGGACAACTTACTTCAATTCCCTGATTCTCATTTTTGTCATTGCAAAAGGGAGACTGTAATACCTATCAGTATTATTTAGACTTGTTTTGTTACAAGTATCAGAACCTCACTCAAGCCAACTGCAGCAAAACAAGGAGGGATTCTAAGGCTGATGGAGTGCGTCAGGTAAGTTCACCAGAACAGGAAGCAGGAGCAGGAAAGTCATCCAAAGCCCAGGAAAATTATTTCTCCTCTCTTCCATCTTCATTCTTTTCCCACTCACTTCCCAGACTGGCTTCTCAGCCACTATTGGGGATGGGGCTTTGGAGGATACCTGTAACAAACTGGCTGTGAACATCAATCAGTATTTAAAAATGCCTGCCTGATGACTTTCCAGATGGTGACACATGGTTTCTTCAAACCATGACTTCAAACATTGACTGAGGCGTCTGCATCACGCAGCTGTTGTCTGCTAGCAAACGCTTCCTTCTACTTCAAATGAACAGAAAGGCGACATCCTACCCTCCACTACATTCATGCAAGCGAGCTGTTGGCCTGGGAAGTGATCTGCCTGTCTCTTCAGTGTGCTTGTTTTGTCCTGCCACAAGCTCGTTTTTAATGGCCATGGAGAAAAATTACTCATGACAAGTACTAATGTTCTGTGATTTGTCTATCCCCTTTTTTATGTGCATGGTTATAAATAGATTGAGGGGGAGGAGAGAGGGAGAACTAGAGAGCCTAAAGAAAAGGGGAGGGAGAGAAAGAAGGAGAGAGGGAGAGAAAAAGAGAGTGAGTAGATACAGCTTCGGCAAACTTTTTCCAAGCTCTTAGGGGAGATGCTCTGATTGGGCAAGCTTGGATCAGCTGCCTGTTCCTAGACCAATCATCTGTGAGCATAGATGTGAGGTCACGCTGTACAAAATGGCTTCCAGGGATCCAGAACTCTGAATGAGGGGCACAGTGACCAGGTCCTGAGAAGGTGGGTCTGCACTCTAAAAAGTATCCACCACATGACCTTGGGAGGTGATGTGAAGATTAGATGGATATTAAAACCCCAGCACCAGGTTCTACCAGAAGCAAAACAAAGGTTTGTTTCCTTTCCAGAAGCATGACCCTGTTTCCTGAGAACTTGGAATGAATTATCCATTCCAGTCACTCTTGGCTCTGCTGATATGTCTGTGCCAGTGATATGGTAAAATGATAAGTGTTTCCAAGAATCTGAAGAAATTGTTTCCTGGAGGAAACAATAGGTGTTCTAAGTATCCTTCAGCTTTCATTTTATTACAAGAAAAAAAATGTATTACAAATTGTATTACATTTTATTATAGTTATGAGCTCCAGTGGCGTAGTGGTTAAAGCATTTGGCTGCTAACCAAAAGGTCAGTGGTTCAAACCCACCAGCTGTTCCGGGGAGAAAGATGAGGCAATCTGCTTTCATAAAGATTAACAGTCCTGGAAACCCTAGGGGACAGTTCTGCTCTGTCCTACAAAAGAGTTGCTATGAGTCTGAATGGAGGATGGCAGTGGGGTTTTTAGGGTACCATCACAGTAGTAGATAGAGCTTTGGAGTTGATAAAGCTCAGCCTCCCAGTTATTTCATTTCTCTTCACAGCATTCTTGTAGAAGGCCAGAAATTCTTATCTCCACTTCACCAAAGTGTTCATTAGAGCTCATAGAGGTTAAATGACTTGTTCAAGGTGACATGACTTTTGGGTGAATTTAACTTTAGTCACCTAATTCCTAACTCAATGTTATTTTCATTGTACAAGGCAGGGTCCTTTTAGGAGTCCCACACATATAAATAGCTGAAGAATTTATTTCATCAGAATTTGGAGTTCAAGACTTAGTAAGGTTCATTGATTCCATAGGACAGTCAGTTCTGGGCCAGGTGTGGTCTCTGGCCTCAGTAACTCATAGAGCAGCATGGAGCTAGCTGTTGAGCAAAGTATTGAGCAAGTAAGTCCATGGTTATTTTAAATTACTCTTATCTTAAATCCTACGTAGAAAAATGTACAAAGTATTTAAAAATATATCAACATAAAAGGAAATGTTAAAAGTTCATACTATTGAGCAAAAAATTCTACTTCTAGGAAAAGGAAATAATCAAAGACATGATCAGCATTTGAATGAACTTTTTTTTTTTTCTAAGCAAAATGTGGCAGGACTGGAAGCTTTTTCTTTTTTCCATACTCCCCAATCCTGTATGTCCTTTTTTAAAAAAAATTTTATTGTGGTGAAAACATACAGAAGACATTTGCCAATGTAGCAACTTCCGCATTCACAACTCAAGGACGTTGATGGCATTTTTCATGCTGTGCCACCTTTATTTCTTTCCTTTTCCAAAATCAGCGATTTTGTTTTTTCCCCAATATATTCCACCACCATTAGCATAAACTCAATGGCCCACACACAAAATCTCTCCCTTTCCTCCTCCCTCCTACACTAGAAACCACTAATAATGCTTGGCATATATTATTAGTAAAAACTCATTAACAGCCTGTGATACATAGATGACACAATTTTGGTTGCTAAAAGTGAGGATGATTTGGAGCATTTACTGATCAAGATTAAAGACTACAGTCTACAGTATGGATTATACCTCAACATAACAAAAGTCCTCACAATTGGACCAATAAGCAGCATCATGATAAATGGTAAAAAGATTGACGTTGTCAAATATTTCTTATTACTTGGTTCCACAATCAACACCAATGGAAGTGTTGTTCTTGTTGTTGTTAGGTGCCGTCGAGTCGTTTCTGACTGTATTCTTTAACCTTCATCAGTAAGTGCCTCAAGTCATCCTCACTTTCAGCAAGCAAAATTGTATTGTCTGTGTATCTCAGGTTGTTAATGATTCTTCCTCCAATCCTGATGCCACATTTTTCTTCATATAGTCCAGCTTCTCGGATTATTTGCTCAGCATATAGATTGAATAAGTATGGGGAAAGGATACAACCCTGATTCACTCCCTTCTTGATTTTAAACCATGTAGTGTCCCCTTGTTCCATTCGAATGACAGCCTCCTGGTCACGGTACAGGTTCCTCATGAGTACAATCAAGTGTTTGGGAATTCCCATTCTTCTCAATGTCATCCATAATTTGTCATGATCCACACAATCAAATGCCTTTGCATAGTCAATAAAACACAAGTAAACATCTTTCTGGTATTCTTTGCCTTGAGCCAAGATCCATCTGACAACAGCTATGATATCCCTTGTTCCACATCCTCTTCTGAATCCAGCTTGTACCTCTGGAAGTTCTCTGTCGATATACTGCTGCAACCATTTTTGAATTATCTTCAGTAAGATCTTACTTCGGTGTGATATTAATGATATTGTTCTATAATTTCCACATTCTGTGAGATCACCTTTCTTTGGAATGGGTACAAATATGCAAGTAGCAGTCAAGAAATGAGACGACACATTGCACTAGGCAAATCTGCTGCAGAAGACCTCTTTCAAGTGCTGAAGAGCAAAGATGTCTCCTTGAAGACTAAAGCACCTAACCCAAGCCATGGTATTTTCAATTGCTTCATATGCATGTGAGAGCTGAACAATGAATAAGGAAGACTGAAGAAGAGCTAATGCTTTTGAGTTGTGGTGCTGGTGAAGAATACTGAAAGTACCATGGGCTGCCAGAAGAACTAACAGATCTGTTCTGGAAGAAGTACAGTCGAATGCTCCTTGGAAGCGAGAATGGCCAGACTTCGCCTCACCTACTTAGGTAGTGTTGTCAGAATGGACCATTCCCTGAAGAAGGCTATCCTGCTTGGTAAAGTGGAGGGCCAACAAAAAAGAGGAAGGCCCTCAACAAGATGGACTGACACAGTGGCTGCAACAATGGGCTCAAGAATGGCAAGTATTGTGAGGCTGGCACAGGACCCGGCAGTGTTCATTCTGTTGTACATAGAGTCACTATGAGTTGGAGATGATTCAATGGCACCTAACAACACAACAACAACAATATTTAAAAAGTTTTTTTCAACGTATCTAGGAATTCTTCCCACCCCCATCCCTGGTAACCAACAAAGAAAGTTCCCTTCCATGTATAAACTGTTCCTTGACTTTTTACAACAGTGGACTAATGCAATATTTGTCTTTCTGTGATTGGCTTACTTCACTTGGCATAATGGTCTCCAAGTTCACCCATGTTACGTAGTGTTTTGCAGATTCTGCATTATTCGTTAATGTTTCATAGTATTCTATTGTGTGTATGTACCACAGTTTGTCTATCCACTCTTCCACTGATGGACACTTCAGTTGTTTCCATCTCTTTGCATTTGTGAATAATGCTGCGATGTACATGGGTATGCATATATCTATTCATGTCCTGGCTCTCACTTCTTTAGGATATATACCTAGTAATGGGATTGTGGGATCAGATCGTATTTCTATTTCCAGGTTTTAAGGAATCACCATACCAGTTTCCACAGTGGCAACCCTGTATGTTTTATATTGCACACTGAACACAACCAATTTCAATAGACTTTGCCTTTGGATTGTTTTTCAGGCCTTGTTTTTCCAGGAAAAATCACAGTCTCACAGATTCTCAGGAGATGGAAGGGGCCATGGGGTGATAAGAATCACGTACAGTTTCCCTGGTCCCACCCCTGGTTTGAAGTTTGCCTCTAGAATCGGCCTTTTATAAAAAACGAGGCCTTTGCTGTCTGGCAGGCTAGTCTCTCATTTGTAAGCAAGACAACAGTTTGGCAAACAGCTGTGAGAACAAAACATCTGGTGTACCCAATGCCTCTTCAGGACCACTGCTTCTAGTTTCATAACAAGAGGTGGTGCTAACAAACGTTAGAGTCTCATTCTTCCAAAGGTCGCTTTGACATTTACTGCATTGAAATAAGCGGAAAGTGTCTTCCTAACAAAACTAAGCAACAAAGCAAAGAAAGAAAAGAAAGGAAGAAAGGGAGGGAAAATCCCAAACACCAGACTGTAAACATCACTGCTGAGTGTGGAGTTCCTGAACGAAAGGGGCTTACGCCTCACACCACACATTTTTTTTTTTTTTTCCTCTCCTGAGGCCATTGTCGCTGAGCGGAAGGATTCCACTGCTAACATCAATCAGTCGCGGTGGAAGCCGACCGAGAATGAGCCATGCTTCTTTTTCCACCATCTCTTCTGGAAAGAATTAAGAGATAGAGGCCAGAGAGCAACACTGAGAAAGTGCCAAGAATGTGTTTATTCTGATCTGGATCTTAGAGTTGCAGATGCACAAGGCATTATGAACATGACGGATGAAACCCTAGTATTTTAAGCTGTCGTCTCCCCGTCTGAAAAAGAGGTGTGCTCATGAAATGCCTCTTTGCCGAGATAAAATGTCCCCCTGCTTCCCCAGAGGCGGCAGACAGGCACTTAGTCTCCAATTCCTGGACTCTCAGAAGGAAGAGCTGCTCCAAAATGCGTTTGGTCCATGGAAGTGACCACCCTTTGATTCTAGTAAGACTTTCTTGCCGGCAAAATCGCACAGCTGTTTCTTAACTCATGCATCAATTGGCTACATTATTTTTATTGGTGGCGTCGGGGTAATTGCTTCAGTAAAATGTCTGTTCTATACTTAGAAAACAGTGATTTCTCTGCCCCAATTGAGTGTAATTACTTCTGGGTACCACAGGGAAAGTTTTAGGATCACCATCAAAATACAGGAAGAGTCATTTGTAGTGGCATTTTGCTTTTCTATTTCTTCTCAAGTAGTTGGGAGACTGTTAAAAAAGAAATCCATCTTTACTAGCATTTTATAGGCAAATAAATACAAAAAAGCAAAACTCTCAAATCTGGGTAGGTTGGCTAATACAAAAAGAGCTCTGGTGGTGCGGTGGCTAAGGCATTTGGCTGCTAACCAAAAGGTTGGTGGTTTGAACCCACCAGCAACTCTGCAGGAGAAAGATAAAGCATTCTGCTTCCACAAAGATTTACAGTCTTGGAAACCCTATGGGTACTATGAATCAGAATCAACTTGATGGCAGTGAGTTTGTTTTTTTGTTAATACAAATGGCTTCGGTGAATTCAATCTAGTACATTCAAATGAATTCCATTTTGAAAAAAAAATAAGGAGAAACCAAGGAGCTCTGGCAGCATTATGGTAAAAGCATTGCACTGCTAACCAAAAGGTCAATGGTTTGAACCCACCAGCCACTCTATAGGAGAAGGATGAGGTGGTCTGCTTCCATAAAGAGTTACAGGCTTGTAAACCCTAGGGGGCAATTCTACTCTGTCCTATAGAGTCACTATGAGTCAGAATTGACTCTAAGGCAGTGGGTTTGGTTAAAGGAAAATCATTGTGTTAGGAGTCTGTCCTGCAAGTCTATAAGTAGTGATGTGATGGATTAAATTGTGTCCTCCCCAAAGTAGATGCTGGAATCATAACCCATCTGCCTGTTGGGAGATAGGATTTCTTTGTTGTGTTGATTAGATCATACCTAGTCAGGTAGGTCCTCATTAATCATTTCTGAGTTATAAAAAGAGCAAATCAGACACAGAGAGATGTGCACAAATAGGAAGAAGACAGGAGCCACGTAAGGATTGTCTCCAAGCCTAGGAACCAAGGAACAACCAGGACAACCTTCAGGGAAAAAGGCAACATAGATGAGACCCTGATGTGGACTTCCAGCCTGCAGAACTGTGAGAAAATAAATAAAATAAATACTTGGTATTTGTGTTACAGCAGCTAGGTAACTAAGAGGTCTTTGTTGAAGACTAATTTTAGGGGATCACTCAGCTCCATGAGATGAAGGTCCCCACTGGTGAACAATAACTCTTGCGGATGCCGTCGGGTTGCCCTGATGAGCTCTGCCCGATAATGTACTGTGGAGGTAGGCTTGCCATGATACCACATATCCTAAGAAAGTGCCAGCCCTGTCTGTTGCTTCCCAAGATGTTACTACGCTCCTGCCCGCCCCCCACACACAATGGCTCCTCTTGGATATCTTACAGGTTCCTCAAGCCCAAATGCCCCAAAGCGAGTTCATCTTTTTTGCCCCAAAACCTATATTTCCTCCAGTCCCCTACATCAGTGAGGGGCAGTACCAGCCTCATGGCTGCTCAGACCTTAAACTCAGGAGCCTTTTCTGACTCTTCTTGCTTTTCACATCCAAACGATGATAAGCTCTATCACTTTGACCTTCTCAGCTACCTTCAAAGCTGTCTATTCTCCATTCTCAAGGCCCTGCCTAGTTGAGACCACCATCATCTCTCTCCCAAATGATTGCATCAGCTTCCCATCTGGTCTGCCTCCTTGACTTGGACTCTGTACTGTTATAGGGCTGGGGACACTGCAGTGAATAAAACAAAATGTTTAATGTGGTGGAGAAAAGTGGACATTATGCAATTCAACAGAAATGTGTTATTGGTGATGGATTCTAGGGAGAAAATGAAAGCAAAGTTAGGGGCTAGAGAATGATGGGACATTGTTTTTGATACAGTGGTCAGGGAAAGCCTTTCTCATAAGGTGAAATTTAAGCAGAGACATAGCTGCATTTGTCCAGTGAAAAACTGGATAGAATCCAAATGTCTATCAACAGATGATTGGATAATCAAATAATTTGACAGTATTTTGAATGTTTATAAACAGGAGCTATTACATACAGATGTATGTAAATTTGCTTCAATATGTAGGTGGCGGTGGGATTAAGTGCTGTTGAGTTGGGTTTCAACTCGTAGCAACCCCATGTGACAAAGAACTGCCCCATATAGTTTTTCTATGTTGAAATATTTATGGGAGCAGATCACCAGCTCTTTCTCCCATATAGCTTCTGTTATTGGTGAACCCATCACCAATAACACATTTCTATTGAATTGCATAATGTCCACTTTTCTCCACCACATTAAACATTTTGTTTTATTCACTGCAGTGTCCCCAGCCCTATAACAGTACAGAGTCCAAGTCAAGGAGGCAGACCAGATGGGAAGCTGATGCAATCATTTGAGAGAGAGATGATGGTGGTCTCGGCTCGGCAGGGCCTTGAGAATGGAGAATAGACAGCTTTGAAGGTAGCTGAGAAGGTCAAAGTGATAGAGCTTATCATCGTTTGGATGTGAAAAGCAAGAAGAGTCAGAAAAGGCTCCTGAGTTTAAGGTCTGAGTACTCACAATCTGAGTAGAAATATGTGAAAACTTATCAAATTGTTCACTTTGTCTCAATATCTATTTTGTCTGATATTAGTATAGCCACTCTAGCTAGCTCCTCTTATTGCAATTGGACTTTTTTTTTTTTTTCCCTTTCAGCTGAAAATCTCACTGACACTAAGTGACAGAATGAAAAACTTGAGCCTAGGAATATCTGATTCTAAAACCCAAGCTCTTGACCACTCTGTAATTACTGCTTCCTCTGTACTGCAGATAGAAAACTTTAGTTCGTGTGGTTGGTATGGTAGATTTCCCAACATTGGGTGTTTTTGCAACAGGACACAGTATTCTCTTATGCATTTCTGATGGGAGGTTAAGTTAACCCAAAGCTTCTGCAAGGCAATTTGGCAGTAGATTGAAAGCTTTATGGATTTGCCTATTTTTGATTCATCAATTCCTTTGCGAGGAATTCATCCCAAGAAAATAATAGATTTCTGCAAAGATTTACTTACAGGTATATGAACCACAATTTTTAAAATAAAAATGAAAAATCAGAAAATCCGTCTGTACCATGGAATTTTGGCAGCCATTGAAATAACTATCCAACAACAATAAAAGCAACCCATTGCCATCGAATCCATTCTGACTCATATTGATCCTATGGTACAATGTAGAACTGCCCCATAGGGTTTCCAAGGCTGTTAATCCTTACAGAAGCCGACTGCCATATCTTTTTGCCGAGGAGCAGCTGGTGGGTTCGAGTCACCAACCTTTTGGTTAGCAGCCAAGTGCTTAACCACTACACCATCAGGGCTTGTTGAAATGACTGTTGGGGGGAAAAAAACAAACAAACAAGCTCATTGCCATTGAGTCTATTCTGACTCATAGCCACTCCCATTGGGTTTCCAAGGCAGTAAATCTTTAAGGAAGTAGATCGCCCCATCTTCCTTCTGCAGAGCAGCTGGTGCGTTTGAACCACCCACCTTCAGGATTGCAGTCAAATGCCTTAGGCCCTGTGCCACCAGAGCTCCTTTGTAGTAGAATATTTCCTGGCATGGAAAAAGATTCAGGATATATTATGATGTGACTTCTTGTCAGGTGCTGTCGAGTTGTCTCCGACTCACAGTGACCCTATGGACAACAGAACAAAACACTGCCTGGTCCTGTGCCAGCCTCACAATCCTTGCTCTGCGTGAGCCCATCGTTGCAGCCACTGCCAATCCACCTCACTGAAGGTCTTTCTCTTCTTTGCTGCCCCTTCACTTTACCAAGCATGGCATCCTTCTCCAGGGAGTGGTTCCTTCTGAAAACATGACCAAAGTAGGTGAGAGAGAGTCTGGCTATTCTCTTTTCCAAGGAGCACCCCAGCTGCACATCTACCAGGACAAATTTGTTCATTCTTCTGGCAGTCCATGGTCTTTTCGGTATTCTTCGCCAACACCATAATTCAGAGGCATCAACTCTTCTTCGGTCTTCTTATTCATTGTGCAGCTTTCACATGCATATGAGGAGATTGAAAATACCATGGCTTGAGTCAGGCACACCTTAGCCTTCAAAGTGATGTCTTTGTTTCTTAACACTTTAAAGAGGTCTTTTGCAGCAGATTTTCCCAGTGCAGTATGATGTCTGATTTCCTGACTTCTGCTTTCGTGAGTGTTGACTGTGGATCCAAGTAAAATGAAATCCCTGACAACAAAGGCTGGTGTTTCGAACTCACCCAGAAGCTATGTGGGAGAAAGAGCTGGTGATCTGCTCCCATAAATATTTCAGCATAAAAAAACTATACGGGGCAGTTCTTTGTCACATGGGGTTGCTATGAGTTGAAAACCAACTCAACAGCACTTACCAGCACCACCTACATATTGAAGCAAATTTACATACATATTTTTCAACTGGGTAGTTAATACTTTAACTTATGCAGACCCCATATCTGTGTATAGCAGTCTAATGTCAAGCATATAACTTGAATGGGATCATAAAAATATACAAAGCATAAAACTAATGTTTCAATTTAGAGTCTTGAGACGGGCTGCTTTTACGCTCAGCCTATATGCAATAGTTAATCTCCTCTCCTCCACTTTTCCTTTTTCCCTTAAATAATGTGTTTCTGTATCTATTGTTCTGACAACATTTTAAAGGTATCCTGCCTATTATTCTCATCTGCACACACTCAGGATGAGATGTACCCAGCTTCACACGTGAAATAATAAATAAGAGGCGTTAAGATGGACTTGATTGGGCTGTGATTTAGAATTCAAGTCAGAATGAGTTGGGGCAATGTTCTACTTTAAAGTACTGTCCCATGTTGCTGTTGTTGTTATTATGTGCTGTCCAGTCAGACTGGCTCATAGCGACCCCTTGGGTTTCCGAGGTGGAGTGTAAAATTATGCATGTGCCTGTTAATTTAAGCTTCAAGTGGAGAGGCAATCAGATACCAAAAGAGAATTCACCCTGGGCAGGAGTTTGAGTGAGGGAAGGCATGTGGATATCTAATTGGCTAGATCAGAGGTGGAGTCTCTGGGAGGTACAAACGGGTAATGCATTTGGCTGCTAATTGAAAGGTTGGAGGTTGGAGTCTGCCCAGAAGGGCCTTGGATGAAAAGCCTGGTGATCTCCTATCACAAACTCAGCTGTTGGAAACCCTATGGAGCACAGTTCTACTGTCACACAGAGGGTCACCCCCACTGGGAAGCACCTCGAAGGCAACTGGAAGCTGGATCAGGGGTGTCGCAGCCAAGGCAGCTACAAGTATTGGTATTACTCAGACCGTTAGCACCGTCTGAGGCTTTTCTGGATAGTATAGTGACTGATGCAGGTAGTGCTCTTACTGGTACAGTTCGGAGCTTGTTAATTAGTATGATGATTATTAGAAATAATAATAGAGAAAGAAGTTGCTGGGGCTTTGTGGGTTGACAGAAACACTTTAGAGACACCCCTTGTTGTCTGTGATCAGGGTATTAAAAGCTTGCCGAGTCTGTAACCTGACTCTTAGTGTGGGCCCCTGAGGCAGCTCACCACGTGGTCTTGTGTCCAGCCTCTGGTTCGGGAACATTTCTGGTTGCCAGAAGCCCATGGACAGTAACTAGGTCTGGCTCCTGGAATGCTTTGTGTCTGCCTTGACAAAGCCTTTCTTCATTCAAGGGCAGCGTTCATAGCTCCTGGAGACGGTGAGCCGGGAATTCACTTGAGCCAATGGAACTGATGCCATGAGCTGTTTTGTGCCTGCTTTGTTTGCTGCTACTGAGTTCATTCTGACTCATAGCGACCCATGTGGCAGAGGAGAGCTGCCCTGTAGGGTTCTCATGGCTGTCATCTTTCCAGGAGCAGATGGCCAGATCTTTCTCCGGTGAATCCTCTGGGTGAATTCAAACAGCCAAGCTTCGCTTAGTGCCAAGTGCCTAACCATTGCTCCATGAGGGCTCTGTTTTGTGCCTACTTCCAATAAATGTTGTTGACTAAATGTCCATGTGATGAGCAGTGTTTCGTCTGAAACTTGCTTTCCTTATAACCTGGCAGGAAGGTTGTGAGGGACTAGCCAAACCTTCCCCACTTGAAATTTCTTCAGTGGCTGCTATTATCTACACAAAGAATTGAGGATTGTGCCTGTAACATTAGGCCAGACCACAACATATCAACTGCCATGGAGTTGACTCTGACACCTGGGGACTCCATATTGTCAGGGTAGAACTGTATCCCATAAACCCTCTGGCTTAATGGCTGTGACTTTTGGAAGCAGGTCACCAGGCCTTTTTACCAGGGTGTCCCTGTGTGCACTTGAATCATCAGCCTTTCTGTTAGTCACTGAGCAAGTGAAGCTTTTACACACCCAGGTAGACCACCTATTCACAACATGGTGTTGTGTGCCATTGAGTTGATTTCAACTTACAGCAGCCCCTCTAGTATAGAGTAGAAATGTTCCACAGGGTTTCCAAGGATGTCATCTTTATGGAAGCTGATTGCCACATCTTTTCTCCTTTGGAGAAGCTGGTGGGTTTGGACCATAGAGCTTCCAGTTAGCAGCTGAGTGCCTTAACTGTTTGCAGCACACACGGATTCCTGTCCCCAGTGTAAGTGATATAAAACTAATGGACTACATCACTCATTGAACTATGACTTGAAAAATTGGATTTCAAGTGGACTTTATGTAGAGAATTGAGAGTTGTTGCTCTAAAGGAAAATGTCTTTTAAGCTGCAAAAAATTTCTAGTGGAAGAGAGAATAGGAGTTTGAAGATTAATTGAAGGCCACATTAAAGGCCAAGAGGGCAGGAACCAGGACGCCCATTTGGGGGAGATGACTGTGGCAGAGCCTAGTGAGATGGAATCCTCTTGGAGGCAGTGGCAACGAGGAAAATACTTTGGTTAGGAAAAGCATGTCCCATTGCAATTATCTTTACCCATAAGGGTTTTTGATTTATTTCCTTCTCTTAAATCAAGACCAGACAGGCCAAAATACCAGCTAGTGCACGCATAACAGTGGTGACCCACCAATCAGGAGCACAGTGGAATTAAGGGCAGACTCATCCGGCCTGAGGGCACAGCAGTTAAGGCTCCAGTCCTGCCTTGTCATTGCCTTCCCAGTCTGTACTCCCTTTGGTCTGAGCTGCAAGGTCAGCATCTAGGGGACCAAAATCCAAGCAGCATATGACACCCAGGAAAGTGGTTTTTGGTGGACATCTTGCCTCATCAAACATTTAGCTCTGGACAGGAGAGTGGTAGGAATGGGAGGTTGCTAAATAAATTGAACACTATGTGAAGGGATAATAGGCCTCCTACTCATTCTTCCCCTTCAAGTGACCCATAGGGGCCCTGGTGGCGCAGAGGTTAAGCACTTGGCTGCTAACTGAAAGGTCAGTGGCTTGAACCAACCCAGCCTCTCCGTAGCATAAAGACCCTGGTGGTCTGTTCCTGTAAAGATCACAGCTTAGAAGATCCTATGGGCAGTTCTACTCTGTCACATGGGGGTCACTATGAGTCAAAATCTACTCGACGGCATCTAACAACAACAACAACAACAACAACAACAACAACAACAAAATGACCCCATGTTTACCTCCTTTCATTCCAAGTCAGGCTGCTTGATTTCTTATTCACATCACAACACACTGATCTGTTACCTAACATCCAAATCTATGTTGTTTGTAACTTCAAGGGAGAATGTAAGGAAGACTGGCCAGCTCAGAAAGGAAGGAAATATGGGTGGCATGATTTTGATAAACCAAAGCAATCCTGACTCCTGAGTGTCTCCAGAGTGAGGCTCACATATGCATATAACTATATTTTTGTGCTACCCCTGGCCTATCACGTTCATTTTCTTCTGCCCTGGGCCCTTTTGATGTTGCTTTCTGTCTGCTGAGCTATACATGGGAACTTTCCCACTGCACTGCTACAGGAGGTGCCCACCACTGCAGATGCTGGCCTCTCCACCAAGGGCTCTGTCTCTGACTGGCCAAGGGATGCTAGTGCCTCTTCCTGCTTCCCATACAGCTGTGAGCTCTAGGGGCTCAGTGTGTCAGTTCGGGAGTCTGCACACCTGCTAATTTGCTGGTGTGTCTGAAGTGCCAAAGTTGCTCATGTTTCCTACCAAGTAGGGGTCCCTCTGTCTTCCCATTTTGAGTTACCATGCATTGTTTCCAGAACAATGCTGTTTTGGTTCTCAAGGTCTCATAGCATTTCCATCATTTTCTTTGTAGCCCTCTTCCTCCTAGGCTAGGAGCTCTGGTGGTGCAGTGGTTAAAACATTCAGCTGCTAACCAAGAGGTTGGTGGTTTGAATCACCAGCTGCTCTGTGGGAGAAAGATGAGGCAGTCTGCTTCTGTAAAGATTTACAGCCTTGTAAACCCTATGGAAGGGAGCATTCCCTGGAGAAGGATG
>NW_006921605.1:14359762-14375403 GCF_000298275.1 Orycteropus afer afer | reverse complement strand
CAGATCTGTCCTGGAGGAAGTGCACCCAAAATGCTCCTTGGAAGCGAGAATGGCCAGACTTTGTCTCACTTACTTTGATCATATTGTCAGAAGGGACCACTTGCTGGAGAAGGATGTCATGTTTGGTAAGGTGGAGGGTCGACAAAAGAGGGGAAAGCCCTCAACAAGATGGATTGACACAATGGCTGTGATGATGGAGTCAAGCACAGCAATGATTGTGGAGCTGGCACAGGACCAGACAGTGTTTTTCTGCTGTGCATCGGGTTGCTATGAGTCAGACACGACTTGATGGCCTCAGGGCCTCAGGCAGTCAGCTGCCACACCCAAGGCTGATGGTTCAAACCCACCAGCCACTCCCTGCCAGGTAGCTGGGCTGTCTCTAGGAACTCTGGTAGCGTAGTGCCTAAGGCACTTAACTGCTAACCAGAAGGCTGGCGGTTCAAACCCAGCAGCCACTCCTCGGAAGGAAGGTTGGACAATCTACTTCTGTAGTGATACTCCCTCGGAAACCCAAGGAGGGGTCGCTATGAGTCGGGTCCGACTCAGTGGCATATAACAACAACAACAAACCCTATGGGGCAGTTCTATAGGGTCCTATATGGTCACTATGAATCAGAATCAACTAGACGGCAGTGGGTTTGCTTTTTATTTTTTCACTCCTGGGACTCAAGCATAAGTCTGGGAGAGGTAGGTCTGAGTGACAGACCCCAGTGCTGTGCAGAATATCGTCCTTATCTCTCAACAAGGGATGGCTTTGGCTCAAGGTTATGTGCCTCCCACCCCCAGCCTCTGAGTAATGCTTATAATATGAGAAACACAGGGAAACACAGCTTCCGTTGAACTCAAGAGCCTTGCTGCATTGAGAGCATTGGTAGTTTGTTTGTCAGAAACCTCTAAAAGTTTTCAGTCTCCCTTGACTGTGGGAAAGAGTCAGAATAAAGCTCCAGGTTCTTCAACACTTGAAAAAACTCAGGGCAGCTACATTTTAAAACAACTTTCTTCTCAGTTGAATAACCTTAGGATGGTTGTTTTTGCCCATGTGAATAAGGATATTTCTCCCATCTGTCCATTAGTGTTTGACCACTATGCTGTGTTGTAGGAAAGAATGGGCAGACAGATGCCAGCAGAAAGACATATTTAGGTACCTATGCCACGGGAGAAGGAGCCCTGGTGATGCAATGATGAAGCACTTGACTGCTAACCCACCAGCCTTTCTGGGGGAGAAAAAGACCTGATGAACTGCTTCCATAAAGACTGCAGTCTAGGAAACCCCGTGGAACAGCTCTATCCTGTCATATAGGGTCACCATGAGTCAGAACCCAACAATAACAACATGCCGTGAGAGAAGGGCCCTGGGTGGCCCCAATGGTTTGACATCGACTCCTAACTGAAAGGTTAGTGGTTCAAACTCACCCAGTAGTGCCACAGAAGAGAGGCCTGGCTGTGTGTTTCCATAAAGATTATAGCCAAGAAAACCCTATGGGGCAGTTCTGTTCTACACATGGGAGGTGCCATGAGTGGGAGTCGACTTGACTGCTCTGAGTGCTTTTGGGGGTATGCAGTGAGAAAATGGTAAGGAACCAAGCAGGGTATGTATTAAGGGGGCAATGGAAGTCCAGTGCAAGTGGGGACAAGGCCTAGCAGAGCTGGTAAATGCTTCATGGCAGACTGGTCAAATTATATCTCTTGGACCAAGATCCTCATTAAGGTCTGCACCTCAGAGACATCTCAGCCTACCAAGATTCATCATTATGGAAGGCTGAGATGATCATAGTAATTTAAATGAAAGTTAAAAGAGGAGTTTGCATTAAAACAGGTGTTCACGTTTCAACTTCTCTTGAGAAGAGCCTCAACTGTATAACGAAAATCTGCTGAGGAAATCATGAGCAAAATCCTGGTTTTTCCCCCCTTCAGTTGCCATCAAGTCAGTTTGACTCTTAGTGACTTCTTACGCACAGAATAGAACTATCTGCTTCTTAGTTTGAGGCTGTGACCTTTCCAAAGCAGATTGTCAGGCATCTTCCCTGGCACCTCTGGTTCAGTTAGAACCACCAACCTTTTGCCTAGTAGTTCAGTGCTTAACCATTTGTGCCACCCAGGGACTGTGCAAAATAATCTTTTGAAGACGAACTTCACTAGCCCTGGTGAGCAGGAGCCAGAAACATACTGCCCATTCCATGGCTTTAGGGTTCAATTCTTTTCTTCCACATCATTTCAGCACAGAACCATTTGCAGCAGCAATCTGGTCTACCCTGTGACTCAGTGATGTTACCTTAGGGCTTTTCATCAAATGCCACATTGTCCCCAGTAGCACAGCCATTACTATTGTTTCTCGTTAGGTAGTTTCAAATGACTCTCTTGAGGCATGTTGGATGGAGCATCTTTTCCATCATCCGTCTCTAACTGTGGCTCTCCCCAGCTCCACTGCAGTCTTCCACACATTCTGTACCCAGCACAGTGACCGTGATAGAGAGGCTTGGAAGATTACAAAGATTACAACCTTGAAACTCTATACGTAGTTCTATTCTGTCCTAGAGGGTCACTATGACTTGGAATCGACTCAATGGCATCAGGTTTAAGTTCTTTTCTAGGGGGTTGTAGTGGGGAGAAAGAGAAGAGGGAAGGGCCATTTTCTTGCTGTACTTTACAGCACCCAACAGAGGAAATGCACAGAGTAGGTGTGGGAGTTAGGCTGACTCGTGGTAAAAAATAAACATGGTTTCCTGTTGACTCTTATTTTCATTCCTAAGTGGCAAGGAGTTGCTGGTACTTCCTGCAAAAGTGGCATTTTATGAAGACCAGGAAGGTGTGATTTGGAGACCCAAAAAAATATATCAATACCTACAATCTTCCAAAAATTGTCATCTGTCATTCATTAGTAAATGCCAGGGCAGAACTGTCCTCCATAGGGTTTTCAGTAGCTGTGCTCTTTCGGAAGAAGATCGCCAGGCCGTTCTTGTGAGGTGCCTCTGGGTGAATTAGAACCTCTAACCTTGCCATTAGTAGCCTAGTGCACCACCCAGCGACTCCTTTAGTCATCTGTATTACTCCTGGAAAAAATATTTTAAGCATTTTAGTTTGGGTTGAATCCTCATGTGACTTGGAGTGTTGCTAGATTGGTGCTATAAAATATTATAATTTTCTCTGATTAGCTTTTATCCGATTAGCTTGAAACAATTTCAAGTCCAGAGAATATCTGGCTATCCATCCACCCATCCATCCATCCATCCATCCATCCATGGGGGTGAGTGTTCTGTGCTGAAAAAGTAGAAAATGCAGAGACTCGGAGCAATGACAAGCTTGGTGTTTCTAGGGAAGAGAGACGACAGTATTGTAGCTGGAGCCCAGGAAAGAAGGAAAGAGCTGACAGAGAAGACAGAAGAGGGTGTCGAGGGAGCAGAGAGGAAGGTGGGGAGAGCTCCACAGACCACGGGCAAAGACTTCTGGCTATTCTATCTCAGTGCAATGGGGAGGCATTGGAGGGCTTTAACTCAAGGGGTGATGCGATTAAGTTCACATTTCAGAAAGAGCACTCTGGCTTCTGTACAGAGAAAGGACATTAGGAGAGCAAGAATAGATGCTAGGGGTCCATGTGTCCACAGGCAAGGTGGCAGTACTGATGGAGAGAAGGGACAGATTCAAGACATAGGGCTGACAGCAGTTGCTGCTGTACTAGATGTGGAGTCATCAAAAATGGCTTCTAGGTGTTTGGCTTGAGCAACTGGTTGTATGTTGGCATCATTTACTTAGGAAACACTGAGAGGTGGGCAGTCTTTGGGGGTTGGGGGACAATCAGTACTTCTGTTTAGATACTGCAGTTTGCAATGCTTACGAATCCTCCAAGAGAAGGTAGGAGACTGGAGGGTGTACAAGATTGCTGCTAAGGGGCCTGGTCAGGCAGGAGATAGGCATTTGGAAGCCATCAGCATACAGAAAGTGTTTAAAACGGTGAGATTAGAAAAGATCACCTGGGAAGAGTGCAGGTAGAGAAGGGATGCTGGGGCCTCTAGCATTCAGAGGTTGGTAAGAAGAGAAGCCAGCAAGGCAGAGCACGGGGCGTTGCCATTGCCAGTCTGGATGGCGTGTTTATGAGACTCTCAGCAGCTCCCACAGCAGATGGCAACGTTGTGCAGGTATGCAGTCTGTCCAAGCTCTTCGGCTAAATGAATTCCTCTTGTAATACAAGTATTTATGGAGTAACTTAAAACTTTGAGAAGTAGGAAAATGGTAAGGCTTTTAATGCTTTTTAGAAATTTTACCTCCTAACCTGAGATCCTAGTAAAATTCCACATTACGGAGGTCAAGATGCTCCATAACCTACTTGGTTTATCTAGTTAGTTCAGTGCAGTGGCAAGAACATAGTTGGCACCTGAGTTCCTATCCTGTCCCGATGATCTACTAGCTGTGTGACCTTGAGCAAGTTACATAACCTCTCTGAGCCTCACTCTCCTAACATGCCATGTTGTTAGTAGTATTCACCTGAGAGAATGTGTGTGTGTGTAAGAGAGAGAAAAATAACGAAAGTAGCACATGCGAATTGCTTAGCACATGGGCAAGGCTTCCTAAATGATAGTTCTTACCTTCTTATAGTGATGGCTATTCACTTTCTTCTTCAGAAACTGTACTCTCTGCTCCACTTAGCATTCATTTCCACTTTTGTTGACGCTTTTCCCATGTCTTTTTCTCTTTTCTGCCTTTCCATTTCCTACCCATCTCCTGTTCTATGTCCTGTACTCAACAGTCATCAAACATTTCTTAAACTTGACCTGTGTGTCAGGCTCTCTGCTAGTCACCGGATGCTATGAACTTTTCCCCAACTAACTCATCTGACCATCCATCCATCTATTTATTTTCTAGGTGCCTCTTTACTTACCACTAATTTTACACCATCTGATATTGATCTGGATGGTGTAAAATTAGTGATCTTAGGAGCTCTGGTGGTGTAGTGCCTAAGGCATTTGACTACTAACCAGAAAGAAGGCTGGCTGTTCAAATCCACCAGCCACTACTCAGAAGGACGGTTGGGCAATCTACTTCCATAGTGATACCACCTCGGAAGCCCAAGGAGGGGTCATGATGAATCGGATCTGACTCGACAGCAGTGAGTTTGGTTTTAATATTGATCTTACACACCATTTGCATTAGCTTTCTTACTGAGTGGAGGGAGAGTAGGTAATACTTTTTTTTTTTAAAATCTATCAGAGCACAGAGAAAAACACCAGGCATTCCGTAGGCATGTAATATATTCACATTAAAATAAATTGACACGTGGGAATGGATGTGCCCAGCCTGGCAGGAAAAGTTCTCCAAACAAAACCCACTTATATTTCCCTGCAAGACTGCTGCAGTGTGGCCATGTCAGCCTGTGATTTACAAGATGGGCAGAATGGCCCAGATTACACAAAACACACAGTGCTGCCTAAGGGGAAAGCCTGCTGACTTCAGGGGAGTCTGTGGACTCTCATTTCTGCTCTTTTGAGTTGTTAAGCATCCGTTTGCCTTCTGCAACAGGCACATTCACCTCCGAGTCACCTTGTACTCTTTCTAGAATCATCTTCGGTCTCTGGGAACAGCTTCTACATTGGTGCAAAACCATACCTGAAATGCAAAGACTAGGTTTCTATGTTTTTAATTTTCATCCACTTGTTTGCCAGATGTTTAACGAGCAGCCATTGAATCCCAGGCGTTGGACTGGACATGAGGGATCACAGAGGAATGATATCTAATGACTGCTCCTTAGGAAAGCTGAACCCTCAAAGCAGACAACAGACAACTGCAATCCAATGCGATAAACACGATGATAGTAGAGCAAAATAGAGCAGGACTAATTTTGCCTGTGAGTTGGGGGAGACCTAATAGAAGTGGTAATGACTCATCTGAGTCTTAAAGGGTAAGTGTGCGGTGTCCAGAAGATTAAGGAGGGGAAGGAGAGTTCAGGCAGTATGAACAGTGTATGCAAAGGTACAGAGGAGTATAAGAACGTAGGCTATTTGATAGTGGGGAAAAGTTCGGTGTGAGGGTGGAACGGGAAGGAGGTCGTGTGGAAAGCAGGAGATGAGGTTGGAACAGATGAAGGCCTTTATGTAGCATGCTAAGGAGTTTGGCTCTTATCCTATGAAAGCATTAGATAGTCATTGAAATATGAGGAAGACAGGACCACCGTTGTGCTTCAGAAAGATCACAGACAGGAGAATGGTTATGGAGCCATTCTAACTGCAGAAAAGAGAGTAAGATCATTGACTGGAATGATGCTTAGAAGGTAGGAGCAATAGTTGGGATGTTGAGAGAAAGAGAGAGATGCCAAGGTTGACCCTACAATTTCCAGTTCCAACAGCTTGGTAAACCAGTTGCCATTGAGTGGATCTGACTCATGGCAACCCCATGTCTGTCAGAGTAGAACTGTGCTCTGTAGTTTCCAAAGGTTTTTTTTTTTTTTTTTTTTTCAGAAGTAGATGGCCAGGGCTTTTTTCCAAGGTGCCTGTGGATGATCTCAAACTTCTAACCTTCTGTTTAGCAGTTGAGTGTATTAATCGTTTACATCACCCAGGGACTCCAGCAGCTTGGTGGATGGCAGCTTTATTAAATGACATGGGGGCTATGAGAGGGAACAGAGACTTTGCAGGGAATGGGATGCTTGGGTTTGGGGCATGTTGAACTTGGAGACACCACGCAAGTCTAGAATTTAGGGAGAGAGAGATGAAGACACAAATGGTGTTGTTTCAAGGTCGTAGGATTTCTCTGTAATTTACTCTGCTCCTCCCATTTACCCGCCCTCGGTTCACAGACAGGGCAAAGTCGGGAGCTCTACCTTCTTGAACTTCAGCATTAGACAGATGGGTTGAAATCTTGCCATGGCATTTACTAACAACTCGATCTTGTGAAGATTAACCAACCGCTCCCAGCCTGTTTTCTAACCAGAAAGATGCAGGGTATTAATATCTATCTCTAGGGGGTGTTTGTGGGGGCAGTGCTAGTTCAGTGGTAGAACTCTTGCCTTCCATGTGGAAGACCTGGGTTTGACTTCTGGTCAACGCGCCTCAAGTGAATCACCACCTCTCTGCTGGGGAGGGTTGGGTGTTGCTATGATGCTGAGCAGGTTTCAACAGAGCCTCTGGACTAAGATGGATGAGGAAGAAGGTCCCAGCAAGGTACTTTGGAATATCAGCCAGTGAAAACCCTATGGATCCCAATGGTTCGAACCACACCTGATTGTGGGGCTGATGTAGCACTGGGCAGCATTCTGTATATGGGGTCGCTGTGAGTCAGGGCCTGACTTGAAGGCAGCTTGCAGCAGCAAAGTTTGTGTGGTCACAACTGGAGACTTGGGAGGAGCTCTGTAAACAGGAACCAACATGGCACAGAGATCTAAGAAGACCATTCGAAGGACCCATGTAAGCTCAGTGTGGCTGTAACTTTCCCCAAGTTTCTCACTTGAAAAAACAGAAGATTATTTTGGGAAAAGCTCCCGGGCCTGGGTGCAGGGATTCACCAGGTTTTCATGTTGTTCACCAAGGCCCCATTCCTCACCCCAATGACTTCCGGGGGAAGGCTGCAGATTCTGAAGGGCATGGGTCCTGAGATTCAACACACATGCTCCATTTCCTGGCATTTCAGAAAGCATTTTGGAAAAACACCAAAAACCTACTGTCCACAGAATGGCCCTTAGTGATTATTGCAATTGCTCAATTACATGGTTATTCCCAAAGTACAGATTATAGGGTTACTTAGCTGAAGCCTCTATGACTAGACCAGATAAAACTAAATTAAAAAAAAAAAAAAAAAAGAAACATGCAAACATCAGACATTTTCTGAGCATATGGGAGCATTTAGTTGTAGTCAACAAGAAACAGGAAGAAGAGAAAACTATGAGGAAGTTTTTTGTTTTGTTTTGTTATGCTTCTCAAGGATATGGATAGCTGAGACCTCAGGCTCGGTTACAAGGCGCAAGGCTTATTTGAAAATGTCTGATATTAATGGAATAATAAAACTATAGGCTATTTGCAATTTATATATATGGGCCCTGTTTCAAAAGTTTGTTGTTAATCTACTTTTTAGAAATTGGAATTCAGTTTTTCAGAGATGGTAGCATACAGGTCTCCAGGTCAGCCTGGGAAAATGCAATCAATCTTATTTCAGCAAATGACATCACCATCCACCCAGATGCTCAAACCAGAAACCTAGACACTATTTTGGAAACCTTCTCCTCCCACACCTGTGCCAGCCACTCTAATATCAAGTTTGGCCAGCCCACCTCCAGACTGGCAGGCACTGTTGGTTCAGTGGTAATGCTTGGACTTCCATGTAGGAGACCCAGGTTCGATTTCCCACCAGTGCACCTCAAGTGTGGCCACACCTGTCTGTCAGCGAAGGCTTGTGTGTTGCTGAGTCAATTTCAGCGGAGATTTCAGCAACGATCATGGGGCTGGTACAGCACCCGCAGCATCGTATTCCATCCCGCGCGAGGCACCATGGGTCTGGGCTGGCTCCAGGGCAGCTAACAGCAACCTTCAAACCACCTCGGACCCATCGACTTCTTGCCCTCTCCACTACTTTCACCTTGGTCCAAGCCATCATCAGCTCTTGCCTGGACCGTGGCATGAGTGGGTTCCAACCAGCCAGAGCCCTTAGTTGGGCATTTTAGGATTGATTCTTAGAAAAATTATGAGGACAGATTTTCACTCAACATAAATAGATTCTGCTGATTTTCCTTATTCACGGTAGTTAAGTGCTATAAAGTCACCATGAGCACCGAATTAGCAAAACCACAACAGCCAGATCCACCACAGCCGAAAACGGGTGTGTAGAGCCCAGGCGGTCCACCTTTTGCGCATGCGTAAATCTGCAAATGCCTGGACATGCACAGTGAATATTGGTTTGGGGATTATAAATTTAGGGAATAGGCAAATTTACAAATACGGGGGTCCACGACTCTATAGTTTGACTTTCAAAGTAAGTGAGTGTCCCACCATGGTAGATAATATTTAATTCTCTCCAATCATGTTGCTACTTCCCGTTCCTGCTGGCAGAGCTAGCCTCCCAGTCGGTATACCCCCACTACTTGCCTTCCAGCTTCTCTTGTAGTCAGGGCATGGGCCCATTACTCCATCTGGGACAGTGAGAATTGCTGGGAAATCAGCTCTCTTGGGAGAGATTTTCCTTCTGGATGTGTGTGCGTGTGTGTGTGTGTGTGACATGAGGAGAAACATCAGCCTTTCCGTGTTTGATGTGCTCATACGAGGATGTGGTATTTGTTGCTGTGGCAACCATACTGTGACCACAGGGGCAAAGCCTTTGGTTACCATCCAACATTCCGAGGATAGTAATGCAGAAAGATGGAAAGAGCAGGGTTCTCAATGCATTGAACTGTAACCATTCCCTACCTATCTTCAGACTTCTGAGAAAAGTGTTCTTTTTGAGGAGTTAGTTCATTAGGTATTGTAGTTCCTAACGGTTTCATCCTCCCCAAAATGTCCCCAGAAAGACATATTGATGACATTCCTCAAGTTATCTACGTGTTAAGTCAGGCTTGCGACTGTGTCAGCATTCCGGAACCCCTGGGCTCTCATCACTTTAAAGCAAAGCCTTACAGCAAGGGGCCAGAATATAATTGGTAACTATTATTTCGTGTCATTGTATTTTGTAGCTCTAACTAGTGGGGGGAATAAGGGCGTTTTCATGTGGCTTGCTGGCTTCGCTTTCTCATGGTGGTTGTCATCCCTTCTCAAGCCCAGTTCTTTGGAGGACAAGGATAAATCCTGGAGGTTCACGTCACTGGAGCACGAAGCCCCTGTCCTCCGCACGTGGGAGGGCAAGTCTTGGGGAAACGTCATTCTTCTCATTTCCTATTTGACAGAGAATAATGGCAGTGACATGGAATGTGGGGATTGAAAGCACTAACTCAGCACCCTAGCTTCAAATCTTGGCTCTGCCACTACTAATCTTGGGCAAGTTACTTACCATGCCTTTGCTTTCATTTCCTCCTCTATAAAATGGTAGAGGCACGAGGATTAAGTATTTGTAAAGCCTGTACACTATATTTGGCAGCTAGCTTAAGAAACCAGTTGTCTTTGAGTTGATTCCAACCCATGGCGACCCCATGGCTGCCAGAGTAGGACTGTGCTCCATAAAATTTTCAATGGCTGATTTTTCTAAAATTAGATCTCCAGGCCTTTCTCTAAGGTACTTCTGGGTAGACTTGAACCTTTAAACTTCCAGTTAGCAGCCAAGTACATTAACCGTTTGCACCAGCCAGGAATTCTAAGAGCTCAGTCCCTGGTGTTATTACTTCTAATATACAGGTGATCTGCTCTTCCCAAGGGGCATTGTGGGTCAAGAGGGTGTTCCTATCTGGAGACTTTGTTCTTCAGCAGGTCCTTTGAGGTTGCTTCTAGCTGAAAGCAATTCAAACCTGGATAACCATCGTCATTTCATGGGTTGGTCGATTTATGGAGTAACTCTGCACACTAGTGTTCCATCAGTTTTGTGCTTTTAGCATGATTTGGGTAGGTGGGTCAGTTTCCTTAGCAGGTTAGAAGCTCCTTGAGGATAGGAGTTAGGTTTTCCATACCTAATTCTTCACAGGGCACTGTGCTGAGCACATGCATGTGCTTAAGAAATTTTGGCCAGTGAACGGCTGGATGGACAGCAGCCACCTGAGGAATGGGGGCTAATTTCTAGAAAGTTCACACAGATCAGTGGCTCTCAACCTTGGCTATACATTGAAACTACCCATGGACATGGTGACCAACCAATCTGTTTGCTCAGATTCCAGGGATATGGGACTTTCAGTTTTTAAAGTCAAGACTGAGGGGTTTCCCAGGATGTGGGACTTCTCAGTGCTCAAAGCAGGAAAGCCCCAGAAAAACCAGGACAAATTGGTAATCTTGACTGTGGTGCTTTAAAATATGCTGTTGCTTGGGACTCGCTCCCAGAGCTTCTGATTTAACTGGTCTATGGTGAAGCCTAAGGAGCTCTGGTGGTGCAGAGCCTAAGGCATGTGACTGCTAACCAGAAGGTTGGCGGTTCAAACCCACCAGCTGCTCTATGGAAAGAAGATGGAGTGACCTACTTCCGTAAAGATTTACCACTTTGGAAACCCAATGGAGGTCGCTATGGATCAAAATCGACTTGATGGCAATGGGTTTGGTTTTCTGTGGTGAGGCCTGGGCATTAACACATTTTATTTCTTTCCAGGTGGTTCTGCTATTTAGAAAAGTTGAGAAATAGTGATGAGGAACAAAAGTTCCAAACCTGGGTTCTGGTGCACACTGCTAGGCTGTGAATAGGTTACAGGGGGCCTGAGTTATTCCTTCACCCCTAGCCCTGTGAGCTACCTTTTAAGTTGACCCCATCCCCTATAGGTGCCTTTCAAAAGTGGTCATTTTCTGTGTGTGCCATAAAGTGAACAGATTGGGAAGCAAGGACTAAGTAATGTTGCTTAATGGTGGTGAATAGAGAACTTGTTAAAAAGGAAATTTCAGGGCCCTATCCTAGACCTTCAGGGAACTCTGGTGGTGCAGTGGGTAAGGCATTCCACTGCTAACCAAATGGTTGGTAGTTTGAACTCATCAGCTGCTCTGTGGGAGAAAGATGAAGCAGTCTGCTTCCATAAAGATTTATAGCCTTGGAAACCCAGTGGGGCAGTTCTAATCTGTCTTATAGAGTTGCTATGGTTCAGAATTGACTTGATACCAGTGGGTTTGTTTTGTTTTTGGGATCCTAGACTCTCTGTAGGAGCTCTGGTAGCATAGTGCTTAAGGCACTTGACTGCTAACCAGAAGGCTGGCGGTTCAAACCCACCAGCCACTCCTCGGAGGAAGATGGGGCAATCGACTTCCGTAGTGATACTGCCTCGGAAACCCAAGGAGGGGTCGCTATGAGTCGGGTCCAACTCAACGGCACATAACAACAACAACAACAACAACAGACTCTCTGTATTGGATTACTACACACTTAGGGATCTACAGTTTAACCAGACTTCCCAAATGATTCATAGTTCCACACCTTTGCCTGAGTTGACTTGGGTCCAGAACATAGCAGGTGAGGTGGAAAGATGGGGGCCAGAACTGTCTTCCTTCATCACAACCACCCCCCCCATACACTGACCTCTCCTTTCCCTTGAAATAACCTTGTGCCTGAATACCACATTTACAAACATCTGCCTTCATACCTTTCCCTAAATCTCTGGCCACCACCCTGTTGGTAGATCTATTTTGTCTTGTATTGTAGATGGATTACTGCTCTCAATTCTTTACTCCCTCCTGCCATGTAAGCATGCAATGAAGAAGAGTGGAAGGGGTACATTTCTCTGCAGAGCAATGAGTGAGAATAGGTGCTTGGGAGTGCAAGCCACTGAGTGTTTGGGTAGTTACAAAGCACTTTCATGGCCAGAACTAATACATTTCCCAAAAAGAGAAAGAACTGGGGCTCATCAGTGGTCTTACTAAAAGACTCTGAAACCCTTTGCAAAAGAAAGGTTGGCTCACCGTCATGGCAAGGGTCTGGAAGGGGGAGAAGATCTGTCCAAACTGATAATGCTTGTGAGCATCTACGTCTCCAAAGCGGCTGCGGCGCTCCTTCCGGCTTGCCAATCTCTTTTCCACCTTCTTGTCCACATATTGCCGGAAAGGGCCCTGCTGGGGTAGAGAGCACATAGGTGCCCACAGTGAGGAACCCAGATAGCATGCGGTTACCAAGTACCCCAGGCTCAAACAAAGACAAGGTGTAGCTGTTACAGCCAACAACTCTGCTGCAAGCCTCTCATTTGTTAATCAGCCTTCCATTTATCTTTGTTAATTTTCTGTTGCCTTGAGAGTCTCACGGTTTGTCATACTGGGTTGCTATGATGCTAGGAGCTTTGCCACCAGTATTACAAATATGAGCAGGGTCATATAGTGGAGAGGTTTCAGCAAAACTTCCAGAAGAAGGCAGACTAGGAAGAAAAGCCAAGTGATCTTTTTGAAAATGAAAACTTTATGGATTGCAACAGAACACTGTTCTCCTTACTTGCTTTGGACACATCGTCAGGAGGACTCAGTCGCTGGAGGAGGCCATGATGTTTGGTTACGTGGAGGGCCAGCGAGGGTGCGAGAGATCCTCACTCAGTAAGATGGATTGGCACAACAGTTACAGTGATGGACTCGAACATGCTGGTGATGGGGAGGACGATCCAGGCTCGGGCAGCATTTCTTCTGTTGTACATAAGGTCACCTTATGTTGGAACTGACTTGACAAGAGCTGTCTACCTATCTCTGAGAGACAGAGAAAAGGGCTACCTCCTCCCTTTGTTGCTGGGTGTCGGGCACAGTCATCAGGGCAGCAAGATCTGGCTGTTAACAGTGTCTCTTCCCCTGAACCTAGCTTCATCACCCACCTCTGTGGTGGATTATTGATTAAGACCTTTTCCCGGCCTTGAAATGGCATGACATATGTGAAAATGACTTGCCAAGACTGTGATGGGTTGCAGGCCATTCTTCCCAGAGTCAGGAGGCAGGATCTTACGCGTGAAGGAGGTCCCATCCTGCAATTTGAATCTCACTTCTTTTAGAAATGGGGCAGCACTAGCATCCCACCTGGAGAGACACCAATGTAAGTCGCTCTCTCTGGGGTTTTCCTAGCCAGAGGGTTACTGTCGACAGCACCCTCCCACCCATGCACAGGGATGAGAGCTTACTGTGGAAAGCAGCCCCTGCTGGGGCTACCTCTGCCAGGCCCTGCCTCTCAATTCCTGCCCTGACCCTTGTTCTCAACTGGCTTTCCCAGTTCCTGGCTATCTCGCCCTCACCTTGTTTCTCCTTTTGGGCCTGGCCCCTTGGGACTGATGACATGGTCCCAAATTCTGCCTGCACAAGAGCTGGTACCTCTTCTTACCGTGGCCGTGCATGGCCAGTGGGAGATGGAGCCCACCCTAGATTCTTGAGGATGGGATGCAGCCCAGGCACACTTGGCTCCTGAGAGGAGGGTCAGCAAATGCTGCCTCCATCGACTTCCTGATTCTCTTCCATTCCGCAGAGGCAGGGGCATGGCTGGCAACATCGTGGTGGATGAGTCCCAGCCGCTGATGACTGTGTCTCTTTTCTGGCTGTGACACCTGGGAGGGTGGGAGTGTGGGAGTGTGCTGAGGAGTGGGCGTTTGGACACACCACAAGAACCTCATCCTAATTAGGGGGTTAGGCCATTTCCTGCCTCCCACACAGCAGGAAACAATGATGTATGCTTTTTATTTCTTTTAGCACTGACCATGAGGTTGTCAGATGGGCCCTAAGGGAGCAGCTCTGGATGCAGGCTGGAGAAGGAGGGGCTGATGATATTCAGAGGCCACTCAGGAAGTTAGAGAGCGAGCACTCCCCTTCTGAGATGAAGAGCCTGGGACCCGGCACGGTGGGAGAACTTCCCTGAGGTCTCTTTGCCATCTCTTGCATCAAGTTCAAAACAAGCTCACGTATACAATTTCAGGTGTGGTGGTTCTGCTCCAAGGAAGATTTCCAGAGTTCGCCTTGAAGAGTGACACCTTGATGCCAGTGGGCCTCAGGCTGGGGCACAGGTGACTTTGACTAGAGCCGTATGTGCTCTCATGAGGGAAGAGAGCGCTTCCATCCCTGGCCTCTTCTAGCTCTGTGCTGTCCTCTGATTTGTCTTATAGCCTTTCTTTAGGAGAGTCACTACACCATCATCCTCATCTCATTTTTAATAATGAAGCCAAATTTTCTTTCTTAAAAATTGATTTCCCATTTGCCTTCCCACCCTTGTTCAGCTTGTGTCTGTCTGTGTATCCATTCATAGATTATTGTTATTACTGTTAGTGCAGGATTGTGAATGTAATAGCGTTTACCTCTGTTGCCTTTAACTCCTGGGCTCCTCCCACTTCTTCCTTTGCCTTGATCATACTGTGTTGACCTCCCCATTATTGTGTATTGCTTTTCCCTTCACCCAAGTTAACATGTGTCTGCCTTCTAGTTATGTGTCTACACTCTCTTCCTATTCCACCCCTGATAATCTTCAAAGAATGTTTCTTCCTATGTGTAAACTTTTTTTTTTTTTTTTAACTTTTTACAATAGTGGTCTCATACAATATTTGTCCTTTTGTGATGGACTAATTTCACTCATAACAATTCTGACTCATAACGACACTGGGGGCATAGTGCCTAAGTCATTTGACTGCTAACCAGAAGGCTGGTGGTTCAAGCCCACCAGCTGCTCCTTGGAAGGAAGACTGGGCATCTACTTCTGTAGAGATACCACCTTGGAAACTCAAGGAGGGGTCGCTGTGAGTCAGAAATGACTTGATGGCAGTGAGTTTGTTTTTGTTTGTTTATCCACAGCCATCGAGTTAATTCTGACTCATAGCGACCACATAGGACAGAACAGAATTGCTCCATGGGGTTTCCAAGGTAGTAAATCCTTAAGCAAAATGCCACATCTTCCTCCTGCGGAGCGGCTGGTGGGTTTGAACTGCCAACCTTCTGGTTAGTAGCCGAATACTTTAACACTCCTTATTTTATGCTCCAGAGGGGGACCGGGTCTCTGGGAGCAAGGTAAGCACAGGCGTATCACAGAGTAGCAGGCCGGAAGAGCAGGAGAAAGGGGTAAAACCCAGTCACTAGTGCTCAGACGGCTCCCTTGTTACCCTCCCGAGAGGGACC
>NW_006921605.1:14345425-14355966 GCF_000298275.1 Orycteropus afer afer | reverse complement strand
AACAACAACAACAACAACAACAACAACAACAATTTCACTCAGCATAATGTCCTCTAGGTTTGTCCATATTATGAGGTGTTTTGCAGATTCATCAAACTTTTGCATGCACATATTTTTCTCCCTGAATTACCCTCCCCTCATCCATTGCTCTCTTACCCCCCTCTGCCTCATTCCTATTCATCTTCCAGGATCCTGATTTTCACTTTCAATCAAGAGCACCTCCACTGGAGATCTTTCTGGCTGCTCCAATCAGAGTTAGTTGTTCCACCTCTGGTTTCCATAACATTTACTCCAAGGGTCTGTGTCCCCCACTTGACTTAGTGCTAGTGTCTCCTTACTTGATCATGTTCCAACTTGACCATAAAGCCCTTGAGAGAAAGATGGGTGTTTTATCCATCTACACAGATTGTCCATTTGCGTGGATTACCTGTCATGTAATAAGTGTTCAGCAGAAGTTTGTCACAGGAGTGAACACTTAACTTCTGAAGGACAACATCTCTGAATTTTAAGAGAATAAGGAGAAAGGCTTAAATTAACACCAGACTTTTAAAAACGCCTCTTTGACACAAAACGAAAATGAACTTGTTAATGATAGGATAAGATATCAGGGTATAAAAAACTCAACCTCCTAACTAATGGAGAGGCAGCAGAAATCAGGGCAGGAGGAGGAACAGGGGGACCCTGGGGCTGGAAAAGACCATCAGGAATGTCAGAAACTTGTCAGATCTTGAGGGTTCCATGTTGCTTTTGAGAGATCTCTGAGGAGCTTTACAATGCATTGTGACCTGTATTTGGGGTTTCATCTCTTATCCCACATTGCTCTTGCATGGTGGCAGGGAGGTGGTGGTGGTGGTAGGGGTGAAGGTTGTTGTTATTCTGACTCATTGAGACCCCCACATACAACAGAACAAAACACTGCCCAGTCCTACGCCATCCCCACAATTGTTGCTGTGTTTGAGCCCATCGTTGCAGCCACTGTGCCAGTTCATCTCATTGAGCATTTTCCTCTTTTTCACTGACCCTCTACTTCACCGAGCTTGATGTCCTCCTCCAGGGCCTGGTCCCTCCTGAGAACATGGCCAAAGTAAGTGAGATGAAGTCACACCAGCCTTGCTTCTAGGAGCATTCCGGCTGTACTTCCTCCAAGACAGATCTGTCTGTTCTTCTGACAATCCATGGTATATTCAACATTTCTTGTCAATACCGTAATTCAAAGGCATCAGTTCTTCTTCAGTCTTCCTTATTCATTGTCCAGCTTCCATATGCTTATGAAGTGATAGAAAATATCATGGCTTGGGTCAGGCACACATTAGTCCTCAAAGTGATGTCTTTGCTTTCTAACACTTTAAAGGGATCTTTTGCAGCAGATTTGTCCAATGCAGTAAATCCTTTGATTTCCTGACTGCTGCTTCCATGCGTTGATTGTGCATCCAAGTGCAATGAAATCCTTGAGCATTTCAGTAGTTTTTCCTTTTATCATGATGTTGCTTATTGGTCCAGTTGTGAAGACATTTATTTTCTTTATGAAGTGTTATCCACACTGAAGGCTTTGATCTCCATCAGTGAGAGCTTCACACTCCTGCTCTTTGGGTCTTTGTCAACAGTCACATCTCATCTTCTCAGGTCACCTCTTTATGGGGCACATTCTCACTTTCTATCTGCAAAGGATAAGGGACAGAAGGGATCCTTGAAAGACTTACGTCATGGATTGGGAAGCACTTTGCTATTCGCGGAGACAACTCCCAGCTTCGTCCCCCAGGTTTGTTGGTGTTCATACTGGAGGAGAATAATGGTGGATAGACAGGTCCCAGGGGGATCGGCAGCTTCCAATCTGTTCCAAGGAAGCAGGGGGAGAGAATTGCTACACTGTAGGGTTCCCTTTAGGGTGCTTGCTTCTTCCCCCACTAGACCGGGTTTGATTAGTTTGTGGCAGTCCCCACAGCAAATAGGACAGAGGCTGGAGCAACTGAGAAGCAAGCAGCCCCTCAACCCAGAGCCAAGAAGGAAAGCCCTTGCTAGGAGATAATGGAATCTCTGTGGTATTCTCACTTGCTTTCCTGGAAGCTCTGAGAATGTGATAAACATGGTGGGCCATTCTCTTTGCCAGGAATATCATTAGTAAGGTGCTCTGCTAATACCACATGGGTTTATTGGGTTCCCACTCTTGGGGTTTAACTGAATGGAGGAGATCATTAGGTGTTCCAACAAGGTTGTTTAATTCAGTTAATTAAACAATCACTTGTGTAACCCTCCCCTTCTCTGCTTTTACACAGGATTGTTCTTTTACCTTAATGCAGGGCCAGCAAACTTTTTGTGTGGAGAGCCAGATAGTAGATATTTTAGGCTTTGTGTACCGTGCAATCTGTGTTACAACTACTTGGTGTGGGCAAAAGTAGACATAGTAAAAACTTCAGTAAAAACTTATGTATCGAAGGTGAAATTTGACTTTCAAATAATAGTTACATGTCACAAAATATTATTCTTCTTTTGATTTCTTTTCCAACCATTTAATAATGGAAAACTGTTCTTGGCGCACGTACACACACACACACACACACACACCCCAAAACTAGGTGCCATTAGGTCGATTCTGACTCATGGCAACCCCATGTGTTTCAGAGAGAACTGCTCCTCATAGGGTTTTATGTGGCGGTGATCTTTTGGAAGTAGATTCCCAAATCTTTCTTCCATGGCCCCTCTCAGTGCATTCAAACTGCCAATCCTTCAGTTAGTAGGTAAGCACTTACCCATTTGAACCATAGAAACAGGTGACAGGACAACTTTGGCTCGTGGCTCATGTGTAGTGAAATGAGGTCATTTACGTGGCCTTTGCCTTGGTTCTTTGGAAAAACAACTTAAGAGATTTTCCAGCTAAGCCTGGAGGAGTTGCCTTTGGGCTGGTCTTCTACTCCAATGGGTCAGTTACTTTTGTCCGGGTTGAGTGACAGTTTGTGAGTTAGCTGTAAACAGCTTGGTTCAATACTCCTGTTTAGTGTTGGGCTGCAGCCTGCCCTTTGATTGGTATGCACCTTGCAGGGATTAAGACTATGAAAATGGGGTGACTATAGCATACTATGCAAATGAAGTGTCTGTGGCCTACTGACAGGGGATTGGTCAGTTTGTAGCCATGCCTTGCTTTGAAATTGACAAGGAGCTTGTATGTTGAAGCAGCCAACCCACAGAGGTCTTGGAGGCAGAAAGAAGCAGGGAGGAAGCAGAAGGAAAAAAGAAAAGAGCAGCAGAGAGAGGTGGCAAGGAACCTCCTAAAAGAGCTGAAACACAGGCCAAGGGCTGTAATGATGAGGACAGCAAGAGGCCCAGCAGGGGCCCGGTGTCAGCGCGGGTGGCGACAAATGGCAGTGAAGTTGGTTCTGTCTTTTATCTAGCTAAACAAACAACAAAAAAATAACACCAAACTCACTGCCATCGAATTGATTCCGACTCATAGTGACCCCCATTGGGTTTCTGAGGTGGTACATCTGTATGGAAGTAGATTGCCCAGTCTTCCTTCTGTGGAGTGGCTGGCGGGTTTGAGCCACCAACCTGGTGGTTCACAGTCAGATGCCTTAGGCACTACCCCACTGTCTCAACCACCACAGCAGGGTTCTGTTTGTTATCTATCCTCCCCCATGCACTGAGTTTAGCCGCTTTGTTAGTTTATCCTACAGGGACCCAGCTCAAACCAGTTTTGGCCAGCAGACACGTGCATTGGGAGAAACAGAACAAAGTTCTTTGGAACCAACATCTGTCCCTCTGCCTAAGCCCCGACCAACTGATGACAGAAGTGGATATAACTCATCTGGCACTCAAGTGCACTGCAGTAAACGTTGACTGTCCCTTTAAACCAAGGCCAGAGACTTCAGCCAATCCCCAACCAATTCACAATCGAATTTTTGCAATTTTTATGAACATGTATAACTTCCTCTTCTTTAACCTTATAAAAGCCACAACCTAACCCCCACTCAGAAAGTCAGATCTGAGGGAGATTCCCCTTGGCTCCTTACCCAGTACCATGTTTTATTTACTACTTTTTCTTTCATCAAAACCTGTGTGTCCTGTGTCCTGGCTTTACAGTGCACCTGGTGGGGACCCACTTCAGTCTGGCTTCAGCCTGGCCAAGAGGAGTGTGTCTTCAGGGGCTGTAATGAAGCCTGTCCTCAAGGAGCTGAGAGGAGCCTGTCCTCAAGGCCGACAGGCAGTCGGCGTAGTTGAGAGGAGCTGAAAGGGCTCTCCTGCACTGAAGAAGGGAGACTTGGCTGATGTGCTTCCTCATCCCGACCTGAGTTGTACCCTGTCACTTTCTTAACACACCACTTCACTGTAAATGTGGCCCGTGAGTTCTGTGTGGCCACTGCAACAGATTACTGAGCCCAGAAGAGAAGGAGAGAGTGCCGTGGGAGAGATGGCTGCTATCAGAATGGTAAAAAAGGTTGGAGAGTGGAGGTAAGTCTGACCTCCACCACACAGGGCTCAGCCTCGGGCTGATCTTGAATCACACCCCCACCCTCCAAGGTTAGCCATGTAATGACCCTACTACTACCACTGCTCCTTAGATGTTACGCTGTAGTTACCAGTCCCTGCTTTAGTGGGTGCCTCAATACCCCTCCTGCTGGGAGAAGGTAAGTGCTGGTTTCTGAACACAAAATGAGCTTTCTCATGTTTTTCAGCAATTTAAAAATCTGTATTTAGGTTGGACACCTGGCCCATGACCAAGCCTTAAAAGATGCAAGCCCAGCCTTGCCCGTCCAATTCAATGACAAATCCAGGCCTCCAAGGACCTTGAAGTCATCCAGTCATCCACTCTAGCCTTTAGGTGTGACCACATTGACACCCACTTAAGGGACAAGAGGCTTCCTTCTATTTGGAAAGAAAACAAAAAGCAAGAAGCCGCCCAAAGTCAGTGGTCTCATTGACGTTAACTGCACCTCCTGGACTTCAGGGCGCAGGACACTTCTGCCGCCTGGGACTCGAACGCCCTAGTGCTGCTGCTTGGGGTTAGGCATTCGCCTGCCCAGATGCACCAGCAGGGTAAACAACGGCGAGCCTCCGTCCCCAGGTTTTCCTGACGTCTTCCTCCACTGGGCCGGCTCATCCTTAGGTGGTCCTCATTTCTTCTTTCCCACGCTGGAGGGAGCTGATGGGAGAGCTGGGGTGGAGGGCCCAGGTGGTGTTTGCCGACGAGGCTCCTGGGGGTGTCCAGCTGCTAAGGCTGTTTTTAAATTCTAACAGAATTTAAAAATAGAGAATGAAGTAAGCTTAAAGCAGTCGCTTCTCCAGGATGCCAGTGTAGGTATGAAGCATAACTCACATTGAGTCCCTCTGGGGGCTACAAAAACACTTAAGGTTTGGAACCATGGTGGGATTCTGATATTTTTAAAATGGAAGGGGTTTGGTGGAAGGATGCTCACACAGTCTAGCACAGGACCTTGGACATCGTAGACTCTCAATAAATGGTGATAAAACGAACGAATGCAGGTGAGGGGTTGGGAGAATGCTTTGTCTGGGTGAGAATTTAGTTCCCCTGAGATGATCTGTCTCTCACATTTTTGTAGGAGCAGGCGGTATTGTGGGGAAGAGCTCACCTCTAGACCTCAGGCAGACTGAATCTGGCTTCTACTTTCTGACACCAGAGTATACACTGCTCTCTCTCAAACAGCTGCAACTGGCTCAGAGTTGTCTTAGAGGAGGAATGCGGCTTCCCTGGGCTTTGCCAAAACCTCATCCGTTAATAAGGGTCTGCTTTCTGCTGTACTTGTAATCGTTTCAGCTGGAAGCTGAACCATGCATGGCTCAGGAGGTAGAAAAGATCAGCTCGCATCCAGCCATGTGTTCCTGGGCTGGGAATCTGTCCCTTTGTGCAGGAGAGGGAACTAGGGGTGAGAAGGTGGGAAGAGGAGGTCGGGACTCTGTGCTGTTTTTTTCTTTTTTTTTAACTTTGCAAGAGAACCTTGACCTTTTAGCCGATTTTAAGTTCCTCTCCTTGGGAAGGAGACTCAGGGTGACTCAGCTGGTTAGGTACTTGACTACTAACCAAAGGGTTGGTGGTTTTATCCCATCCAGAAGTGCCTTGGAAGAGGGGTCTGACAATCTGCTTCCCAAAGGTCAAAAAACAACAATAGCAAAAAAACCCGGGCCTGTTACCATTGAGCCCATTCTGACTCATGGCGACCCTATGTGTGATTATACAGCAGAACTGCTGCTCCGTAGGGTTCTCTTGGCTGTAATCTTTACGGAAGCAGATGGCCAGGCCTTTCTTCCTTGGTGCTTCTGGAAGGGTTGAACTGGCAACATTCAAGTTAGTCGTTGACTGCAAACCCTGCCATCCAGCCTTGAAACCCTATGGGACGCAGTTCTACTCTGCAACGCTTGGGGTCGCCGTGAGTCAGAACTGACTCAAGGCCGCTGGCTTGGATTCTTTTGGCTTCCTTGGTATCCTTTGAGGGGGGTGGGAAGGGAAGGAAGGTGGGAAGGGAGAGGGAGTTGGAAGGAGGATGCTCTATGGAAGTGATTACGTCCTGGAGAGATAGACATTTTCATAGAAAATAGAGAATATTTTGCAAAAGATGCTCTTGGTTCTGAAAGCACTTCTATGACATAAAAGGGCATTTTGGCATCAGACGGTCAGCTCCTAAGGCAGAGCACCAGCATGAAGTGTGACATATAGTTGGTGCTAAATACATGGACGTGACAGAGGGAACATGTGGTGAACAAGTAGAACGCATGCTGAATGCCACCAGCTTCCTTGGATATCAGTGCAACTGCTTTTCTCAACACCATCCCAGCTGTTTCCTGCCCTTGTGGCAGGCAGCCATCTCTCCCAACACCAGCAGCAGCGCCAACCTGGGATCGTGGCCTCAAAAGGTGTGAATTTCAATCTCTTTGCTGCAAGTGAGTGGAAAAGTGCTTCATCGCTGCTCCCATCTCTTTGGCTTATCATGTCCTTAGCAGTTTCTCTCAAAAGGGAATTTAGCTTTCAGACCACTGAGAGACTCCCGGGCTTTGGCTGAACAGCAGTTCTCAACCCTGAAGGTTTCTTTGAACCTTCTGAGGGGCTTTAAAAAATTCCAATGCATGGGTGCACACCAGGCCAACTCTAGCTGAGTCCTGAGACTTGGCATCCTCTCCGATGTGTGCAGCTGAGACTGAGAACCACTGTGCCAGAGTTTGAGAAGTCCTTGTGTCATACAAATGGTTAATGCTCTCTGCTCCTAATCGAAAGGTTGGAGGTTGCACATCAACCACAGGTGCTGCAGAAGAAACGCCTAGTGATCTCCTTCTGAAAACTCAGCCAACGAGAACCTTCAGGAGCACAGTTCTGCTCAGACACACACAGTCACCATGAGGCAGAACCAGCTCATGGCAAATGGTTGCGCTGGGGCAGTAGCATCAAGGAACTGCTCCTCTGAGTGCCATTTAACTGGCCACCCAGGGCCTCCAGGGGGAGAAATACTAACCCTCTGATTACAGAACTGGAGTCAGCACTTTTATTTTTGACAGTGGCCCTACAAGCCAAAAGAAGCCTAAGTCTCTCAATCAAAAAGTCATTTGGTTGGAATAAACTTTATTGCATTGTGCCAACTTTCAAGCCAAGGAGAGAAGTATTGGTGCTACAGAAGGATCCTGATTTCTTTCAGTGCAAGCTTTGCACTTTCATTTTCTGAAGCCCCAGCTCCTAACACAGAGTTTGCTATGTGGTAGACACTCAAAATGCTAACGTAGAGCAGCTGCTGCTTGCTGGGTTCTCACTCTGTAACATTCGTTACCTCCTTTAATTTTCAAAACAGCCATGTGAAATAGGTCTTACTAGAGTCTTCACTTTGCAGGGAGTGATGGGCAGAATTTGAAGATGGATCCCAAGGTCCCACCTCCTGTTGTGCAGCTCTGTATTATCCCTTCCTCTGAGTCAGAATCCATTCAATGGCAGTGGATTTGGGCTTTTTTTTTTTTTTTTACGGGGTCTTGAGTATAGGCAAGGAGCTCTGGTGGTGTAGTGGTTAAGGCATTTGTCTGCTAACCGAATGGCTGGTGGTCCAAACCCACCAGCTTCTCCATAGAAGAAAGATGAGGCAGTCTGCTTCTGTAAAGATTTATAATATTGGAAACCCAATGGGGGTTGCTATGAGTTAGAATTGACACAATGGCAGTGAGTTTGTTTTTTGGTTTTGAGTATAGGCAGGTCTGTGAATATGACGGGATGTCATTTCTGTGATTATGTCAAACATGAAGAGTTATTGTAGATGTCATTGTGTCAACCAATTGACCTTAATCAAAGGGAGATTATACTTTGTGAGCTTGACCTAAACAAGTGAGCCCTTTAAGAGACAACCTAGATGTCAGACACTCAAGATGTGCTGGCTTTGAAGAAGCAAGCCACCATGAGCTCTACAGATTCAAGGAAACAAATTATGCCAACAACTTTGTGTCTCAGATGAGACTCTGAGCAAGAACCCAGTTAAATAGTGCCTGACTTATGACCCACAGAAACTGAGATAATAAACAGGTGTTGCTTTAAGTCACTAGGTGTGTGGCAATACGTTATACATCAATAGAAGATGACTGCACTGGTGAAGGCTAAAGGTCTTGGCTAATGGCCCACTTTAGGAGCTGTTTAGAGAAGGAGCCTTTGTGGTGCAATGGTTGACTGGTTGGCTGCTAATAGAAAGGTCAGTGGTTCAAACCCACTAGCTGCTTCTCAGGGGGAACAGACCAGGCAATCTACTCTGGTAAAGATTTACAGCCTGGGAAACCCTATGAGGCAGTTCTACTCTGCCCTGTAGTGAAACTATACATTGGAATTGACTCAACAGGACACAATAACAACTGTTTAGATACTATTAGTTTGTAATGTGAGGCTCATCTTACCACCCATAAGCTATAAATAGGAACAGATCCAAGGTGGGTTCCAAATCCAAGTGATCTGTTAAATAAAGTGGAATAAGAGTCAGCGGTGTGGCCAGCTGATCCTACACTTGGCTCCTACACAGGATCAGGGCCAGAAACATGGGAAAGATACCTTTTCAGATCCTTCTTCAAGCTGTCACCCAAACTGTCCAAATTTATAAGTCAATCTGAGGAAAAACTCATGATCAGGACTGGGAGCACAAGTGTCCAGTCACTGAGCACCAAGAGAGAGAAAGAGACATGGCCGTGCTCCCATGGTGACCCTCCTCTGCTTTGCTCCTGTGTGGAGGACACCAGCCTCCTTTGTCATTCAGATCCAGCACTTAGACCATCATACCTCATAGAGGTCCCCTTCCTTAAAGAAAAGCTAATCTTACCTCCAACACCATAATTATGGTGTTGGCAAAGAACGTTGAATACACCAGGGACTGCCAGAAGAATGAACAAATCTGTCTTGGAAGAAGTACAGCCAGGATGGTCCTTAGAAGTGAGAATGGCTAGACTTTGTTTTGCTTACTTTGGACACATTGTCAGGAGGGACCTGCCTTATTGTTGCCAGAATGTGGGTGTGATGCACAGAGGTGAACAGCCATTTTGTGAACATGAGGATAAGGAGGAGCTGAAAGTTATGAATGGCTTGCGTCTCTGATGGCATCATGGAGTCACCTGCCGACCCTGTAGTGCCTTCCTCCGGACGTCCTGTCATATGAAGGAAGCAGATTTTTCTTTCTTTTGTTGGTGTTTCTTTTCTTTTTTTCCCCTCCAGACCAAATGAAATTCCATCTGATATAAAAATCATACAGTGTATCCTTCCCCCGAGTATTTGAAAATGTTTGATAAACTGTCAAGTGTTGATAGATTCAAGAGATAATTTAATAAATATAATTTAAGAAGTTCTTGGCTGGCAAAAATGCTTAAGTGCTTGCCTACTAGCCGGAAGTTTGGTGGTTTGAACCCACCCAGAGGCACTTTGAAAGGTAGCCCGGTGACCTGCTTCCAAAAAGTCACACCTTGAAAACTCTATGGGGCTGTTTTACTCTGAACACACAGGTCACCATGAGTTGGAATTGACTCGATGGCAACTCTTCACTTGTTCTTTGGGCTAATAATTTCAGTCAGTCCCCCAAATAACAAGCAGGGTTTTGGTTTTCTGACCATCCTTGTTACTTTCTGCAAATGAGCTCCTATTTGTCCACATGACTCCTGGAGGTGAGCCTTTGAGATGCATTCAGAGACTGAGCCAGCAGGTGACTCCATGATGCCATCAGAGACACAAGCCATTCATGACTTTCAGCTCCTCCTTAGCCTCAAGTTTACAAAATGGCTGCTCACCTCTGTGCATCACAGCCACATTCTGGCGGCAATAAGGCAGGTGGGTAAAGAGGGAAGAGAAAGGCATATTCTAGCTGACAAGAAAGCAGTAACATCCCAGGATGCTCCTTCCCAGTAGGAAACTGCTAACCGGAAGCCTGGCGGTTCAAACCCACCAGCCACTCCTCAGAAGGAAGGTTTGGCAATCTACTTCTGCAGTGATACTGCCTCGGAAACCCAAAGAGAGGTTGCTAGGAGTCGGGTCCGACTCGATGCCAAATAACAACAACAACATTATAATGTAAGGATCTCTTTCTCGAGCTGTAATC
>NW_006921605.1:14312895-14344860 GCF_000298275.1 Orycteropus afer afer | reverse complement strand
GGAAAATACCCAAGAAGGGGCTATTGACTACCTCTGAGCAGTCCTCGCCTGAGGGGATGTTGGAGATCTGAAAACCCCACAGGAGCTTGGGGTGACATGTGGGCTGTAGTCAGTGTACACACCAGTGAGGCTGTAACCTGCCTCCATAGACACAGGGTCTGGAACAAGAGAAGGATGGACCCATCTTTCTCTCCCCGGTCTAGTCACAGCTCAGTCTCTGAACTCATCTCAAAGGCTCGCCTCCAGGAGTCATGTGGACAAACAGGAGCTCATATGCAGGAGAGTAACAAGGATGGTCAGAAAACCAAACCCCTGCTTGTTATTTGGGGCGATGACTGAAGGAGATGGGAATTATCAGCCCAAAGAACAAGTGACCCAGTGGGGGATATGACAGTTATTGTCAAATATCTGATGGACTGCTATGTAGAAGGGGAGTCTTTGGGTGATGCTCTTGGCCGCTAACCAAAAGGTTGGGGGTTCAAGTCCACTGAGAGATATCTCAGAAGACAGGCTTGGCAATCTGAAAACTCAGCCACCAAAAACCTTATGGAGCACAGTTCTGCTCTGACACACATGGGGTCACCATGGGTCAGGGTCAACTCAAGGGCACTATGGTTTTTGGCCATAGGGAGGAGAGGTCAAACAAATTTGGTACGGCCCCAATGGTGGTAGCTTCCAGGAGGCAGATTCTGAAGTGGGCCAGTACATACAGTGCTAGCAGCCATAGTCCAAAGACAGAGTGATCCCTCTCAGTAGACAGTCTCCTCACTGGAGGTATTTAAGCACATGCTGACCACCAGGTGCTGGGATGTTGTGCTAGGGATTCTAGTGTACTTTCAGGTGCTGGTTTTTTCATTCAATTAAACAGTTACTTAGTAACTACTACAAGTCAGGCTCTACCACTGTCAGTTTTTCATACTGCGATGGCTTGCATGCTACTATGATATTGGAAACTATGCCACTGGTATTTCAATACGAGCACGGTTACCCATAGGGGACAGGTTTCAGTGAAGCCTCCAGACTAAGACAAACTAGGAAGAAAGGCCTGGCAATTTACTTCAGAAACTTAGCCAGTGAAAACCCTATGGAGCACAACCACATTATCTGATGTAGTAGTGGAACCAAAAACAAACCTCACTGCCATTGAGTCAGCTCATTGCAACCCCCTTTGGGTTTCTGAGGCAGAAATCTTTACGGAAGTAGATTGCCCAGTCTTCCTTCTGCAGAGTGGCTGGTGGATTTGAACACCCAGCCTTCTGGTTAGCAGTCAAATACCTTAGGCGCTGTGCCACCAGAGCTCCTTGTAGTAGTGGAAGGTGAGCTCTTAATGGTTGAAGTGCACCCTTTAAGATCCTTTTCAATGTTGATTCTCTGATGCTCTGAGTCTGAAGAGCTCCAGGTTGCTCAAGGGAGACGCAAGGCACAAAGATCCAGGACGAGTTTCATGAAGGCACACAGCGTTGGAGCAGTGGACATTTCACTCTTCCTGTCTACTCTCCCTTCTTTTTCAATCACCTGTTCCTTTCAGGAAAACAGACAAACAAGCCAGTGATGCTCTACCAGGCCATCTTGCCTTGGTGCGTGTGTTTGGACTGGGTGTGCAATAACACAGTTTTGTTCTGCAAGATGTGCTGTCCTGACTGTGGACAAATTACCATCTTTTACCTGAAGTCTCCACATCTCCCCAGACACCCTTCAGCAGAGCTGGTGATGTGCGAGGGCTGTGGTTCAGATGCCACACAACACATGGCATCCAACCAGGGAGAGCTTGCAAATTCTTCACCAGATGCGGTCACCCCGCCCATTCCATGCACCAAGAGTCCAGAAATTACTGTGGAAACCACATGTCCCCAACCAAGCCCACTTCTTTCTAAGCATTTCTCCATTTTTCTCTTTTGCCCATGCACACACATACATGCTTATATACTCTCTCTCTCTCTCTCTCTCTCTCTCTCTCTCTCTCACTGCTTCTCTGCAGATCTTCTGTCTATGGACCTTTCCTGACACTCTCTCTTGCTTGGTGGACCATCCAAGGGGTTAGGAGTATCTGGGCAGGCAGTGAAGGCAATTTCGTTTTGCAGCTGGGCGTTCCACAAGCTGTCCAGCTACGGCCACTTCTTTGTAATGTGTCAGGCTCGCAAGATGTTGAGAGAGCAAATTGGCAGCCGAGTAGGCCTGTCTGACTCTGCTGAAGGCATCTGTTGGAAAACCCGCTTTGTAATTTCCAAAGCATTTAGGGTCAGAAGTGGGTAGAAACTCCCAAATGGAAGAAAATCCTAATAGCTTCCAAGTGTGAGGAAAATAAGAAACAGATGGGCTGTCCTTGGAGCCGCTGTGGCTTCTGAGATGCAGGCTCCCAGGGTACATGGTTTTCTTAGGGGGCAAGCACTGATCTTCTCCTGAGAGGTTTGTTTGGCCCGGACTGGACCTTACGTGTCTCTGGGTGGTGCAGATGGTTGACACACTTGCCTGCCAACTGAAGGGTGGCAGTCTGAGTCCACCTAGAGGTGCCTCAAAAGAAAGGCCTGGTGATCTACTTCTGAAAAATCAGCCACCGAAAACCCTACGGAGCCCAGTTGTCCTGTGACACACATGAGGTCGTCATGAGTCAGAAGTCACTTAACACATTCTCTGTGTTAGTGTCTTCAATCATCTTTGTTGGTCTTTACCACAGATGTATTTTCAGCACCTAGAAAAGTACCTGTCACATAGTAGATATTCAACAAATATTTTGTTGAATGAAAGAATCCATTTTTGTATCCTATGCACTTCCTAAGTAGAGTCCCCGGATGGTGTGAATAGTTAAGCGCTGGACTGCTAACCAAAAGGTGGGCAGTTCAAACCCACTCAAAGGTGCCTCAGAGGTAAGGCCTGGCCATCTGCTTCCTAAAGGCCATAGTCTTGAAAAGCCTATGCAGCAGTTCTACTCTGCATACATGGGTGGTCATAAGTCAGAATCAGCTTGACAGCAACTAACAACAGTAACAGCAATGTGCTTCCCAAAGTCCTCGTCACTTAGTTGACGATACATGGTTGCTGCATGAAACCAAGAAACAAAGGCAAAGGAGGCTTTGGTCTCTAAATTGAACTGGAGGGAATATAAACTGGGGAGGTTGGAAGAGTGGAGGAGAACCAATATGGTGGTTGGCAGTGCGGAGGTGTCTGTGAAGGGGCTGGGCTTCTGTGCAGATCCCCAGGAAGTGTCCTAGCTGGGGACAGAAGTAGACCTAGTTTCTCCCAATGGCTTTGAGTCTCCATCTCATTCTGCGATTTTGCACTTTCTTCCCTGCAGGACAAGGCCTCTTGCCTAAGATAAACAGCTCCCCTCTTTCTTCTCCTTTCCCTACCCTTCAATACTCCTTTAATGACAAGTTTCAGTCCCGGAGCATAAGCTCAGGCTTGGCAACAGACCCATTTTCCAAGCTCGCTCTTATCTGGCTCACATCTTCACAGCTTTCATTGGCCTGAATGTGACTAAAATCAAGGAGACTTTCAGGGAATCAAAACCGAGATTTTCAAAAAGTGAACAGTGTTGGCAGAGCTAGAATCCCTTTCTGGTTCTGTGGGAACAACAGGGCTGTAGGTAATGTGAAGATTTTATGTATCCCCTTCTGGCAACTGTGATGTATTTAGCACTTGGAGTCAGAGAGCTGCATGTTAATGATCAGGAAGGTTTGCATCTTTCAGTTGGTAAATGAGGCTTAAAGATAACTTTCCACCTTGAAAAATACCTCCTGGCTTACCCGCTTCCCTTCAATTAAGTAGGCACACTTAGCAGCACCATCGTATAGACCTACTTGCAAAAGTTTGATTTCCTTGGCTACAGAAAGAAAGAGAAACACAGAGGCGAATTTCTTCCATGCCTTCCCAGCTCTGTTAGCTCAGACAGTAGGAATTCCTTCCTCTATCTAACTGGAGTTGGTAAACGAGAGTTTTGAGAACTGCAGGCAAGGATAAGCAATTCCTAGGGGTAACAGATAAACTGAGGCATGGAAGAAGGGGTGAAGAGAGGGGGGAAGGAATTTACAAGAGGAGAAAGGAGAGATCTTGACAACTTCACAACCCAGTCCGGTTGTTCCTCTGTGTATCAACTCCATGGCTGCCATCACCTGCTTTGAAGGCATCTACTGTTGGCAATGGAATCCCTGGGTGGTGCAGATGGTTACGTGCTTGGCTACTAACTGGAAGGTTGGCAGTTCAAATCCACCCAAAGGCACCTTGGGAGAAAGTCTTGGCCATCTACCTCCAAAAGACCACAGCCATTGAAAACCCCATGGAGTATAGTACTACTGTGACAGACAAGAGCTGGAACTAATTTCAAAGCAAATGGCTCCTTTCATTTTATTTTTTAAACTTTGGGACTGAGGGAAGTGTTCTTCATACCTGAGATATCTCACTGGTTAGTGGCTGTTCTGGCCTTACTGACATGTGCCTGAGACCCTGGTGTGTGGTTAGCTGGGGCCGGAGGCTGAGCCCAATGTGGAAGAGCCCAACTCTGCAGAACCAAAGGTAATGAATGGGGCAAGGGCTGTAGACCTTTGGTCAGAACCAGGCGATCCTTCAGCACTGGTACTCTACTTTTTCTTCCGATAATCAAATCTATTCATTGAGGAGATGAAGCTGACTCTCTGGGACACAATATGTAGCCAGGGAGCTCATCAGCACGTATGGCTTTTGGTTTCATTAGAAGCAGTTCTCTTTGACCCAACCCCAGATGATACCTAAATATTAAAGTTAGGGTTTTGACCAGAAGTTCCCTCATGAATAGTGGTACCCTGCCGACCTGCTGCTACAGCCTTAATGTTTTTGCATAGTCCTCTTGTCCTACGATATTACCTCTGCTCCTGACTCAGGCTCCAGATGCCCAAGTCCCCATTTCATGAGACACTGCAAATGCTTTGGGCCTGGATCTGTGCCCTGGGCGGCCTTACCCTTTGAGGCTTTCCATGGCTCTGCAGCCATGTCCTCTGCTGTTTCCTCGCTCTTGTCCTCTGGGTCCTGGGCACCTTCCTCCTTCTGCAGCCCCTGCCCTAGAGGCACATGCTGGTCCTCAGGCACATCCTCTTGTTTCTTGCTCTCCTTCCTTTCATAGGGAGCTCTACATAAATATAAAAAAAAGTCCACCATCAGGTGTGATGTTTGAAGTGAGTCAACAAGGAGTGGTCCAGCATGAGGTCGTAAGAGGAAGGGGCTGAACTAGAACCCTTAACCTAATGGAAAATGCTGGATGAAGACAAATGGATGCTGTCAGCTTCTTCTTGGGTATGGTAGTGATGAGAGAAGGGTGGAAATGCTCTGAGCAGTAGGACAACTACAGAATAAGTGTTCCACCCAAAAGCTTCTGGTGGTGGCACCTGAGGAATTCAGAAATACAGACAGTCCCTGGATTACCCACGAGGCCCATTCCTAAATTGGTATTGAAGCTGAATTTGTATGTACATTGGAACAGTTTGATATGGGCTGTATCTAACATCAGTGGGTCAAATGTTTGTCTCAGTATGTAGTATATAGTGCACCTTTGCATGCAGATAAAACATTAAAGAAACACTTCCCGATACACTAAAGCACCTTTAACACAGCAATACAGTAATCATAATATCTTGATGCACACTGCAAAGTAGTGGCTGTTTGTTATTATGAACTATTGTATGTACCTTGAAGTTTTAATATAATAGGCTTTATGGGGCCTGGCTTGTAACTAAGGGTTGTAAGTCAATCAGACGTTCATAACCAGGGACTGCTAGTATATATATTTTTTGTAAATTTATTTTTTATAGAACTAAATATATATGTATAAATAGAAGCAAAACAGATCTTATAAATGGTTGTCCTTAAGGCAGAGCCTGAAGGAAACATCTCAGAGCCAGTATTTCATTGTTTTTTTTGTTCCATCAAACTGTGTGTGCCCCAACCCCACCATTTCATATTTTATCAGTTATTAATTTATTTACTCACTTATTTATTTTTAGCGATGTTAAGCTCAGTTCTTCAGTGACTCTCAGACACCCAAGTTATCTCATGGCAGCCTCCTGCCATGACAAAACCCACAGGGCTTTTCCTGAGCTGACCCCTGCTCTTCTTCCTTGTCCTCCCCTCCGCTCCTCCTGCTAGCACTATTTCATGAGCCCTGGAAATGCTGTGAATGCTCAGGCCTCTGCAACTTGCCTCATGTTTCTCCATGTGTCTGGAACACTTTCCTTTCCTCCCCTGCACTCCATCCTCCTAGAGAACGCCTACTCGCCACTTCCTGTAGGGTGCTGTCTGAGACACCACCGCACTCCCATTCCCAGGCGTAGGCCTACTGGCTCTCTGGTTTCAGGCACCTTGTGAATATCTCCATTTTAGTAATGACTAATTGTGCTATGGAGCTCTAGTGGGGCAGACAGTTAAACTCTGGGCTAATCTAAACAAACCCACCCAGAGGGTCCATGAGAGAAAGACCTGGTGATCTGTTCCCATAAAGGTGACAGCCGAGAAAAACCTATTGAGCAATTGTACTCTGTCACATGGGGTTACTATAAGTTGGAGTTGACTTGATGGCACTCAAGAACAATTGTGTTATACTGATCCATTTTCATGCCTGTTGCCCTCTACTAGACTATCTGTTGACCATGGGGTCATGAATTATGTCTACCTTGTCCACCCATGTAACTCTAACATCTGGCAAGAGGTAGATGTTCAATGCATATTTCTTGGATGGATGACAAATTATTAGGTTACGGTAGAGGGGAAAAAGGACAGTAGATTCAACATACTACCTACTTGAGGGCTGGGGGACATTTTTAATAAACCCAAGATCCAGTGGAGACCTGGGTCTGTTAGGAGAAGAAAGTCAAGGGGGAGCTTTTTTACCTGTGAAAGCTGCATCTGGGAGTGGTCCAGAGTGTTTGGCCACAGGAAGGGCTCAGAAAGCAGGACATGACTTTGCTTTGTAGTTAGCCCATCCCTAGAAATACTGAGTGGTAACGTCTCTGGTAGGTTTAATTTCTTTCCCTGAAAGCCTGTAAAAATGACATGGGGGAGGCATCTGATCTCCTCTAACTTCACGAGGTGGGAGTAAGATTAAGATCAACATCAATCAGCCCAAGGCTGATTCCTATGAGTTGGAGGTCAGACATGCCTCTTCCCTCCAAACTTTGCCAATTCTCACACCAACCACACCAACGTCCCTCCCAAGGCACTCTCTGCTTCTCTGCTGTGTTCAATAATTTGTCGCAATGGCCACATAGAAGTCACAGACAATACGCATAATTATGGGGTTTATTTGGAAAGTAACATGTTACAATTCAGGATCAGAAACAACCCCGGGTACAGTTCTTCAATCAGAATAGCCTCTTCTTAGCAGCATGTCTGTAAGCATCTCAGGCCCATGGCCCATTGGCCTTCGCCCTGTGCAGGCAAGTGTTACAGAGTTCGATTAACTCTGCTGATAAATGCCTGGTGCCACCCCACTCCTCCAGTAAGCCTCAGCTCAAAGGCACAGCTTTCTCATCTGGGGGTCAGTGAGCCTCACTCCGAGAATAAATGCCTAGAGGCACCCCCTCTACCAGCAAGCCTCCTGCCCAGAGACACAGCTTTCTTGCTCCTTAGGCCGGGAAGCACACCACTGTGTCTTGTGCCAGTTTCCTGATTCTGTTGCTCTGCTGCCACATTTTCTCTGCTGCTGCTCCTTGCTGTCTCTTACCGTCTCTGGTATCACAGTTCTCTATCTCCTGACTGAGGAGGTTCAGCACAGGGATCTTGGGCCCAGAGGAAGTGCTCCACTCCTGGCTCTTCTTTCTTGATGGTAGTGAGAGCCTCAATTTCTACCTTTAGGATACCTCATTTTAAACCCAGCAGGATGGCAAAACTGACCAATCCCCACAAGGGTGCCATGTATGTTATCTACATTACTAGTAAGCTATCCAATCTCCTGGGTGGGCCACAAACACCTCATTTGCATAGTCCCACCCTCATTTGCATAGCCCCATTGGAAGGAAGATGGGGCAATCTACTTCCGTAATGATACTGCCTTGGAAACCCAAGGAGGGGTCGCTATAAGTCGGGTCCAACTCAATGGCACATAACCACAACCACAACAACCCCGTTACATGGCAGAAGTTTCAAAGACTGTGGCTAGAAGGGCCATGTTAAATAATTCACTGCACCGTAAAGCCAAAGAAATTTATTCTGAAAACCAGCATCCTGAAGGCAACGATTAGAGTAGTTGAGGGCTGAGAAATAACAGAATCCCTACCAACAGCCATATGCTAACATCTGTCATGGAACCAGACTCCCTAATCCTGGCTAGAAGCCCAATATCTTCATGCCATTCAAATTTTAAAAAGTGTATCACTTTTCTTTTATGAGTTTAAACTTGATGCCATCTGCAGCTGTGGTTTCTGGAGCCTCTACCCACTTCCATGGGTTGAATGAAAGACCAAGCTGAAGCCGTTTGGGTGCTGCACAGTTGTGAGTAGCTGGGCAGTTCTGAGAAACACAAAATTCTCAAGCTTAGGAGCACATCTGCTCCATATCTGGTCACTAGATTCTCTCAGCTTTTCCAACAATGTGTGACATTTGAACTGACAGCCCTGAAGCATCTTTCAGCACATTAAGGAGATCTCCACTAGGCAAGTGTGTTTTACATTTCTCTGGTGCCCAATTCTGGGACTTTAAAGAGCTTTGCTCACTTTGGGGTTCTTGTTTATAAAGCGTTCCCATCTACCAGGCCAAGGCAGATATGCAAATGAGCACGGACCCACAGGATTCAATTAAACCATGGCTTGTCAAGATAAATGGTGCCAATAAGTGTCTGCTGGGGAGCTGGGGATGCCCAGGAAGAGAGAAAATTCTGGCACGTAAAAATTATATTCATAAAATGTCAAAGAGAAGAAAATACATGCTAAAGGGCTGCAAGTCAAGAAACCCTTGGGGAACCAACTAGATTTCCAGCTGTTTCAAATTAAACGTGTTTATTATCTTTGCATCTTTTTCCTCGCTCAGCATCAGCAGTTAGAAAATGTGTTCTGTCATCTTAACTCAAAGCATATTTTTATAAGTTTATCTGGCCGTTTGCTTTCACACAGAGTGATAGTGATTCTTTCCCTTTGACTGTGATGTGCACTTTTGGGAGCTGTAGGGTGGTCTCTGTGGGCTCTATTCATTCAACACTTCCCTTTTGTTCCCTTTTATGTTGTAAGGAGCCTGGGTGGTGCTAATGGTTTGCCATCAATTACTAACCTGAAGGCACTTGGAAGAATGGCCTGGAGACCTGCTTCTGTAAAGATTTCAGCCAAGAAAACCCTACGGAGAAGTCTTCTCTGTAACACATTGGGTCACCATGAGTCAGAATCGACTCAATGGCAATGTGTTTAATGGATTCCTACGTCCTAAAATCTTTGCTAGGTGCTGGAGGTACAGTGGCAACCAGACAGTAGTAAATAAGTGTGTAAGTACAGTGAGGAGCCCTAGTGGTGCAATGGTTATGCGCTCCACTGCTAAATGGAAGGTCAGAAATTCAAACCCTGAAGTTAGGTGGGAGAAAGACCTGGTGACTGCTTCTGTAAAGGTAACTGCCAACAGAACCCTATGGGCAGTCTTGCTATGTCACCTGCGGTTGCTGTAAGTCTGTATCAACTCCACATAACCTAACAGCAACAACAATAACAAAATAATAGTGGTTTGTGAAGGAGCTCTGGTAGTGTAGTGCCTAAGGCACTTGACTGCTCACCAGAAGGCTAGTGGTTCAAACCTACCAGCCACTCCTTGGAAGGAAGGCTGGGCAATCTACTTCCATAGTGATACTGCCTCGGAAACCCACGGAGGGGTCGCTATGAGTCAGGTCTGACTTGATGGCACATAACAACAACAGTGGTTTGTAAAGGGTGCCAGAGAGAAAATGAACATAGGGGACATAGAAAGAGTAATTGTCAAGGACAAACTTTAGATCCAGTGGTCAGAGAGGCCTCTTGGGACAAAAGAATTTGGAGCTGAGACTTGAAGACAAGAATACGCCATCGAATAGGAACTAGGAGATGACTGTTCCAGGCAGATGGAACAGCCACTGCAAAGGCTTTGAGACAGTGCCTCTGGTGGCGTAAATGGTTAACGCACTCACTGCTAAATGAAAGGTTGGCACTTGAACTCCAGCCAGCGGTGCCTTGGAAGAAAAGTCTGGCAATCTATTTTAACTTAACAGCAACTGGAACTGGGAAGTAGAAATCCATTTTGAACATGCTAACTAGGGAGAGCTGTTACCAAGCACTGAGCAGAAACTGAGAAGTCTCTTGCCAAGAATTCTCTTGCAAGGGAGAACATTATAACTTACTGTTGCAACTCTAGAAATAGTGATAGAAACACTAGGGAGACCAGGCTGTGGAGCTTGAGACAGACAGCTTGGGGAAATAAAGCTGATTCAAGGGCTGGCACTAATTCCAGTGGATGGTATAACACACAGAAACGTGTACCGCAGGCTTTGTCCTTTGCCACCTCTCTTCTGATCAAACTTATTCCTATTCTGGAATAGAAGTGCTGGATTGAGTGGTATCTCTGGGCGGTGCAGATGGTTGCTGCAGCCATGGCTAACCAAAAGGCTGGCAGTTCAAGCCCACCAGAGGCACTGCTGAAGAAAGACCTGGTGATCTACTTCTGAAAACTCAGCCACAGGAAACCCCACGGAGCACAGTTCTACACTGACACTCATGAGGTCACCATGAGTCAGAATTGACTGGTCCACAGCTGGTTTTAGATGATATGTGGGTGGAGGGAACCCGAGGGCTGCTTGTGCTTAGAATGATGGCTGAGACAAGCAGAAAGGAGGGCAAGCATCACGGCCAAGAGAGAGGAGGAAGTACTTGGGGCTGGGAAGGCATGCCTAGGAGAGGTATCATCTCCTTCTTTAGTATTGTCCTATATGTTCCAGGCAGTGGAGCTAATTTTTTAAATCTGCTCTTTAAAATGCCTTTTCCTCTGTAATCAGGCATGAGATGCCGTGACCCAGGGCCCCTGTGGGCATTGCTTCAGCCAGGCTGCTTTGCTCTTCTACGGCTTCTCAGCAGACTGCCTGCTTTCCCACGGGCCTGCCCACTTCTGAGGACATGCTGTCCCATTCTCTGCTTTGCTTGTCTCTTCCTCTGTTTGGTGTTCTAAAGGTGTCCATGGTGCTTTTAGAAAGCATAATATTTGAATGGCTGGTGAGCTGCCTGCAAAGCAAAATGTGTTCTCTCCAGGTTATCACTGAGTTCAGACTTAGAAGAATAGATTGTTGCAGTGGGGCTCTTTTTTTTTTTCCAAATTGTGATTTGGGTGAAATTTGACAGAACAAATTCATTTTCCATACAGCAGTTCATGCACATTTTGTTTCATGACATTGACTGCAGTTCCCCACAATGTAACAGCTCTCTTCCTACTTCCTTCCCGTAGTTACCTCTTCCCTGTTCCGCCTCCTGAGCTATCTCCCTGTGCAAACACTGTCCTTCTGTTCTTCCATGATGGATTGCTCCAAGGAGTGTATCTACCTGATATAAATGTTCACTCCAGATGCTTGTGTATTATGTGGCTGGAAGCCACAGGAGTGACTTCAGTTCCAGACCTGAAGGGTAACTAGGGGCCACAGTCTCAGAGGTCTCATCAGGCGTCATCAGAGCAGCAAACCTGGTCTTTTAATTTTATTATTATTATTATTATTTTATTTTGAGTTTTGTTCCACATTGTTCTCCCACTGTATCCAGGATCTCCTGCACTGATCCCCCTCCCAGTTGTTGACATTAGTAGCTGGGCACCATCTAGTCCTGGTCTCATGGTCATATAGGCTGAGGATTGCATGGTCTACTAGTCTCTTGGACTAATTGTTTCTATATGTCTTTGATTTTCTTCATTCTTCTTTGCTCTGGATGAGGAGAGATGCATCATTGCATCTGATGGCTACTTGCAAGATTTTTAGACCCCAGTTGCTATTCACCATAGTAGGATGTAGAATAATGTTTTTGTGTAGTGTGCTATGCCAGTCGAGCTTGATGTTCCCTGCGCAGTGGGTCTCTGGTTTGTATGCCTAGAGTCTCAGAGCTGTGCAGGGGAAGGTCCACAAAGGTTGGTAGAAAGAGAAAGTTTTGGAGTCAGAGAGTCCTAAGCTCAGGTTTTAAAACCGGTTGTCACCAAGTTGACTCTGACTCATGGTAATCCCAAGTGTGTCAAAGTAGAACTGTGCTCCACAGGGTTTTTAGTGATTGATTTTTTTGGAAGCAGCTGAGCACATTAACCATTTCCACCACCCAGGGACTCTGGACAAACAGAAGATACTTGGGGGGGGGGGAGAAAAAGAAAACAAACAAATGAAAATACCCTACTTTTCCCTGAAAGGGAATTGGAGAGTGATCCAGGACAAGAAAGTGTGAGAAAGAAACACTCATTAGTATTTTTGTCAAAATATTATATCCCTGCTGCAAAAGATCTCTTGAAAGTGTTAAAAAGCAAAGATGTCACTTTGAAGACTAATGTGTCCCTGACACAAGCCTCATAGTCATGTGAAAGCTGGACAATGAATAAGGAAAACGAAGGAGAATTGATGCATATGAAAGATGGTGTTGGCAAAGAGTCATGGCCCGCTAGAAGAACAAACAAATCTGTCTTGGAAGAAGTATGACCAGAATGCTCCTTAGAAGCAAGGATGGCAAGACTTTGTCTCATGTACTTTGGACATGTTATCAGGGGCGACCAGTCCCTGGAGAAGGACATCATGCTTGGTAAAATAGAGGGTCAGCAAAAAAAGAGGAAGACCCTCAAGCAGAGAGATTGACACAGTGTCTGCAACATGGGCTCAGACGTGGCATTGATAGTAAAGATGGTGCAGGTGTGGCAATGTTTCATCCCATTACTCTCAAATGCATTGCAATTAAGGGTGGAGATACCTACTCATTTGCAAAGCTCTCAGATGATAATAGTAGCTAACTCTGAGTGCTTTCTGTATCCCAAGCACTGCGGAAAACTTTTTGTGAGTGTTATTGAATCCTTGGAAGAACCTTCTGAGGTAGGTATTATGTTATCATGTCCATTTAACAGATATGGAAATTGAGACAGAAAAGAGTTCAAGAATTTGCTGACGGTCCTAAAAGCTAGTCATTAGCCTGAGTCCCAAGATCAGGCTCTCTGGGACTGGCAGGGACCTGGGAAGGGACAGTGGAGCATGGGAAGGGGCACACCCTGTCTTAACCACGAGATGCTTCCAAGTCACAGCTGATGTTAGCCAACAGGAATGAGGGCCCAGTGTGTCCAGATCTGACTGTTCAAGAGCAGCTTATAGTCCACACTGCATATGAAAGTTCCTCACTTTTTACATTTACTTGTTTAATTTACTATTTTTAGTTCAACTTTTAACTGGGTGAGATAAAGCAAATGCACCAAGAGCCTCTAGTCTGCAAACTTTGCTAGATTGTAGCAGAGAAAGTTAACCCTATCACCCCACACTACTCCACTCATGACTGTTATGTTTGTCCCATGCGTTTGTAGGGTTACAAACCAAAAACATTTGTTTCCTGTCCAATGGACCACCATTCTGCCTGCAAGTTAAATAATAATAAGATGGTAGACTTTTTGTGGGTAATGGCATGAGTTATCATGCAAAGATTTTACATATTAAACTTGTACCATTTGATATTCACAAACAATCCTGCAATTTCCATCTATATCGGTACCTACATTTGACAGATGAAAACATTGGGTTCAAAGACACTAAGGCACAAGCCAGAAGGCACAAAATAGAAGACAGCAGAGCTAAGGACTAAACTGGGAAACCCTGGGTGGTGCAAACGGTTAACGTGCTTGGATGCTAACTGAAAGGTTGGAGGGTTGAGTCCACCCAGAGTGGCCTCAGATGAAAGGCACCTACTTCTGAAAAATCCACCATTGGAAACACTGTGGATAGAGTTCTACTCTGACACATACACAGTCACCATGCATCAGAGGCAACTTGACAGCAACCTTTCATCCATTCTCACTCCTCTACTCTTCCTCGTCCAGAGGCCGACTTGTACATCAAAGGGCTCCCTTTTCTCTGACATCCAGTGAACTTTGGCCAATAGGAAGCTCCAGCAGGGCCTGAGAAGGGGGAATAATGATGACACTATTTTTTCCCTGGCTGTCTTTGGGGTTGCCTTGAGCCAGCTAAGATCCTAACTGAAGGTTACTCTTTCTCTTGTCTACATACTCTCTCCTTCCAGGGTCAGTAACTACTTCCTATCAAACCTTGAGCCTAGGGGTGGTAATAATTACTCCTAAGGTATTGCACTTTCTTGACATTCCCCTACCCTCATCACGCCTTTGAACACAGTCCCTTTATCAAACCCACTTTGATTTATCCTGCTTTGACTTAGTCATCTGCTGATTAGAGAAGACCATTGTTGTTGGTAGGTGCCATCAAGTCCATTTCCACTCATAGTGACTCCATGTGACAGAGCAGAATGGCTCGTTAGAGTTTCCTGAGCTGTGATCTTTATGGGAGCAGATGCCAAGTCTTTCTCTTCTGGAGCAGAAGGGTGGGTCCCAACCACCAAACTTTTGGTTAGCAGCCAGCTGAGCGCTTAACCATTGCACTGCTAAGGATCCTTATGGAGAAGATTAGGATTGTAAATGTGGGCAGCAAAGAAAAGGGAGTCAACTCTAAAGTTCTAATGGTGCAACAGTTAAACACTCGGCTGCTAACTGAAAGGTCAGTGGTTCAAACCCACCAGAAACTCTGCAGGAGAGAAGATCTGATGATCCACTTCCATAAACATTATAGCCTTGGAAACCCTATAAGGCAGTTCTACTCTGTCATACAGGATCACTATGAGTTGGAATTGACTTGATGGAATGCAACAATCCCAAATGGTATTTTGAATATCTAGCAAGGTAATGGACTTAGATATCAGGCTTTGTGGAGAGAGAAAAGGGTTTTCTGAATCCCCAGAGGCTTCCTTTAACACATAAAGGGACAAACTAGGTCAAATAGGATGGAAACCATAGTGTAGAGCAGTCAGAGGAAATGACTTATGGGAAATTTCCACCTGATAGGAAGAGGAAATAGGAAGCATTGCCACACGGCAATTCTGGGAGGATAAGACTAGGTGCTGAGAAGTAACTGTTTCCTCCCTCAGCTTTCTCTTTCCATCTCCCCAGCAGTTAACCAAGGTTAAGCAACGCCGGGGAGGAGGTGAGGAGGCATTAGAAACCCCAGGTGGTTTGAGAGAGGGTGGACATATCTTGGTTGTTCCTTTGCCTCCCTACTATGTTTACTGTAGTGTAGACATGGTGGAATATCTAGAGTAGATGGGTCTCAGGCAGCTTCAGGTCCCCCTGACTCTGAGTCCTGGTCTGCTCTGGTTGGGGGGACACCAAGGTGCTGAGAGCAACTGTGTCCTGGCAGAGGCCTATGGTCAGGGCGAGGGAGTAAGAAGCCACAAGGAACAGGGACCTGGTGATTTGAGGGACCACAGGACCTTAACAGCAGATGCCAGAGGATGCCCACGAAGGCCAGTGAGATCAGCCACACCTAAGTAAACATCAGCCCAGGACATTCAGGGACAAGGCCATTTCCAAGGACTCCTAAGGACTTCTGCCATAAGGATATGCCAGATTCCCTCTGCACACAAACACCATCTTGGGAAGGACGAGTGGGAGAAGTGACCCCTGAGGGAGGGAAGAAACAGCTTTTGAGCTGACTGGGTATTTACCCAAATGAGACTGAGCTAATTTCCAAGAAAATGCTTCAAACAGGAGCAGAATAAATTATCTTTAATTGGCAATTTTAATTTTTCTCTGCCATTAGTAGGAATGGGGCTCCAAATTAAGAAGAGAGCAACGATGAACAAGAGTTGCATTTTTTTTTTTTTTTTTGTAAGTAAGTGTTCTATGTAAGTTTTGACCCTCTCTGACTTCTTCACAACTCAGCATTTATACTGGCCCTGTGCCTATAAGCCACCAAGTCATGTTGAGGATGGTGAATTCATTTTATCTAGAACAATAATTACTTTCACATATTTAAATCATTTTAAATATAAAACTCTAAAGGAAATTACCACAGAAAGAACAATCTCTATGCCCCCTAACTCAAGGGCATCCATTTTTTACGGTTTCTTTGCCCATGTTGTTCAAATACTGGCTGATCGATTGGCCAAACCGGTTGCTTTTCCTCTCTGTCTAGGGAAGGTGGTGCTGCCAATACCCAGAGCTTGTCCCTGGTGACATAAGGGAGGAGAGAGAGAGAGAGGTGAGCTGATTACCTGGCATTGTCATACGTCATCATACTTTTGCTCACTTGGGCAGCATTCCACTTAGTGAAATGGGACATCCTCAAGATGGCATCCAGACTCAACAATGTTGATGGGATTTCACTCTTTATTTCCTACTTCCAAGCTTTTGCCCTTATACAAAACCCCAGGATCCATGGGGATCCCTCTCCATCCTTTCTCTGGTATCCCAGACCCTGATTCTGGGGCTCTGGACTCTTTGGATTGTCAGCATTGTGATGTTCCTGGGAGAACATTACAGATGGAATTCTGAGACCTTGTGCAGCTGGCATCCCAAAGAACAGAGTTGACTTTTGCACGCACCAGTGTAATTTTACCTGAGTTAGCTTGGCTTTCTTCTGCATGTGTATCTTCTTTGTGTTGTAATGTATGTGAGATTTTGAGGAAATATGAACTTGGATGATGGAGGAATGAGCAGTGAAGCAAAATACATTTCTCAGCTCTATTTGTATTATATTGACTTGGAGCCCCGGTTGGCGTAGTGTCTCAGGCATTTGATTGCTAACCAGAAAGCTGGCAGTTCAAACCCACCAGCCACTCCTCAGAAGGAAGATTGGTCAATCTACTTCCATAGTGATACCACCTCAGAAACCCAAGGAGAGGTCATTATGAATCGGACCTGACTCAACAGCAGTGAGTTTGGTTGTGGTTTTTTATCAAGTCCATTAAGATGATATTGCAGGAAGAATTGAATTAGGATATTTCATATAAAATGGCATTTCCTAAAATTTATCCAAAAAATAGTGAATATAAATGATGGTGGAGAAGACAACCTATTAGCAGAAAGGCTCACTTTTCACGTAATCGCCAGTTAAGTAATTTAGAGCAAGACCTATCTTCTAATATTCCTTGGTCTTACAACATCTCTCTGTGAAGGATGTATACTGACTTCCTGAGGCATAAGCCGGCCTTCTGGGGCTCCACAGTCCACACAATGATTCCTCCATCAAAAGTGACTTTAGCAAGGAGTCCAAGAGGTGGAGATGGGCAACCATCCACAGTCAGGATATCTCCATACAGAGTTGGACTCCCTTCCAAGAGCCGTCTGCAGCCACTTACATGTTCTAGAAGGAACTAGAACAACAAGCTAATCTGCATTCCCAGAGAAGCTGGATCCCCTTACAAAGTGCATGGGTGACTTGTCCCAACTCTGCACTCCTAAAAGAGCTCCGAGACATCCAGAGCAGATCCCAGCTGGTCCCCACCTCCCACCAGTGGAGAATGGCCAATGCAAGGCCCATCCCAGATGGCTTTCCAGGTTTCCTTCTCTGGGTACAAATGACTTTGTGAACCAGAGACACAGCAACCAGCCTCCACTCTCTCCTGCGATCTTGTGGTTCATTTCTCCCACCTTACCCATTCATTCTTTCCCTCAACATCTCTTGGAATTACTGTATTTTTCTCTCCGTGTTTATGCTGATTACATATTGGCTGGTCTTGTCTCCCATACACCCTCTTTAAAGGGCAGGATGAGTCTTTTCTTCACTGCCCATTATCCAAAGTGACTATTTGGAAGACTGCATGCCCTCAGGGGCTGTGGTAAATGCCTGTTTAAGAATGGCTGGTGACTCTGTATGCCCTCTCTTCCACCCTGGGAGCTTGTCCGACTAAACCTTACTTCAGGTCTGATCAGGGTAGTTCAAGTCAAACTTGTTCACAGTTATGAAGTTCCTCCTATGATTGAAGCTTGGCGCTAGAGTCTTTAAATGAATAGGACATAGTATTATGGATTGAATGTGTTCCCCAAAAATTTACTTTGAGGTTCTGACCCCTTGTACCTGTGAAAGTGATCTCTTTTGGAAATAGGGACTTTGAAGATGTTACCAGTTAATATGAAGTCATCCCAGAGTTGAGTAGATCTTAATCCAATCTGAGTAAACCAGAAAATCAAACCCGTGGCCACTGAGTCAATTCCCACCCATAGCGACTCTCTATGATAGAGTAGAACTGCCCCATGGGTTTCAGGGCTGTAATCTTTATGCAAGCAGACTGCCACATCTTTCTCCCATGAGCAGCTGGTGGGTTTGAACCATCAACCTTTCAGTTAGCAGCTGAGTACTTAACCACTGCACCACCAGGGGTCCTTTTAATCTGAGTAGGCATTTGACTGCTAACCAGAAGGCTGGTGGTTCAGCCATCCTTCTCCCCTGAAGGAAGGTTGGGCAATCTGCTTCTGTAGTGATACCACCTCATAAACCCAAGGAGGGGTCGCTATGAGTTGGATCCGACTTGACGCAGTCAGATTTTTTGAGTGTCCTCATAAAGGAGGAAAAGAGACACAGAGGAAAGATGCCAGTGAAGACAGAGGCAGAGATGGACTCCCGTTGCAGTTGCAAGCCAGGAAACACCTGGAGCTATCAGCAGCTGGGAGACAGAAAGGATCCTCCCCTAGAGCCTTTAGGGGAGAACATGGTCCTGCTGACTGACACCCTGATTTCAGACTTCTATCCTCCAGAACTGAGACAATAAATATCTATTCTTTAAAGCCACCCACTTAGTGATCTTTTGTTACAGCAGCTTAGGAAACTAATACATGTGTCTTAAGCCTTCCAGAGCCTTTAAAGCCAGAGAAGTTAGCACCACAGTTTTCAGCCTTGCTGAAACTGACAGGACAATGCACTGTGAGATGTACCATCGATAATTTGTTACTCATAATAGCTAAAGTTGAGAATGGAGAGGACTTGATTTTTAAAAATAAATTTGAGTGGATCCAGGGTTATTTTTATAATAACTGTGATGCAGTGAATTACTTAATGTGGCTCTTCTAGACACGGTTCTTATGACTCCCACCAGATGACTGGGTGAGACTATGCAAATGTGAGGGGATTGGATAGCTTGCTAATAATGTAAATAAGGTACATGGTACCCTTTTGGGGGTGGGACTGTGCAAATAAGGTATATGGAGCCCCACCTTGAGGATTGGTCAGCTTTGCCAAACAATAGGCTTAAAATGAGTCATCCCACACACGCCCTGGAGAGAACAATCATGTGAGAAGGAAGGGCTGCTTCTGCACAGGGAGATAGCTCAGGGTGCAGAAGAGTATGAAGGGATGGACACTGGGAGGAGGTAACTATGGGGAGGAAGTGGGAGGGGAGCTGCTGCATTGTAAATTTTGGTCAATGACATGAGACAAAGTATATGTGAACTGCTGTATGAAAAGTGAATTTACTCTGTAAATCTTCACCCAAATCCTAATAAAAAAAAAAAAAAAAAAAAAGAGTCATCCCAGAGGCAAAAAGGGGAGAATATCACTACTGTCAAAAAAGAAGAGCCAGAAATGGAATGCATCTTTTAGACCCAAGACCCTTGTGCTGAACCTCTTTGACCCAGGAGACACAGAGAGAGCTGTAATGCTTTGCTGAGATAGCAAGAAACTGAGAGCCAGTGAGAAGCGGTGGCAGAGAAATGGTAGCAGCAGAGGCAGCAGGACCAAGAGACCAGCATGGCACAGAAAGGTGGGCTTCCTGGCCCACACACAGGGCGAGAAAGCTGAGTGCCTCTCTGGCTGTCAGCAGAGCTAAAAGAGCTTTGTAACACTCAAGCAGAGCAGAGGCCAAGGGGCCACAGGGCTTAGAAGCTAAGGCCAGAGAGAAGCATGCTTGTGGCACAGCTGAGATGAAGTTGTACTGACTGAAGAACTGTATCCTGAGTTGTTTCTCATCCTGAATTGTAACTTGTTACTTCTCTAATAAACCCCATAACCATGAGTGTTGTCTGTGAGTCCTGTGTGGCCACTGCGAAGAATTATCAAACCTAGCAGAGAAGCAGAAAGTGCTGTGGAAGAGATGGTTGGTGTGAGAATTGGTAAAAAGGTTGAGGGTGGAACCTTGTCTGACCCCCACCTCATAGGACTCAGCCTTGGGTTGCTGATGTTTATCTTGGTCCTCCTCCCCACTTGCAAAGTTAGAGGAAGTCAGATGACATTGTCCCCACACCCTTTTTGCAATACTCCTTCATAATTTTGCTGGCATTGTTTATGAGTTTGAAATTCTGTAGTTTTCAGCTTATTTTTTGCTCGTACACATGCCCCCACACCCCGGTAGGCCTATGTGAATAGCGGTTGCTCCATTTCACTTGGGACATGAGTAAGACGAGTAATGATGTATGTGTGTCAACCCACCCACCAGTTCTGACTCCTGTCTTATCAATGCAAGGACTCACATCTGAATGCAGGTTGTTAATGGCGACATTACTACAGACGCCACCTATTAGGAGAGAGAGAGAGATAGACAAATTCTAATGAGAAAGGAAAGAGAATGGGTAACAGTCTTAAGTCAGGGTGGATCTAAGCTAGGCACAAATTGGACAGATAGCTCTAGGGCACAAGGACCAGCAGTAAGATCTGGACAAAGTTGCACGTAGGAGGTCAGTATGGAAAGTGTTCAGGGTCAGTATGGAAAGTGTTCGTGACTTCTCCAGTGTGAGAAGGAGGCAGTGAGGAGGGTTGTATGCTAGGCTAGGACAGATTGCGAAGGGCTAGATTGGAGGATGGAGGTATTTAGATTTTCTGTGTTAAAGGAGCCCTAGTGTTATAACGAGTAAGGACTCTGCTGCAAACTGAAAGGCTGGCAGTTGGAACCTACCCAGCCTCTCTGTAGAAGAATGACTTGGCAAGCTGCTAGATTGCCCTATCTTCCTTCCGTGGAATGGCCAGTGGGTTCGAACCACCAACTTTCTGGTTAACAGTCAAATGCCTTAGGCACTGTGGTAGTTCGGTTTGTGTGTCAACTTGGCTGGGCCTGGTTGAGTGGCTGGGCAGCTGGTGGTAGTTAATCCCCATGAGAAGACTGGCAATCAACTCCATGGTGGGATCTACCACAAGCAGCTGAGTAGCTGCCTTTGGGTATGTGGTCTGCTTCCTGTATATAAGGAGAAGCCTTTGGGAATGGACTCTAGCTTATGGCATGCTTGGACCCTGCATGTAGTCGTGTTGTTGCTCAGCAGCCTGTTATGCTCTGCCGACCTTGGGACTTATGATGGACTTAAGTTAATGGCCTGCTGTGTGGTCTGGTAACATCGGGACTGTGTCTTTTACTTGTCAATCTTGGGGCTTCTCAGCCTCAGCAGCCAGCAGCTGTCTGAGTGAAGAAATGCCTCTAGCTCCAATGGGCTGGGAGCAAGAGGCAGAGCTGGACCCCAAGGTTGAGGGGCTTTTACCCAGCCCCTAGAGCCTAGCACTTTGAACTTGGACTTAAAGCCTCCAAATTGTAAGAATAAGCTCCTGTTTGTTAAGACCATCCCATTTGTGGTATTTTCTTGTCAGAGCGGCACTAGGGAACCAGAACAGGCACTGTACCACCAGACCTCCTTCTATAAAGATAACAGACTAGAAAACCTATGGAACATTTCTACTTTGTCACATGGGGTTGCTTTGAGTCAAAAATCAACTTGACAGCATCTAACAACAACAACGACCAGGCAGTAGTTCATTCTGTTGTACATAGGGTCCTTATGAGTCAGAGCAGACTCAATGGCACCTAACAACAACAACAACAACAAAACAATTGAATTGTGTCCCCCAAAAAAGATATGTTGAAGTCCTAGTCCTTAGTACTCACTGATGGTACCTCGTTTGGAAATAGGGTCTTTGAAGATGGTGTTAATTAGCATGAGGTCATACTGGAGTAGTGGGGGCTCTAATCCAGTATGAGTGATGTCTGTATAAAAGAGAAGAGATACAGAGACTCAGAGGAAGATGGTCATGTGACATTGGAGGCAGAGACTGGAGTGATGCATCTACAAGCCGGAGTCCCTGAGTGTTCTGAATGGTTAATGCACTCAGAAGCTACCTGAAAAGTTGCTCATTTGCTTTCACCCAGAAGTACCTCAGATGAAAAGTCTGGTGAGCTACTTCTGAAAACTCAGGCATTGAAGACTTTATGGAGCACAATTCTGTTCTGACATACATGGGGTCACCAGGAGTCAGAATCAACACGACAGACTGATGGTAGTGGGGGCGTGTGCTGGGTGGTATGTAGATGCTCCGTACATACCTTATTCATTCTTTGAAGATTGTTCAGGTCACTTAATTTAAAGAGCATTCAAATCCAGGTCTGTCTGACTTCAAATCCCATGTTCTGTTCACCAAATTACATTCCTTGGGGCCTAGTGAAGGGATTCTAAAACCGAAAAAACCAAACTCACTGCTGTCGAGTTAATCCTGACTCACAGCAATCCTTCCTTGGTTTCCGAGATGGTATCTCTATGGAAGTAGATTGCCAAATCTTCCTTGTGAGGAGTGGCTGGTGGGTTCGAACCACCAGCCTTCTGGTTAGCAGTCAAATGCCTTAGGCACTACATCACCATAGAAGGGATTTTAGAAAACTAAAGTCTGAATCTTGGTTTCTTGGCAGTGTGAGGATCCTAATGGGAATCTAAGAGGAGCCCTAATGAAGAGTCAGGTAGCTGGGCCGGCTGCCTCACTGGGCTGTGCTGTACAAAACACAGCTGGCCTTCAAGGCTGAAAAAACACAAGCTCAGGCCTTTGCCAGCTCAGGCTGGCTGGGATCAGGGTGACCTGATCCTTCTGAGACCTTCATGTTTTCGTAGAGGAGGAGGTGATGATTCTTTCCATCCCAGGTGCCTGGGAGTTCAGCCGGGCAGGTCATTATCCCATCAACAGTCTGCTAAAGAGATGCTCTGCTTCTCCGTTCCTGCTCAACATTTCCTGGCAACAGCTTCCCCCTTGATTCCCACCCCTGTCAGTCTAAACACAGGACTTGGAAATCACAGGGCAGAAAGGAGGAAAGAAGTGAACTCAGGGCCCATAATGGAGGAGAAAAGAGCCCTGATGGCATAGGGTTAAGCACTTGGCTGCAAACCAGAAATTCAGCCGTTCAAACACACCAGTCACTCCAATGGAGAAAGATGTGGCAGTCTGTTTCTGTAAAGATGACAGTGTTGGAAACCCTATGGGGCAGTTCTACTCTGTCTTACAGGGTCACTGTGAGTCAGAATCAGTTAGACTGCAATGGGTTTGTTTTGGTTAACTGAGGAGAGGCTCTCCATGATTGAAGGATGATACAGCTCTGTCTTATTGATGCCCATTTAGGACCAAGAAGAAGAAGGCATGAGAAGAGGAAGTAATTTTCTCACGATCCCTTTCTGCTTTTGGCAGCTCGAGTTGTAGAACTGCAAAACCAGAGCAGGTTTTTCCAACTGCTTTGGGCAGCAGAATGAGTGCCAAATGTCACATGCCTGAGCGTCTCCACGTGTTGAAATGAAGGCCAACTGCTTGACAGCCAGTAGCTGAAGAATGTGGAGGGGCCAGTTGCTGGATGGAAGCATACAAATTCACCACTGCAACTGGCTTGTTGCTTCTTTAGGGACAGGGAAGTAGGAGCAGTACGGTTGTTTTTGTTTTCTTCAATGGCTTACTTTAAAAGGAATCTATGATTAAACTGTAAGTAAATGAGAATGATCTTTTAAATACTTAGTATACCAAAAGTTATACATTAACTTTTAAACAACATCGTTGTCGTCATATCAGCTACAAGCTTACTCCAAATATTTGCTGGAGTATGCCTGTTCTGTAATCATTGCTTCTTTGCTTTCAGAAGCCATGCATAACAGCCCATTCATTTATCACAGAGGAAGGGAATTAAGACTAAACACATCTGGTATGTCAATAACCGTAAATGGTCTAAAAACTAAAATGTTTAAAAAATGACTTGATTATAAAGCAAAACCCAAGTGTAAACTGAGAATGAGACCCATTTAAAACAAAATGATCACAAAGGTTGAAAATAAGATTGGAAAAGACGTGCTAGGCAGATACAAGTTAAAAGAAAGCATGGAGCCTCATCTTAATATCAGACAAAATTGAAGCCTAGGCAAAAAGCACTAAATTAAACAAAGAAGAGAACTTTTTAATTTAAAGAGTAACATGTTTAAGATCTAAGAAATCTGGTCTCATCATGCGGTAGTGAAAAAAATTCAGAAATTTTGGCAAAGATTTAAAAATGAGATTTCAAGTAAACAGAACTTTTAGTTTCTCTTGTAAAATCAGAAGCTCTGTTGACAGTGGTCCTGAATTCTCACGCACCATCAATCACCTAGACAAGGGTTGGAAAATTATGGCCTGTGGTCCAAATCTGGCTCTCCACCCAAAGAAATATATGCCAAGACACACACTAATAAAACTCCTGAAAACCAAAAATGAAGAAAAAAAATCTTAAAAGCAGAGAGTGAGAGAGAAATGAACTTTAGCTATAATTCCTTGTTGGAAACCACAGCGGACAGAAGGAAATGGCATAACACTTTTTATAGGCTGAAAGAAAAGAACTGTCAATTCACAATTCTATAGCCAGCAAAAATATCCCTCAGGAATGAAAGGAAAAGCAAGGTGTTTTTCACATGCGGGAAAACAGAGAATTTGTTGCCTGCTGACCTATCCTAAAACAGATTGGCAAAGTGGATAACAACATGATCCTGCAATGTTGTTGTTAGGTGCCACTGAGTTGGTTCTGACTCATAGTGACCTTTTATGTCTAACAGAACGAAATGCTGCCTGGTTCCACATCATCCTCATGATGTTGCTGCGCTTGAGCTTATTGTTGCAGCCACTGAATCAATCCATCTCGTTGATGGTCTTCCTTTTTCTGGTTGACCCTCTCCTCTACCAAGCATGATATCCTTCTCCAGGGATTGGTCCCTTCTGACAACATGACCAAAGCGTGAGAAGTGAAGTTTCGCTGTCTTACCTTCTAAGGAATACTGTGGCCGTACTTCATCCAAGACAAATTTGTTCTTCTGGCAATCCATGGTATATTCAGTATTCTTCACCAACACCATAATTCAGATGCATCAATTATTCTTCAGTCTTCCTTATTCATTGTCCAGCTTTTACATGCCACTCCTCGGAAGGAAGGTTGGGTAATCCTACTTCCGTAGTGATACTGCCTCGGAAACCCAAGGAGGGGTCGCTATGAGTCGGGGTTGACTCGACGGCACATAACAACAACAACAACATGAGGCAATTAGAAATGCCATAGTTTGGGTCAGGTGTATCTTAGTATTCAAAGTGAAAACTTTGCTCTTTAACGTTTTAAAGAGGTCGTTTCCCACAGATTTGCCCAATGTTGTACATCACTTGATTTCTTGACTGTGGCTTCCATGGGCTTTGATTGTGGATCCAAGTAAAATGAAATCCCTAACAGCTTCAGTCTTTTCTCCATTTGTCACAATGTTGCTTATTGGTCCAGTTCTAAGGACTTTCGTTTTCTTTATATTGAGATGTAACCCATATTGAAGGCTGCAGTCTTTGGATTCTATCAGCAAGTGCTTCAAGTCCTCTTCACTCTCAGCAAGCAAAGTTGTGACATCTGCAGATCCCAGATTATTATTAAGTCTTCCTCCAGTCCTGATACTGTGTTCTTCTTCACATAGTCCAGCTTCTTGAGTTATTTGCTCAGCATATAGATTGAATGAGGCTGGTGAAAGCATACAGCCCTGATAGACACATTTTCTGATTTTAAACAATGAAGTAAATCCTTGGTCTATTCAAATGACAGTCTCTTGGCAATGTTCAGGATCCTCATGAGCACAATTAAGTGTCTGGAATTCTCATTCTTCACAATGTTATCCATAATTTATTATGACCCACACAGTCAAATGCCTTTACACAGTTAATAAAATCCACGTAAATACCTCTCTGGTATTCTCTGCTTTCAGCTAAGACCCATCTGACATCAGCAATGATATCCCTCATTTCACATATTCTTCTAAACTGGATAGAATTCCTGGTAGTTCCCTGTCTATGTACTGTTACAACATTTTTTGAATTATTTTCAGCAAAATTTTACTTGCATGTGACATTAATGATATTGTTCAATAATTTCCACATTCTGTTGGATCACCTTTCTTTGAAATGGACACAGATATGGAGCTCTTCCAGTCTGTTGGCCAGGTACCTGTCTTCCAAATTTCTTGGCATAGACTTCCAAATTTCTTGGCATAGACAAGTGAGCACTTCCAGTATTGCATCCATTTGCTGAAACATCTCAGTTAGTATTTTGTCAATGCCTGGAGCCTTGCTTTTTGCCAATGCTTTCGGTGCAACTTGGACTTCTTCCTTCAATTGATCGGTTCTTGACCATATGCTACCTCCTGAAATGGTTGAATGTCGACCAATTCTTTTTGGTACAGTGACTCTATCTTCTTTCCATCTTCCTTTGATGTTCCCTGCTTCATTCAATATTTTGACCATAGAATCCTTCAATTTTGCAACTCAGGGCTTGAAGCTTTTCTTTAGTTCTTCAGCTTGAGGAATGCCAAGCGTATTCTTCCCTTTTTGGTTTTCTAACTCCAGTTCTTTCCTCATTTCATTTGCTTTGTTTTCTCAAGCCACCCTTTGCAATCTTCTGTTCAGCTGTTTTACTTCATTTCTCCCATTTGCTTTAGCTATTCTCCATTCAAGAGCAAGTTTAAGAGTCTCTTCTGAGATCCATTTTAGTCTTTTCTTTCTTCTTTGTCTTTTTAATGACCTTTTGTATTCTCCATTGTATGACGTCCTTGATGTCATCCTACAACTTGTCTGATTTTTGGTCACTGGTATTCAATGAATAAAATCTGTTCTTCAAATGGTCTCTGAATTCAGGTGGGATATAACCAAAGTTGTATTTTAGCTTTTATGGACTTGTTTTAATTTTCTTCAACTTCAAGTTGAGCTTGCATATGAGTAATTAATGGTCTGTTCCAAAGTAAGCCACTGCCTTGTTTTGATCGATAATATGAGCTTCTCCATCACTTGTTTTCACAGATGTTGTTGTTGTTAGATGCCATCAAGTCAACTCTGACTCATAGTTACCCTGTGTACAGCAGAACAAAACACTGCCTTGTTGTGTGGCATCTTCACAACCCTTCCTACAGTTGATTCTATTGTTGCAGTCACTATGTCAATCCATCTTGTTGAGGGTATTCCCTTTTTTTTGCTGACCTTCCACTTTACCAAGCATGATACCCTTCTCCAGGGAATGGTCCCTTCTGACCACATGACCAAAGCAGGGGAGATGAAGTCTGACCATTCTCGCTTCCAAGTAGCATTTTCTTGTTGTAGTTGTGTGTATTCCATCTCATGAGGCCCACGTGTATACCCACTGCCATCTAGTTGTATCTGACTCATAGATACCTTTAGGACAGAATAGAACTGCCCCTTTAGGGTTTCCAAGGCCATAAATAGCTAAGAATTCATCTTTCTTCAGTAAAGTGACTGATAGGTTCGAACCACCTACCTTTTTAGCAGCCGAGTGTGTTAACCACTACACCACCAGAGCTCCTTCCATGGGTATAGTTGCCTGCTTATGCCATTGAAAAAAGGGATTTGCAATGAATAAGTCCTTGGTCTTGCAAAGTTCTATCATGTGATCTCTGACAGCTGTGTTCCTATCACCAAGGCCTTTTTTTCCAACTACTTCTTTGTCTACAACTTTTGCATTCCAATCACCATTAATTATCAACACATCTTGATCGTGTGTGTGATCAATTTCAGACTGCAGAAGTTTCTTCTTCTTCTTCTTTGGCTTTAGTGGTTGGTGTGTAAATTTGAATAATAATCATATTAACTGGTCTTCCTTGTATGTATACGAAAATTATCCTACCACTGATAGCATTGTACTTTAGGATAGATCTTGAAATATTCTTTTTGACAATGAATGCAATGACATTCCTCTTTAATTTGTTATTCTCAGCATAGTATTTATAAGTGATGAATTCAAAATGGCCAATACCAGTCCATTTTTAGCTCACTCATGCCTAGGATACTGATCATAATGCATTCCACTTCATTTATTACAATTTCCAATTTTCCTAGATTAATACTTCATACATTCTATGTTCCAATTAATGAATGGTTGCAGCTATTCTAATTTTGAGTCATGCCACATCAGCAAATGAAGGTCCCAAAAATTGTACTCCCTCCATATCATTAAGGTCAATTCTACCTCAAGGAGGCAGCTTTTCCCCAGTTGTATTTTGAATGTCTTCCAACCTGAGGGACTCATCTTCCAGCATTATGTTGGACAATGTTCTACTGCTATTCATAAGGCTGTCAGTAGCCAATTTTTCCACAAGTAGACTGCAATGCTTTCTTTCTAGTCTGTCTTAGTCTGGAAGCTCAGCTGAAACCTGTCTACTATGGATGACCTTGCTGGTATTTGAAATACTGGTGGCATACCTTCCAGCATCAGAGCAACATGCAAGCCACCACAGTATGACAAATTGATGGACACGTGGTAGGATCCAAGAATAGGTAAAATGAATAAAATAAAAAGTGGACTCTTAGAGAAGATCACTAAAATTGACACGCCTCTAGCAAGACTAACAGAAGAAAAGAGTGAAAACATAAATGACTGATATTAGAATGAAATAGAAGATACCACCATAGATCCCTTAGATCTGGATAATAAGAAACTGGTGCTAACAATTGTGCACACGTAAATTTGATAACTTAAGTGAAATTGATCAATTCCTCAAAAGGCACTGCTTACTACTCTGGTAGCATAGTGGCTAAAGCACTTGACTGCTAACCAGAAGGCTGGTGGTTCAAACCCTCCAGCCACTCCTCGGAAGGAAGGTTGGGCAATCCTACTTCCGTAGTGATACTGCCTCGGAAACCCAAGGAGGGGTCGCTAGGAGTCGGGGCCGACTCGACGGCACATAACAACAACAACTACAAAATATGAAATACTGCTGTAACTGCTAAAGAAATCAGTATAATATTAAATGCTCCATAGCTGCTAAGGATCCCTGTGGAGCAGTGGCTAAGTGTGTGACACACTAGCTGCTTTGTGGGAGAAAGATGACAGCCTTGGAAACCCAATGGGGCAGCTCTACTCCATCCTAATGGGTCACTATGAGTTGTAATCCACCCAACAGCTATGAATTTGAGTTGTTTTTTGGTTCTAGCTGCTAACTAAAAGGTTGGCAGTTTAAACCCACCCAGTGGCTCTGCAGGAGCAAAACTTGGTGATTTGCTTCTGTAAAGATAACAGCCTAGAAAACCCTGTGGGGCAGTACTACTCTGTCATGTGGAGTTGCTGAGTTGGAATTTACTCAGTTTCACTCACCAATAACGCAACGTATAACTATGTTAAAAAATGGATTTTTAATAGAAAAAAATAAAAAGCCTCCAATCCCCAAATTCCCAGTGGAGGAATGGATCAATGAACTATATTCATATACACAGTGGAATACTACATAATATCAAAGAACAGTGATGGATCTGTGAAACATCTCACAACATGGGTGGACTTAGAGGCCATTATGCTAAGTGAATTTAGTCAATCACAAAAGGACAAATACGGTATGAGACCACTATTATAAAAATCATTAAAAGGGTTTCACAAAAATGACTTATTCTTTGGTAGTTACCAGAGGTGGGTGTGGAATGAAGGGTAAACCACTACCTAGAGGGTAGGCACATATTACCTTTGGTGAAGGAAAAACAAAAAACCCCAAGAAACCCCAACCTCAGATGATTTCACTGGGAATTCTACCCAATGTCTAAAGAATGAACACCGATTCTGCACAAGATCTTCCAGAAAGTCGGAAGACAAAGAGACACCTTCCAAGTCACGTTATGAGGCCAGTGTTAGTTATCCTGATGCCAAAACCAGACAAAGACAGTACAAAAATAGGAAAGCAATGTCCCTCATGAATATAGCTAACACCTGCTTTTATAAATAAAGTTTTATTGGAACACAGCCAAACTCATTTGTTACTTGTTATCTATAGCTACTTTCACACTACAATGGAAGAGTTGCTTCATCATGACAGACTATATGGCCTGCAAAGCCTAAAATATTTATTGTCTGGCTCTTTATAGAAAAACTTTGCTGATTCTGTCTAGAACTGGGAGGCAGCTGTCCCCTTCAGATAAACATGCAGTCTTCAATCAGCAGAGATTTGCCATTTCTTACTATGTTACATCTGGCCCGTGTCATTCATTTGTTTCTTCTTAGCCTTTGTACATATTTGCAAACTGCCATGTTTTTTAAGTCCCCAAATATGATTCCAGTTCATTCTTCACTCTTTTTGCTAGAACTGGTTGTGGTTGGTTTGCTCATATTCAAACATTTGCTCTATTCTTTAACAACAAAAACTCCAGAAACTATGGAATGGCTTGTAGCAGGTAACGATCCTACTGAAAACAACTAGGAAAGATGGATAAAGTACAATAAAAATCTCTGCGAAGGCCCTGGAGGGCAGCCAAGATTCTGGTGAGAAGAGAAAGAAATACCTTTATGGCAAGCTTGACATTTGCTCTCTTCCACTCAGGGAATGTGCCCCCACACATCAGATGTCATATGATTTGAACAAAATGAGGTTACTCAGAGCTTGTCACAGTCACACTGGAGGAGAGGGATACAAGTGGCAGACAGAACTTAAGAAGCCAGAGTCCCAGAGAAAAGTAAACTGCAGAGAAATTAAACTTCTGGTTGAGTCTCCTAACTTACAACAAAAGATCCATGGCAAAACAATAGGAAAAGGGTGATGTTTTCAGTAAATGATGCTGGATCAATTGGGTATTAGTACGGGAATAATGAATCTTGATTGGTTAGTCATAACAAATACAAAAATCAGTTTTGCATGGGTATAGACCTACATGTGAAAGTTAAAACAATAAATGTTCTAAACGAAAACAGTGGAATGTTTTACATGATCTTGGGGTGGACATTGGTTTCTTAAACAGTAACACTAACCATAAAGGAAAAAAATGGAAAATCAGACATTGTAGAAATAAAGAACTTTTCTTCCATCATTGCCCAAGAGAAGAACTTTAAAATACTTTGATCTAACAAAGGACTAGGTCCCTGGATGGTGCAAATGGTTTGCACTTGACTGCTAACCTCAAGATTGGCAGTTCAGAAGTTCCAGTAAGATGGCAGAATAGGCAGACAAACTACAGAGATTCTCTTCAACAAAGAAAAGGGGAACCAAATAACACAGATACAGAAGACAATCCTGGAGCCCTGAGCTTGGAAAGAAAGGACATAGAGGTGGACTAAACTCCAACTAGTAGAAGAACCTGCATGAAAACACTGAGAAAGGAGACATAGGGAGCTGCGGTCTGTCAGTGATCCTGATGGCACAGGCAGCTTGGATATTGCCAAGTGTTGTTGTTACGTGATGTCGAGTTGGACCCAACTCATAGTGAACCCTCCTTGGGTTTCTGAGGTGGTATAACTACGGAAGTAGATTGTCCAACCTTCCTTCTGAAGAGTGGCTGGTGGGTTTGAACCACCAAATGCCTTAGGTATTATATCACCAGAGCTCCTTGAGTGCTGTTAGGACCTAAGAATTAACCTAAAAATTGGCCCTGCTAGCCAGGGCCTGCACAGAGGCCTGTACTGATGGCTGGTGAATAAAAGTGGAAGCAGCAAAGAGGGAGACGGGGTGAGCTGTGGACTTTTGCCTATCTGGAGGGTGCAGCCATTTTGAATGTTTCCAAGTGATTTAAGCATTTTGGATATTTAAAGTGACAGCATTTTCTTAAATTCCAGGGACCTAAGAATAGGCTCCACTTGCTGGGGACTGCAAGGACATTCCAGACACTACCCACTAGAAAGGTGCAATATTACCTTTGCTATTCTTATACCCACACCCTCTTGGTGAACAGAGGTGTGCCCATCCCTCACTCTGACCTACCTTCTGGGCCAGCAAGAATTCCATGCCAGTCTGTGTGCTCTAATAGAGCCTGGGTAC
>NW_006921605.1:14278910-14290360 GCF_000298275.1 Orycteropus afer afer | reverse complement strand
TGAGTGGTGCCACATCAGCAAATGGAGGTCTTGAAAGCTTTACCTTATCCATAGGAGTAAGGCTGAGTTTACTCAGATGATGCAGCTCTTTCCCAGTCCTATTTTGAGAGCCTTCTAACCTAACCGGACTATTCATAAAGTTGCGCAGTAATGTATCAAACAGAGTTTCTTTGCTATTCATAAGGTTTTCCCTGGCCAATTATTTGGGAAGTGGACAGCCTCCTCCTTCTTCCTAGTCTGTCTCAGTCTGTAAGCTAGGATGACACCTGTGCACCATGTGCACCCCACTGGGTTAGAAACACCAGTAGCTCAGCCTCAAAACTCACTTCAACATGTCACCACGGTAGGACAAACTGACAGACAAGTTTGCCTCCCTGTTGGAAAGCTCTCATACCACCCTTACCTGGGTCCCTTCGGCTGACTCCTCCTCTGTTCAGATTCTTAGGCCTTTTAATCCCCTTTCTCCCACTCTCCTGCCCTGCTCCTTTGGGTGTGCCTGAGTTCCTCTCTTCACCTGGATCCCTGCAACTGACTGCTCCTCTGTCTGAGTTCCTGGCTTTTAATACCCTTTTTCCTGCTCTCCCGCACTGCTGCTTTGGGTGTGCCTGAGTTCCTCTCCCCGCTTGGATCCCTGCTGCTGACTGCTCCTCTGTCCAAGTTCCTGGCTTTTTTATCCCCTTTCTCCTGCTCTCCCATCCTGCTGCTTTGGGCGTGCCCTGAGTTCCCTCTTCTCACCTGGATCCTTGCAGCTGACTGGTCCTCTATCTGACTTCCTGGCTTTTAATCCCCTTTTTCCTGCTCTCCTGCCCTGCTGCTTTGGGCATGGCTGAGTTCCTCTCCTCACCTGGATCCCTGCAGCTGACATGAGATTACAGCTGCAAAGATTACAGCCATAGAAATGCTATGAAGTAGTTATACTCTGTAATACATTGGGTGTCTGTGAATCTGAATCAAATCATAGGCAATGGGTTTGGTTTGGAAGAAAGGACTTGTATCCAGCACATATAAAGAATTTCTACAAATCAATAACAAAAAAAACAATTGGAAAAATAAAAGGGGGCTGGCAGTTCAAATCCATCAGCCACTCCTTGGAAGGAGTACTGGGCATCTACTTCTATAGAGATACTGCCTCAGAAACCCAAGGATGGGTCAGTGTGAGTCGCAATCAACTCGAAGACAATGAGTTTGGAGTTTGGTTTTAAGCAAATTGAATAGGCACTTTAGAAAGAGAATTTCCAATTGTGCAATCAGCAAAGAAAAGGGGCTCAGCATCCTTAGTAACCAGGGAAATGTAAACTAAAACCACAGGAGGTACTTACTATTAGACACTCAAATGGCCCCGTTGAAAAAACAGAAAACACTGAGCATTGTTGAAGACCTGGAGTAAATGGAGTATTCATACACTACAAGGCAGAGTGTAAGCTCATATGACCAGTTTGGAAAACTGTTTGCCATTATCTATTAAACCTATGCATATATACATTCTCAACTCCACTCAACAATTACAGGCTCAGGTATCTACCCAATACAAGAAAGGCCTTATATCTACCAAGAGACATACAAAGAAATATTAATAGAAGCATTATTCATAATAGCCAAAAGGTAAGAAAAACCAAGGTAGAATGGATAAACAAATGTAATATATTAAAACAGATTAATACCTTATGAGGGAGCTCTGGTTCCATAGTGCCTAAGGCACTTGACTGCTAATCAGAAGGCTGTCGGTTCAAACCCACCAGCCACTCCTCGGAAGGAAGATAGGGCAATCTACTTCTGTAGTGATACTGCCTTGGGAACCCAAGGAGGGGTCGCTATGAGTCGGGTCCGACTCAACAGCACATAACAACAACAACAACAACAATACCATATGATAATGAAAACAAAATAAAACACAAACTAACTGGCTATAAGTGGTGTGGCACTAAGAACCAACTAAAAATTGTGTATTTTAGAGTCCATAAAGTTCAAAAACAGGCAAACTAATTTATGCTGATAGAAGTCAGGTAGCAGTTGCCTTTGGTGGGGAAGAAAATGGGGGAGACCTCTGGGAGGCAGTTACATGAGCATTTCCACTTTGTGAAAGTCCATTGGCTGGATGCTGCAGATCTGTTTGTTTTACTGTATGTACGTTGACTTCACTCTCAGTTTATAGAAAAGAAGGACACTTGTGCATGTTAAGACTCAGAGAAGGAATGCTGCCACCAGCCGTGAAGTGGGTTCCTAAAGAGGGATCCCCAGGTTGCTTTGAGAGCAGAGAGTCACAGGAAGAGAATTACCTTCTGAGGGACGCCATCCAAGTACCTATTAAGCTATGCTGGTTAAGAAACATGATTGAAACTCTTTACACAGCCCTTTCCACTGGGGGTCCACCAGGATGTAAAGCCTGACAGAAAATGGTTTGAATGTGTGTTCTCAATTGTCTCAAGGGTAGTTCAGAGCTAGGACCTCTAGGGCCATTCTACAGCAGAGAAGAGAAGTCAGCTCATTACATACAATGAGTGCTGCAGGGCATTAGGGGTTAATTCCGGTGGACTCCGGAGTTAAGAAGGCCTGTGAGTTTAGAGTGTCCTAGAAGCCTGGTGTGGAGTGGAGGTTGGGAAATGGAGACAGGTATCTTTCTAGGCCCTTGGCTGCTCTTTGACCCTCTCAGCATGAAAGTAATTTCTATCCAGATACCAGAGAGAGTTTTCAAAATTCAAGAAGTAACTGTGCTACAAAAAGTAATTGTGCATTTCAGAGTTTCTTGTTTCTCCTTCCTTTTTGGAAGACTCTTTGGACGTGACCTGCTATAGCACTCACTGCCTCCTCTGGATAATGCTTTCAGTTTCAGAATCACAAATGAAGGGGGATTTGAGCCATTCACTTGTCCTACACACTATTGTCTGAGGACTTCAGATAAAGGCTATATACTAAGATGATAACGGGAGCTCTGGTAGCATAGGGCCTAAGGCACTTGACTGCTAACCAGAAGGCTGCCAGTTCAAATCCACCAGGACCTCCTCACAAGGAAGGTTGGACAATCTACTTCCATAGTGATACTGCCTTGGAAACCCAAGGAGGGGTCACTATGAGTCAGGTCCCATGACTACAGACAAGATGATTACGGCAAGTGGCCAGTTTTTTGCAGTTCAGGTATCTACTGCAGATCGCCCATGTCTGGGTTTTCCTGAAGTCATAGGAAGACTGACTTCCCTTTCCTTGGCTCACACTCTTACTCAGTTCCACTGTCTAGCTCAGCTCAGAAACGGCCAGCATCGGTGGGCAGTTTCAGACCAAACCTACCCTTGCCATATCCTCTGTGGGACTCCCCTCTGTGGCCTCGAAATCCTAACAGGTCTCAGCCACAAAAGTAGTGGGAGTTGCACTTACACAAGACTCCAAAGAGTAGGGTCTTGGTGCCAGTTGGCTGTCTGGTCCAGAGCTTTGAACTAGTTCAGCCCAGATCAGTCATACCTGAAGAAGCAACACAAGAATGGGCCCAGAGTTTTTAAATGGAGGTGCACTGACTGGGACAGGAAAGCATTACAGGTTGAAATGCAGCTAGAAACTTACCATGTCTCTGAGGAAACAAGAGCAGTGTGCACATTACCCAGCAACCAAATCTCTTGACAGACTGAGTCAAAAACAATGGTGCCCAACTCAAAGATGGTAGCTGACCATGCCTCTATGAATGTGTGTCGCTCTCCTCAGTCCCAGCAATAATCTAATTTCCCACAGCAGGCTCCTGAAAGGGTTCACTCACCTCTTCTGAGTCTCCCATTCCAGGCTTCGAGTCACAATTTTCCCCATTTCAATTAGGCATTTGACTGCTAACCATAAGGCTGGTGGTTCAAACCCACCAGCCACTCCTTGGAAAGAAGACTGGGCAATCTACTTGTAGTAGATAGTGATACTGCCTCAGAAACCCAAGGAGGGGTCGCTATGAGTTGGATCCGACTCAACAGCAGTGGGTTTGGTTTGGTTAGTGTTCCAGATCACCCAATTAAAAAATTCAGGTCTGTACCAGTTTCACTTCATCAAGGATGGCTGAACTGGTTCGAACTGGTTCAAAGCCCTGGTCTGCTCAATTTGAGTAGACTGACTGCCAACACAAGAGACCAGGAGAAGGGGGACAGGCTGCCAGACAAGCAGAGGGAGAAGTTGCCTTGTTGTGGTCGGTGATCCAGTGAGAGATGAGATTCCTTCAGCATCTTGGTCACATTGTGGTAGAGAATGTCCCAGATCTTCCTCATCTAAGGGAAAGCCATTTTATCCATGGTGATCTGGATTACGTTAATGTGAAAGCATCATGCATTTATTGCTCAGTTACGCAGGTCAAGATCATCCTCTGTACTGTTGTGCTTGTAGTCCTGCACCTCTGTCCTTTCATCTAGATTCCCAACTCATGTCTAAGAGGCACATGCACCCACAACTCCCTGAGCATTTAACATATAGTTTGCTGGGATTCATTCCAATGATGATGGGTTTAATCTGATGACCAAGGTATATATGTGGAATGGGTAATGTTTCAGAAACAGCTTTATGTTGACATTATCTATGCATGAAGGAAGACAATGCTTGTCTCTGGCAGCTGTAAACCCACCACCATCATAATTCTGACACAGTAGAACTGCCCCATAGGGTTTCCAAAGCTGTAAATCTTTATGGAAGCAGACAGCCATATCTTTCTCCTGTTGGGTGGCTGATGGGTTGGAACCACTGATCTTTTGGTTAGCAGCCAAATGCTTCAACCACTGCACCACCAGAGCCCCTTTGATAGCTGTTGGGACATATAAATCAGGAATGGATTTTTATCTTACCTTTACATCATTTAATACATATTTACTGAGTACTTACTATGATCTAAGCTCTGGGGAATATGAAAATAAATGAAACATGTCCCCTCCCTGCAATGAACACTCAATGTTGCTAGGAAAACAGATACATAAACAAATAGTTAAAATGTCATGAGCTGAGGGTTTGTAGAATTGCAAACAAAAATGATGAAGTGTCATGACACATCAGAGAAAACTTCATAGTTTCTGTGGGTGAAGAGGTATGTGAACTGAGTCCTACAAGATGAGGAGAGGGAACAGGAGATGCGAATGAATGATTAGAAAGACCTTAACGTGTTTAGGGAATTCTAAGTAATGAGGTAAGTCCAGGCAATGTTGTTGTTGTTGTTAAGTGCCGTCAAGTCGTTTCCGACTCATAGCAACCCCATGCACAGCAGAACGAAACACTGCCCGATCCCGCGCCAGCCCCACAATCCATGCTATACTCGAGCCCATCATCGCAGCCACTGTATCAATCCATCTCCCTGAAGGCCTCCCCCTCTTTCGTCGACACTCCACCCTACCAAGCATGACATCCTTCTCCAGGGAATGGTCCCTTCTTACAACATGACCAAAATAGGTGAGACGAAGTCTGGCCATTCTTGCTTCCAAGGAGCATTCTGGCTGCACTTCCTCCAGGACAGATCTGTTAGTTCTTTTAGCAGTCCACGGTACTTTCAGCATTCTTCGCCAGCACCACAACTCAAAAGCATCAACTCTTCTTCGGTCTTCCCTATTCATTGTCCAGCTCTCACATGCATACCAGGCGATTGGAAATATCATGGCTTGTGTCAGGCGCACCTTAGTCCTCAAGGAGATATCCTTGCTCCTCAGCACTTGAAACAGTTCCTTCGCAGTTGACTTTCCCAATGCTACACGTCGTCTAATGTCCTGACTGCTGCTTCCGTTGGCATCGATTGTAGAACCAAGCAACGTGCATTCCTTGACAACCTCAATCTTCTCTCCATTTATTGTGATGCTGCTCATTGGTCCAGTTGTGAGGATTTTTGTTTTCTTTATGTTGAGATGTAGTCCATACTGCAGACTGTATTCTTCAACCTTCATCAGTAGGTGCCTTAAGTCATCCTCACTTTCAGCAAGCAAAGTTGTATCGCCTGCATATCTCAGGTTGTTAATGATTCTTCCTCCAATCCTGATACCACGTTTTTCTTCATATAGTCCAGCTTCTCGGATTATTTGCTCAGCATATAGATTGAATAAGTGTGGAGAAAGAATACAACCCTGACGCACTCCCTTCTTGATTTTAAACCATGTAGTGTCCCCTTGTTCTGTTCGAACGACAGCCTCCTGGTCAAGGTACAGATTCCTCATGAGTACAATCAAGTGCTCAGGGATTCCCATTCTTCTCAATGTTATCCATAATTTGTCATGATCCACACAATCAAATGCCTTTGCATAGTCAATAAAACACAAGTAAACATCTTTCTGGTATTCTTTGCCTTGAGCCAAGATCCATCTGACAACAGCTATGATATCCCTTGTTCCATGTCCTCTTCTGAATCCGGCTTGAACCTCTGGAAGTTCTCTATCAATATACTGCTGCAAACGTTTCTGAATTATCTTCAGTAATATCTTACTTGCATGTGATATTAATGATATTGTTCTATAATTTCTACCTTCTGTGGGATCACCTTTCTTTGGAATGGGCACAAATATGGATCTCTTCCAGTCAGTTGGCCAGGTAGCTGTCCTCCAAATCTCTTGGCATAACTGAGTGAGCGCCTCCAATGGGGCATCTGTTTGTTGAAATATAATAAGAACATTTAAATGGAGAGTGAGAGAGAGGTGGAGCTATTGATTAACTAATGCGTGTGTATTGTTGTCAGAGGTGGCAGGAGTGAGAGAGTGACTGGAAGGATACACAGAAAAACAGTGCCCATTGAGTTGACTGCCACCCATGTCCGAGCAGAATGGTGCTCCGCAGGGTTTCCAACCGCCGATTTTCTGAAGTAGATCACCAAGCCGTTCTTCTGAGGTCCGTCTGAGTGACTCGAACTCCAACATTTCAGTTAGCAGCTGACCACCCAGGGACTCAGGAAAGATGATAGGCACACAGTTCTTAAAGACCATATTGCAGAATTTGGACTTTATTTGTTAAAGAGGTTTTAAGATTAGAAATGATATCATCAGATCTATGATTTAGAGCCAATGTGGAGGATGGGTTAGGAGAAGACTGGAGCTCATGAATGAAGACAGTGAAGATGAGAAGGTAAGATCAAAATGACTTGATTTGGATATCAGTTGAATATGAAAAAATATGAAATTCAAGAACGATTCTGAGACAGAGACTCAAATTTTAGGCACGAGGATTTTAGGAACCTAAAGGATTTTAGGATGGAGGAGAACTCTAACTTAGCTAGGAAATACAGAAAGAGAAGCAGGGCTAGAGTGGGCAGAAAAACAAAGAAAAGGAACTCACAGTACATGTAGATGCTACTCGCCTCGTAAGTGACATGGCTCTTTTAGTTTGTTTGTTTGAGGGAGATTGGTTGGTTCTTCGGAGGATATATCTGAACAAAAGAAACTGAATTTCCACCAGAACAGGGAGCTGATTCTACCAGTTCCCCCTATCTTTTTAGGCTTAGCCCTTGTAATTGTTTCAAAAGGTAAGGTTACCATCCTAAGATGAGGGTCTGCCAGGGCCACAAAGTGAAGACAAGTCTTCTTGATGGGAGCAAATCACACAAAGCAGCCAGAGAAAATCATCCAACACAAGATACCACCCTTGCCCAACAGTTTTATTCCTTCCAAGTCAGTACGTTTTTCTGGAGCAGCAGAAACTTCTACCAAATTTCAAAATTAACATGCAGCTACATTCAATATCAAGCTCTTGCCATATAGGGTCATTATAGGACCTTTGGGCCCTAAAAGACTTCAAACTAAGTACATGCCTCTCCCTAGCTCTTTTGACCTGAAAGATAACTAGTGGTGGCTGACAAACTTGAGCTATGGTACAAAGCTGCCCACAGTGCTGGACCAATAAGAGATGAAGAATTGTTCCAGGGACAGAGTTGGAGCTTTTATCGTTGTCAAGGAGAGAGGTACAGCTCAGGGGATGGCTTTGGGATAGATGAAGAACTGAGCAGACTTTTAGGAATATCCTGCAGTTGGAGTTGTCTTTCAGGAATCAGGTGACAGAAAGACCTTCTAGAGGACTTGGACTAGGAAGTGCCCATCGATGCCAATGGCAGAGCAACGGTAGGGAGGCTCATGGGTAGCCTGTGGTGTTGTGTGCTTTGGAAGGGACAGGAAGAGCCAGTTTTAAGTAGGAGAGAGTAATATTTAATCTGCTTTCTTTTCCATAATGTCAGGCATGGCAAACCACCATGGCTCCTGCCAGTTGTTAGGTTGCCATAGGAGACCACAGAAATCCAACCACTGTGGCAGATGCCCAGCTCCTCCATACACTCTGGAATTCCTCCGCACAGCAAGGTGGACTGTCAGTGGAAGTCACTGCCTACACACTCTACCCTTTGCTACAAAGGGGAATAATTTTATTTAGCATCTTCCACTAATCTTCCGTAGAATGCTCTTCCAAAGATGCTAATGGGGGTTGTTGTCGTTGGTAGGTGCCTGAGTCAATTCCGACTCATAGCGACCCCATGTGATAGTAGAACTGCCCCATAGGGTCTTCTAGGCTGTAAAGTTTATGGGAGCAGGTCAGAGTTATTTCTCCTGTGGAGTAGCTAGGTGAGTTCAAACTACCAAACTTTTGGCCACCATGGCTCCTTGCCAGAGGTGGAAAACAGTGATTAAGTTCAAGTAAGTTTGGAAACGATGTGGTTAAACATAGCTGAGCTGTTTGCTTTCTGTGGGATTTCTCAGGGCTTTTCATCTAGCATCCTGAATTACGCAATAGTGTAGTGCCTAAGGCACTTGACTGCTAACCAGAAGGCTGGCAGTTCAAACCCACCAGCCACTCCTCGGAAGGAAGGTTGGGCAATCTACTTTCATAGTGATACTGCCTCGGAAACCCAAGGAGGGGTTGCTATGAGTCGGGTCCAGCTCCACAGCAGCAGTTTTTTTTTTTTTTTTTAAACATAGAGACTGAGGGTATAAAATAGGATTCTAATTGAAAGTTAGAGGATACTTCCACTTTGGGGCATACCAGTAATACAGTGGTATGGCCACACTGTTTCAAGCTGCAGAAATACAGAAATGAATAAGTGCACTTATGTAAATGTGCATACTTTAAAAAAAGACCCAAACAAATGCCATATGCACAAGGAATGAACACGTCAATGGTGGTGAAGGACAAGGAGACGTTTAGGGAAGTTGCCATGAATTGAAGGTCAGGAGACCATGACTCTAATTCTAATTCTGAATCACCAAGTGACCTTCACGTATCTGGACCTGTTTCTCCATTTGCAAAGCAGAAAATACAAAAAGTAAAGTCATCTCAAACTTTTCTTATAAAATCTGACAAGGAGACAAGCCCATAGCATTGAAATGTTTTGAGCTCTGTGGTCAAGTATATTTCCTAATGCCAGGGTACGACCCTGACCTCCAGAGGGATAGCCACGGGGTTTGCAAAACAAGGACAGACAGACCCTGTACTCCAAGGATTGCCGTGCAGCCGACAGCCTGGGTTCAGAGTGTGTCACGCCCTGTTTGCATAAACTTGGGCACGCATGCTGCACCTTTGGGCTTAAACCCCAAAAAGACAACCCTAAAACTCAAAAAGGAAAGAAAGGACAATGAACAGGAAGCTTCTCCTCTTTTGAAGACAGGAAGGAAAAATGGTCAGCCGATCTTCAGTGAGCCTGGTTTCTTCCTTTTCCTGCTAGTAGCCCAGGGGCGTTCTGTTCATCGCTTTTTGGTTGTGTGTGTGGTGCCGAGGAGGAGAGATGTCCAAATTTGTTTGTTGTTAGTTGCTGTGGAGTTGGCTTCAACTCAGGCAACTCCATGTGTAACAGAATGAGAACGGTGCCTGGTCCCTCACCGTCTTCACGATCTTTGGTGTCCTTGAGTCCATTATGGGGCCACTGCTGTGTCAGTCACTTTCACTGAGGGTGTCCCTCTTCTTCCCTGCCCTCCACTTTCCCAAACACCATGTCCTTCTCCAGTCATCTGTCTCTCCTGACGCATCCAAAGGAGGTGAGTCAAAGTCTCAGACAACACTGTGTGATCCATAGGGTTCCATCAGCTAATTTTGAGGACTCCCACGCCTTTCTTACTTACTGGCTTAGAAAGCTTTCCTGAAACCTGTCCGCTATGGGTGACCCTAAACCCACTGCCACTGAGTTGATGCTGACTCATAGCGACCCCCATTGAGTTTCCAAGGCTGTAAATATTTTCGGAGGTAGATTGTCTCATCTTCTTTCCACAGAGCAGCTGGTGGTTTGAACCACCAATCTTCTGGGTAGCTGCCAAATGCCTCATCCACTGTTGCCACCAGAGCTCCTTACGGGTGATCCTGCTGGTATTAAAATACCAGTGGCATGGCTTCCAGCGTCATAGCAACAGGCAAGCCACCACAGTATAAGAAACTGATAGACAAATGGATTAATTGCTTTGAGCATGCTAAATCCTGTCAGAAAGATGGAACTCTTCAAGGATGGGTATCAGAAGCGACACATCCCAAAATGAATTTTCCTGTTGGTGGTTGTGATGGCAAGTCTGTGCCCATTGGGCATGTAAGCAGTATTTGTTTTCCAAATTCTAGCTTTTTCTTCTCCATTGCTGAGTCATGGCCCTGACTTGAAATCTGAGAAAAAAAAAAAAATCTCGAGGCATGGCCAGCAACCAGGAAGCCTGGCTCTTTTGAGTAGAGCCAGAGCTCCACCTTCTGTTGTATATGAGCAATATAGGCCTAGATTCAAACCCAAATGCCCCCGAAAAAAAAAATAAACCCAAACCAGGGACCCCATAGGACACAGTTCTGCCCCATAGAGTTTCCAAGGCTGTAATCTTTACGGAAGCAGACTGCCACATCCTTCTCCCACGAACCTTTTGGTTCGCAGCTGAGAATTTAACCACTGTCCTGTAGGACTAGATTCAGTCCTGCAGAAACCATTCTCTCCTGCTTGGATTATTAGGGTCACTGGGTGGCGCAAACCGTTTGCACTCGATTACTAACCTCCAGGTTTGAGGTTAGAGCCCAGCCAGCAGCTCCGTGGAAGAAAGGCTGATCTCTGTGAAGACTTCAGCCGAGAAAACCTTGAGGAGCAGTTGTCCTCCGGAACACGTAGGGTCCCCCTGAGGCGGAATCTACTTGATGGCTATGGGTACTTAGATTATTAGCCTCTCAGAGAGATGGGGCCAATGAAGCTGGTTGCTCTTTGCAACAGAAGCAGGCAAACCAAAAAAAAAAAAAAGAAAGAAAACAGGAAAAGGCCTGGGTTGCTTCTGTGACGTCCTGAATTATTTGGGGCAGAGATAGCAACTTAACTGGGGTACTAAGGGTGTGATTTTTTTTGTGTTTTTGTTTTTTTCTTTTTTAGCATTTTTCCAGTCCCCCTTTCCCCCAGTTGCCTTTGAGTCAGTTCTGACTCATGAGAACCTCACAGGTTGCAGAGCAGATCTGCCCTCCACACAGTCTTCAAGGCTGTGACCTTGGATCTGCCCTCCACACAGTCTTCAAGGCTGTGACCTTGGATCTGCCCTCCACACAGT
>NW_006921605.1:14259117-14278080 GCF_000298275.1 Orycteropus afer afer | reverse complement strand
ACTGATAGTTGATTCTTGCTGGAAGAGATTCACATCTGTGCCTGTTCCAAAGAAAGGTGATCCAACAGAATGTGGACAGTTTTGAACAATATCATTAATATTACACTGCAGTGAAATTTTTGCTGAAAATAATTTTAAAACAATCGCAGCAGTCTATCAACAGGGAACTTCCAGAGATTCAAAGTGGATTCAGAAGAGGACGTGTAATGAAGGCTGTCATTGCTGATGTGAGATGGACCTGGACTGAAAGCAGAGAGGACCAGAAAGGGGTTTGTCTGTGCGTGACTCACTACGCAAATTTCTCCACACCTCTTTCCGTGGACGTTGATTGTGGACCAAGGTAAAATGAAATTCTTGACAACTTTAATCTTTTCTCCACTTATGATGTTGCTTATCAGTCCAGTTCTGAGGATTTTTGTTTTCTTTATGTTGAGGCATATGTAATCCAGACGGAAAGCTGCAGTCTTTGATCTTCATCAGTTAAGTGCTTCAAGTCCTCTTCATTTTCAATGGGGTATTACATTGTCAAGAGAAACAGAGTCCTGATACATGCTAAGACATGATTGACCCTTGAAAACATGGTAAGTGAAATAAGTCAATAGCGAAAGGACAATTATTATATGATTCCATTTATATAAAACATCTAAAACAAGCAGATGTATAGAGACCAAAGCTTTTCAGTGGTGACAGGGGTGGGAGAGGAGGAAAAGGGGAGTCATTTGCTTGCAGGGCACTGAGCTTTTGTTAGATGTGAGGGAAAATTTAGAAATGGATAGTGATGCAGGTCACACAGCACGAAAATGTAAATCACGAATCGTACAAGTGAAAAACGTTGAAATAGCAAATGTTGTGTTATATATATGTTTACCGTAGTCAAAAAGATCTTTGTAACTTAGGCTATAGAGTATACTCCATCCATTTGACAATTATGTCTCAAGAGCTTCTAACATGTTTGCCTTCTATTCTGGCTTTCAGCCCATGTTCCTCCTACCCCTAAAAGAGGCTAACCAAAAACCAAACTCACTGCCTTCGAGTCGGATCCAACTCATAGCAACCCCTCCTCTTAGTATCTCTATGGAAGTAGATTGCCCAAGCTTCCTTCTGAGAAGTGGTTATTAGATTTGACCTGCCAGCCTTCTGATTAGTAGTCAGATGCCTTAGGCACTATGCAACCAGAGCTCCTACTCAGCATTTATTTAGCACAAATCACTTTTTCTCATCTTTCCTAATTGTACAGCTTTTCAGACTATCTGTATCTTCTGATAATTTCCTTAAATCCTATTAGAAAAATGCATGACATTTCTCACAACTTCTCTGAAGTGTCTACTGATTACGGCTATATGGTCTTGGAGAAAACAGGTTCATTTTCCCCTATTTTAATTCTACTTAGTTGAGGTTGTTAGGATCTCTGGTTAGCGACCCTTGGAAACCCAAGGAGGGTTGCTATGAGTTGAATCTGACTTGACAGCAGTGAATTTTTTTTTTTTTTTTTGGCTGAGGTCGTTAGGGATAGGATGATGAAATGAGATTAAACTAACCTTGCATTTTGTTAGGAGCTAGATTGTAGCTGTCACGTGTACTCCTGCTCAGGAGAGATTTTGCTCTGTATTTGCCACATAGGATGTGGAAGGAAAGCCCAAAGAACCCAAGATGGGTGCTTTTCCATTCACTGTGTGGTGTTAGGGGATAACCTAATAGGACAAAGCCTCCCCCATAATCCCACTGGACCCTCATGAACTTCAGGTCCAAAATGTCCTCATGCTGTTTGAGAACATGGTGGGAGCAATGGTTTCTGAAAAACAAAGACGCTTTTTAAATTTTTCTTGGAATTATCTCCCTTTTTATACTTGACCATTCATAGAAGTTCACAGAAATTATTCCTGTCAGTAAGACTGCCACTGGCAGTTCTGCTAGTTGAATTTACCAGCTGCTCCTGCAGGAGAAAAATGAGGCAGTCTACTTCTGTAAAGAGATATAGCCTTGGAAACCCTATGAGGTGGTTTCGCTCTGTCCTATAGGGCTGCTGAGTAGGAATTGACTTGGTGGCAGTGGGTTTGATTTCATTTTATATTAACCTCAAAGGAAAAGAAGAAAAGAATGAACAATCCATAATGACAAATTGGCTTATAAAAATGAACAATATTACCTCTGAGTACTGTGCTGCTTGCTTTTTTAAAAATAATCTATATGAGAACAAACAATCCACATTTACCCTAAAACAAAGAGGAGAAGGTGGGTGACAGGAAGGAAAGCTAGATTAATGGGAAAAGAACAACCACAAGGGAAATAATGAGAATGTTGACACAATGTTTAAAACGTCACCAATTGCAGTTGTTAAATGGGAACCTAATTTGCTATGTGAACTTTCACCAAAAACACAATAAAATATTAAAAGGAAAAAAAGGAAAGTACTGTGCTTGAGTGATTGCCTATAAAATGGTATGCCCTGTAGAGGGCAGCATTTTCTCTCACCTAAAATATTTTCCTCGGAAACCCAAGGAGGGGTCGCTATGAGTCGGTCCGACTCGATGGCACATAACAACAACAACAACAACAACAAAATATTTTCAAGGACCTCTGGAGGCATAGTAGATAAGGCATTTTTGACTGCTAACCAGAAGGTCAGTAGTTCAAACCCATCAGCCACTCTGCAGAAGGCAGATAGAGCAACCTACTTCGTCATAAAGATGTACAGCATTGGAAACCCAATGGGGGTTGTATGAGTCTGATTAGACTCAATGGCACTGAATTTGGTTTGAAAATTCATTATGCCAAACACATCAGCCAGGCAAAGTAGCTACTTCCAAGAAAGACAGAAATTCAGAGGATCTCCTGGGTTCTGTCTTGATCACAAATGCCCACTGGAAGGGAGGAATTATTGATAAATACACACTTGATGATTGCTAGGGCATGTTCCTTTGTCTTCCTGGACACCGGAGTTGAGGGCTGCACATTAAGACAGATTGGGACAGAATTGAAGCGGTGGTGGGGTGCAAGAAAAGATAGAAACCAATGGGTGGTGGGAGGATTTTCACAATGAGAGGTGAGAAAATCTAGATTCTCATAAGCTCATGCAACTACCGCTGTCTCCTACTCTGGCGAAGGATGTCTTATCCCACTCCTGGGCGGTTCTCTTACCCTCTGTAGGAGGCCTGCACCATACTTGATGCCAACAAGAGATTAAGATTGTAAGGCTGAAGAAGAATACCTTGTTGGAGAAGAATGCCATCTGGTCCTAGTACCTCTTGTTAGCTGCTGTGCAGTTGGCCCCCATCTCTTGGTGACCCCTTGCACAAAGGAACAGAGTGCTGCCTGGTCCTGCCCCACTCTCATCATCAGTTGTAGATCACAGCACAGGTCCACAGGGCTGTCATCATCTGAAGAACATCCCTAGGCCTTTCTTCCTGGTCCACCTTAGTCTGGAAGCTCTGTTGAAACTCATTTCGCATCAGAGCAACATCCAGGCCTCCAAGGGCAACACTTACTGAGTTACAGGTGATAATGACTTTTCTCTGTAGGAAGTCCAAGTAAGGTCTGTGAATTCTTCCTCTTAGACCTCTTATTTCTTCCATTTAAATTTCTTACATTGTTTTGCTGCCTGGTAGTAGCAGTTGGTGATCAGACACCATCTGATGCTTTAGTCATGGTGGGGAGACATGACTATGGACCTCTCCTTGGATGCACATACGTTTTTCTATAACAGAGTAAAAAAGGACTGGAGGAGTCAGGTCCAGTATCCTTGCATGGAAGTCAAAATTCTGTTCATGAAACCATAAATGCAACTCCTTTCCCACCTCTGTTGGAAAGAGCACTTTCCAGTCAGAACTAGATGACCTTTCAGATTGTGCTTCTTGGTGGAAAGAAGATGGGCTATCTCCTTCCACCATTGGGTGTCCCATCTTCTCAGGAGTCACTGGTAGCTTTCAGTGCAATGTTGTTGTTTCTGTTGTTAGATGCTGTTGTATTGATTTAGACTCAGAACATCCCCATAGGATGGAATAGAACTGCCTCCTAAGCTTTTCTAGGCTACAGTCTTTATGAAAGCAGATCAGCTGGTCTTTCTGAAGGGTTTAAACTGCTGACCTTTTGGTCAGCAGCTGAATGCCTTAATCACTGTGTCACCAGAGCTCAGTAAGTGTTTATTAAACCCGGAGTAAGAAGAGTAGGCTTCCAAGGCTTGAAATAGCAAAATAAAAGAAAAACAAATCCCTGTAGAAGTAATCTCTGTGGGAGGTGACGAACAAATGGAAGGGGAATTGTGGTCAGTTCCCTCTTGAGAAGGAAAGCGAATGGAGTTTCTCCAGGGAGATTGGTTCAACCCTTCACAGAGTTCAGCCACAGCAACCCATTGGTGAATCCCAGGAGATTATCATGGTGCACACTGTTTCCTCAATCAAGAAACACACTGTCCTGTGAAATAACCCAGAACTGAAAAGCACATATGCTTAGTATGGGAAATGTATGAAGAGGTTCCTTCCAAGTGTATAATGCTAGAGAGAGCAGCAAAAAAGATAATGAGATAGGTTTTTTTTTTTTTTTTTTTTTTCTGTTCATGAATCATACAAATTACAGCTTTCTGAATTCTTAAGGTTGGGGAGGGGCACCTTGTACAAGCCACCCCAGGCCATGCTCAGCCTCATTTTATAGAGAAAAATTGAGATCCAATCCCCTCTAAGAGAGTGATGCATCGGATGGGATTTATGTAAGGTTTGCAGTAGCAGAACAGTACAACATTCACATTAGCATCTGGCTCTTCAAATACCGCTTGGTTGATTCACTTCATAAATGATTTATGGGGGAGCTGACGTTTTCCTGTTGTCATAACTACAAGCTGTGCTGTTGTTTCCTGGAATTCAGACAGTTGTTATGGCAAAGGCTTAGTGCAATGATATAGATGGGTCCTCAGCAACTCAATTACCAATTGGTTCATTCTCTCTTCTCTACTCTCATGTCATTGGGTTGTTTGCAGTTACCTAGCAACAGTGTCTTGGTCCCCATGTTGAGGTCCATCTCTCCTGGTTCTAGAAAATCATTATCATTAACAATAGACACCTCACATACCTGTTTGTCTTATGAGCAACTAAAACCAATTTGGCCTCATGGTGACCCCATGTGTGTCAGAGTAGAAGTGTGCTCCATAGAGTTTTCAATGATTGATTTTTCTAAACCAGATCACTAGCCCTTTCTTCCAAGGTGCTGATGTGTGGGCTTGATCCTCTGGTTGTCAACCAATCATGTTAATCATCACCCACGGGTCCTATTTTATGAGAAAAATCCCCTATGATGTGTCCTCAGGGCACGAGCTCCCTCAGATCTTTTTTTTTTTTTTTTAAATTTTATTTATTTATTTTTGCAGTGTTGCCTCCCTTGCTCCCTCAGATCTTGTTAGACATCCCTCTCCATTTGTATTCTTTGGTCAAGGAAGCTGGAAAATTTTGATGTGTACAAATTTAAACTGTAAAAAAAAATTATTTCCCTTCAAATTTCTCAAAGCCCTCAAAAACTCACATGCATTGTGAATTTCTTAGAAGACAGACTGAACATGGGATAGTTCTCCAACTTTTCTGGTTACAGACTCTCTTTTTATCAAGTGTCTTGAGGGACCAGTTTTCCAAGGAACATACTTTGGAAAATAATGTATGAATTTAGCTTTTGCTGTAAGACCAAGTTCTCCAGGAAGCTACCTGTTCCTCAAAAAAACTACAAACTAAGGTTTGAATACAAAATTACATTAAATAATTATACATAGTCTTGGGATCCACTGTTTGATAAATTAGGGACATCTTTAGGCCAATGTACCTTTATATCTTGCTCCTTTTAGAAAATCTGTATTCCTGTATTTCCTTGAAAATAACGGATTTATACTGCTACTTTCCTGTTATTTTAAACTATATTTGTATTTTTCTCAAAAATGCATGGCTAGCTTTGGAGGTGTGTATTTTATATCAGCTTCCTGGGCCTGGACTATCTCACCAGAGTAGTGGTGTTTCAATCATTGCTTAGCACCACTTTGTAGTGTCAGCTGAAAGTGGACATTACAATTCCAGCCCACTTCAGATTCAAAAAGTGCTGTTGGATTTAGTTCTGGTGAAAGTGGCCCATCCCAGGAGGGGATGGAGTCTGTCCAGGCTTCCCTCTCTTCTCCACTCTTCCATCAAAGAGGGGCATCACACAGAGGGAGTTTGGGGGGGGGGCATCAGGGCTCCAGAGCCAGGCCAGGCTGTTGATGTGACACAGCCAGGGAAAGGAGCTCTTCACAAGGTGTTGTGGACTCAGTTCCTTGGCCTTTTGCCTCCTTAAGATTTGTTATAGATTGAATTATGTCTCCCCAAAATATGTAAATATGTAAATCCTATGCCCTATACCTATGGTTAGGAGCTCTGGTGGCATAGTGCCTAAGGCATCTGACTGCTAACTAGAAGGCTGGCGGCTCAAAGCACCGGCCACTCCTCGGAAGGAAGATTGGGCAATCTACTTCCATAGAGATACCACCTCGGAAACCCCAGAAGGGGTCGCTATGAGTCGAATGGACTGGATGGCAATGAGTTTTTTTTTTTTTTTTTTTTAATATATGCTTATGTTAGAGTCCTATTTGGAAATGAGTTTTAAACCCATTGGGATTGTGTTTTAAACCAATCACATTTAAGATAGAAAAAGTGCAGATTGGACATAGAGATAGAAGCAGAGATGGGGGAAGATGGATGGCATGCCACTTGAAGATCCACCAAGGAGCCAAGGAACAGAGAAGGAAGAGACAAGGACCTGCCCCTACAACCAACAGAGGAGAGAATTCCCCAGAGCTGGCTCCCCGAATTTGGGCTTCTAGCCTCCTAAGTGTGAGAAAATCAATTTCTGTTTGTGAAAGCCACCTCCTTGTTATAGCAACACTAGATAACTAAGACAAGGTGCTAGTCTTCCATGGAGCATAAGCACTAGATTGACCTGGGATGCCACTTTTCTAGGTCAGCCTGTCTTCTCTCTCCTGCATTCTGCCCTGGGAAGCCAAGGATGGGTGATTGACTCTAGATTTGTGAGCTCCAGGAAGAAACCTTGTTGTTTGTGTGGTTCTCTGACCTGGGTTTATCTTTCCTTGCTTCTTTTTTTCCACCAGATATTGGCTTAGATTAAGGTGTGGGCTAGGGAGAAAGTGCTTGTTCTGGTTCCCTAGTGCTGCTCTGACAAGAATATACCACGAATGGGATGGCCTTAACAAACAGGAGTTTATTCTTACAATTTGGAGGCTTTACGTCCAAGTTCAAAGTGCCAGGCTCTAGGGGCTGGGTGAAAGCCCCTCAACCTTGGGGTCCAGCTCTGCTTTCTGTTCCAGGCCCACTGGAGCTAGAGGCATTTCTTCACTCAGACAGCCACTGGCTGCTGAGGCTGAGAGGCCCCAAGGTTGACAGGTAAAAAGGCACAGTCCTGATGTTACCAATCCATATGGCAAGCCATTAACTTAAGTCCATTGTAAGTTCCAAGGTTGGCAGAGCATATCAAGCTGCTGAGCAATGACATGGCTACATGCAGGGTCCAAGCGTGCCAAAGGCTAGAGACCATACCCAAAGGCTTCTCCTTATATACAGGAAGCAGACCACATACCCAAAGGCAGCTACCCAGCTGCTTTTGGTAGATCCCACCATGAAGTTGATTGCCAGTCTCCTCATGGGGATTAACTACCACCAGCTGCCCAGCCACTCAACCAGGCCCAGCCAAGTTGACACACAAACCAAAATACCCCAGTGCTTGATCTTAGGTTGACTAGGTTAGGACAGCGGCACCATAGGGGTCTTGGTGGTTTCTATGTAGAAAGGGTTCAGCACAAGCACTTGGGGATCAAAGGCTGTTAGAGTAAACAGAAGGGTTTTTCTAGAACCACTCCTTTGCATGCATCCTTCTTGAACTTTTGGTCATAATAAATAGATGGTGGCTTCCAAATCTTAAGTTCTTTCACTCACTCAATCTCTCTTTATTGTTGTTGTTGTTGTTATGTGCCGTCGAGTCGGCCCCGACTCATAGCGACCCCTCCTTGGGTTTCTGAGGCAGTATCACTACGGAAGTAGGATTGCCCAACCTTCCTTCCGAGGAGTGGCTGGTGGGTTTGAACCACCAGCCTTCTGGTTAGCAGTCAAATGCCTTTGACACTCTGCCACCAGAGCTCCTCTTTATTAGAGATACAAAAATAGTTTTAAGTATGTTCAGACAACTGAAAACAAATGGCTGACACATCTGATGATGTTGGCACCTACGAGTGTTTGAGAAAGGCCTTGATTCACCTTTCCAGGGATTGAATCCTCATCAGAGAATAGTGAGTAATTAATGACTCCTTCCCTGGAACATATGTTTCTAAATAAATAAAAACTGACCTCTTGAAATTGTCCCATGGTCCGACTTTGGGAACAATTCGAACTATCACCTCCTTGGAGGCCTGGATGAGATTGTGGGGGGACAGATGTCTTTTCCTGGCCTCCCTGGTGGTGCAGCCTCTGTGGTATGCCCAAGACAAGCAAGGAACTGCCATGTTGATTTTGGGTTTGACCAGAAGATGGCACAATCTGAAAAGCTAATTGCCCATTTCGCTAGAAACAAGGGATTTCTGTTTTTTTACATGAAGGTCAAAGATCCAAAGCAGAACTGGAAAAAGACCAAAGATTGTAAAAGACCCTCATTCATATCCTGAAGACTCTTGTTCTTTGGATGCAATTCTTTGGGAGGGCTTGGGGACTGGAAAAAAAAAGAACAGGCAAAAGAAGTCTCCTATGTACATTCTGGGAATTTTAGAGAGAGTTTATCATGTTCTTTTAAACGGAAGGTACAAAAACAAAGCACTCTTTGTTGTAAATAACAAGTTGAGAGAGAGATTGGGACAAGAGCTTTCTGGAAAGAAGGAGCTTCATGACTCCAGTTCTGTGACCTTTCCTGCTGCCCTGAAGGAACGGAAACTTCCTGCCTTCTACACCAGGACCTCTCCAAGCTCCGTATTCTCGTGGGATTTGAGAATTGGAAAGGATATTTGAGGACTGTGGTTCCACCTTTACCCAGCCTGGGATTCTCTCCCTGACTGATGGTAGAACATCTCTTTGCAAACAACACTGAGTTCAGTGGATCATTTGCACAGCTTTCATTCCACGCTCACACCTAGCATATGTGGGTTGGGTTTCATTGATGCTACTGCTGGGACTGCTGGTCCGTATTGACTGATTGATTGATTCATTCAGTCGGTCATATAATAGATGTGTCCCTGGGCTTCTTGTCAAAGCCAGGGACAATTTAAAGACCAAAACAGGTTGCATGCTTAGTTCACTGACTCCTCCAGCTGAGACAGGGACTGCTATTAGCTGGCCTTAGCACACAAAGAAACTGGTGCTGACAAAGATTAAACACCGTGTCCAAGGAAACAGCTAATGGGTGGTTTGGGGTGGTGAGGGGGCCTTTCTCTGACTCAGCTCTGCCTGACCCAGAGTTCATACTCTGGACTACCACAGTCTCTTGTCTCCTGAAGTACGTATGGCTTGCTCGTTGGGAATACTGTCTTCTCACTCTGCCCATTAAACATTTTCAGCAGAATCTCATTTTAGTTGAAAATCAAATGGCTACCTTTCAGAGCACCTGTGTGTACTCTGCAGCTTCATAGCCTAAGATCTGTTTTTCTTCTTCTTCCATTCAAATATTTGAATGCCATGATTTTGCCCCGGCACTAATTCTTTCATTGTTTCTGTAACTGTTTTCCTTGATTAGTCAGTGGGGTTCCAGGGTCAAAGGATATGGGTTCTGGTTATATTTCTACCACAAACTAGCTCTTGTATGTCCCTGTGTAAATCACTTAGCCTTTGCGGGATTCCGTTTCCTTATTTATGTTTCTCTTTTGCCCCTGTTGTAACCTTTTGAGACTTGCAATTACCTTTGGCCACCCACCTTCCCCTTTAGCCTATGTGTCTGCGAGAGCTGAGGCCACCTCTTTTGTTCACCACTGACTCCCCAGAGCCTCGCTGAGTTGCTGGCAAATGGTAGCTATTTCATTGATAAAATAATGAATCTAAAACTGGGATTCCTTGGTCACAGGATTGCTGTGTGATACAGACTAGAAAATATATGTAAATGCACTCTGGGATGCTTAAAGAAAACTGCTTCAACTATTACCAAGAGACTCAGTTACATGTGCTTTATTAAAGTCACACAATTGATTTGTATGCAAAACTCCCTGGCTGGTTATTCATCAATTCATTCCATTGTTCATTCATTCATGGTGCAAATGGTCAACACACCTGGAAGATTGGTGGTCTGAGTCCACTCAGAGGTCCCTCAGAAGAAAGGCCTGGTGATCTAATTCCAGAAGATGAGCCACTGAAAACCTAATGAGGCACAGTTCTTCTGTGACACACATGGGGTCACCCTGGGTCAGAGTTGACGGGGTTGCACTTGGTTTTATGTGCTCAGATAATGTCTCTTAGTTTAAAGTCCTATTTATGAGTCCAGAGAATCCTTGTCCCCTTGAACTGCACTATTTTCCATGTCCCTAATTTTGGCACTTTTCTATTGTTCCATCTGCTCATATCACTTGCATGTGTATAGTCTATACCCATTACTCTCCTGTGGTATGTAATGAATTCATTGGGTTTCCGCTTGGGTTGGTTACACACATACAAGTCGTGCACTTGCTTTTTTGTTTGTCTGCTAGAAAAATTGTATTTGGTAGACTAGACTACAGGGCCTGATTCAAATTCAAGAAGGTGCTACCATGTTTTCATCTGTTTCTACTGATAAAAGAAGTAAAAGAAATTATGGCTTAAACTGGCTTAACCACCAGGGAAGATTTTATTGGGGTTGAAGGTACTCGATCCCTAGAATAGTTTGTTTATGTTAGACTGAAAGGGGCTGAGAGAAAATAGAAATTCAAATCTAAATCAACATGAGTCAAAAATCTCCCCTTTTCTTCATCGGTCTCTTCTGACACCAGCTGCCCATATAGCCTTATTTCTTGGGCCCTAATCACTCAGAGGTTCCAAAAATGAAGCTTCTGTGTCCCAGAAAGGATGTGCTGCCCTCTCAGGCACATGGATGTCTTTCATCAACCAGGAAGCCCATGGAGCTTCAGTGTCCTGAGCCTTACTTGGCTTCCTTACATAATCACAATTGAGGCCTCATTCGTAGGCATGGCTGACTGAATCATGTCCCCTCTTCCTTGACATCAGCTGATATCAGGCCATGTAGTGGTCTTTCTGGTTGGCCAGTCCCCAAGTCTTTAGTACAAACTCTCAGGTGTAGTTAAATAACAAAGCCAAACGCTAGATCATATGATATTTTATGTTTAATCTATTTGAGAACAGCCAAACTAATTTCCAGAGCAGCTACATCATTTTACAATTCTACCAGCAATGTATGGGAGCGCTGGTAGCATAGTGCCTAAGGCACTTGACTGCTAACCAGAAGGCTGGTGGTTCAAACCCACCAGCCACTCCTCGTAAGGAAGATGGAGCAATCTACTTCCATAGTGATACTGCCTCAGAAACCCAAGGAGGGGTCACTATGAGTTGGGTCCTACTTGACAGCACATAACAACAACAACAGCAGTAATGTATGGGGGTTCTAATTTCTTCACGTTTTGGTCAGCACTTGTTATTTTCTGCTTTTGTTTGTTTGGTTTACTATAGCCAACCCAGTGGGGGTGAAGTGGTACCTCATTGTGGCTTTGACATGCATTTTGGTAATGGCTAGTGAAGTCGATGTCTTTTCATATGCTTATTGCTGTTGTTGTTGTTATGTGCCACTGAGTCAGACTGGACTCATAGCGACCCCTTCTTGGGTTTCCAGTTTCCGAGGCAGTATCACTACAAAAGTAGATTGCCCAACCTTCCTTCCGAGGAGTGGCTGGTGGGTTTGAACCTCCAGCCTTCTCATTAGCCGTCAAGTGCCTTAGGCACTATGCCACCAGAGCTCCTTTAGCAAGCATATATCTTTGAAGAAATACCCATTCAAATCTTAAATTGAGTTGTTTTATTGTTCAGTTGTAAAACTTCTTCTATTTTGGGCAGTCTAACTTTATCAGATATACAATTTTCAAATATTTTCTCTCATTCTGTGGTTATCTTTTCATTTTCTTGGTAGAAAACATGTTTTTAATGTTGATGAAGATCAACATATCAGTTTTTTTCCTTGTTTGGTTGTGGGTTTTTTTTTTTTTTTTTTGTATAATATCTGAGAAACTATTGCTAATGCAAGGCCACAAAGGTCCTTCTAAGATTTTTGAACTTCGGGCTCTTACATTTAGGTCTTTTGTCTATTTTGAGTTAATTTTTGTGTATGGTGTGAGGTTAGGGTCAAATTTTATTCTTTTGCCTGGGGATATCCTTGAATGGACTCTTGGCTTGGACTTTCAGTTGGAAAAAAGCCTAGCAATGTCTAGGCAGTTGTGTAATTCCTCATTGGGGACCTAACAACTTAGGTCCAGTTGTAAGTATGTGCAGCTAGAGTTATGGTCAGGACTCCAACTTTTAGGGGACAGAGTCTCATTCCAATAAACCATCATCATGGCTTTCTTGTATAGAGCTCTGAACCTTTAGGTTACGTTCCAGTGAAAGGGTGTGAGTCTGGATGGACCCATCTTTTAGTTAGATGGAGATTTTGGCTACAATGGCATTTGTGTAATGGAATTTGACTTGCAGTGATCTTGCAACATTGAGTCTGAAGATGGATAATGTGATGACAAGGTCAGTTCATGGCCCAATTTCAGGGTGGACAGCAGGCTTTCCTCTAAGAAGTGACTGTTTCTCTCCTTTCCTGCATTCTACAAGCACTTAAAAATATGAAACATACCAGACACAGAAAAATGTTAAACTTTCCACCTTTCCCACAAAGGAAAAACAGAGATTAAAATGAATGGCATCAAGAGTTTTGATTCCTAGTGGGCAATGGATAAGCTGGGGATTTTTTTTTTTTTTTCTCTCACCCTTAATGAAAAGTCAAGGATCCCTGGTGGTTGAGCTGCTAACTGAAAGGTTGGTGGTTTGAACCCACCCAGTGGCAAGAGAAAGACATGGTAGTTTGCTTCCATAATGGTTGCAGTCTAGACAACCCTATAGGGCAGTTCTATGCTGTCACATGGGGTCACTATGAGTTGAAAATCAACTCGACAGCACCCAACAACAACCATAAAGAGTCGGGTCTCTGACAGCTTTAGTGGGGTGCCTTCTTTTGGAACTATCGCCTCACTCTCAGATTAATTTGGGTGATATTAAGTACCATCTAAAGATTCGATTAGGATCAATATTTGTGACCAGCCCCCTCCATCTCTCCTGAAAAAAAATATTTTAACGGAAAATCAGTTAAAATGTGAGAGCCTGTTGACTCAAAATGTCCCACTCAGACAGAGCTTTTGAGTAAGTTAAGGGGTGACTTGTCACTCTGTTTCTGTGCTTCGTATGAAACAAGTGTGAATTGTCTTGGCCCATGTTGGGTGTCTGGAATGGAATGTGTGTCAGCTGTCAGGGTGATGGGATTGGATTTCCATGGAATGAAGACTGCCCATCTGGGACTAAATGCCAGTGCTAAGATGTAACCTTCCTAGAGAAGAGACCACCTGTTTTCCTGGCATGAATAAAGCCCATGCTCTGCTTGTGTGGCATCATGTGCCAGCTTTCATCAGTGATGAGGGGACATAAGCATACCATGGTAGGATAGTCTCCAAGCCAACAGTGGCCCATGCTCTGTGACCATTCTGTGAACACAACGACTTTAAACACTGGGAGGAAAGGACACAGTGAAATGAAGAGCCAGGACTTTTTTTTTTTTTTTTTCCTTTCCCCACAAAGACCAAAGGAAATCTCTGCCACCCTGAGAACTTATTCTGAGGTTTTTCACTGCAAGTAGCTTAAGGACAATAAACATTTAAGTGGAATTAATTCCTATTACAGTTTGAATTCCTGGTAGGAAAGAAAAAATTATAGCCTCAATAACCCTAACTCTGCGGTGGAATAAAGATTCATTACCTTTATTCAAGGTAGGTGAGACATTATGTCCTGGTGTGTAAACATGAATGCATGGGTTTTCCCAGCCAGAAACCAGTTGCCATTGAATTGATTGCAATTCATGGCGACCCCATGTGGTCAGAGTAGTGCTGTGCTCCACAGAGCTTTCCATGGCTCATCCCTCAGAAGCAGGTCACCAAATTGTTCTTTTGAGGTACTCTGGGTAGATTCGAACCTCCAACTTTTTGGCTAACAACCAAGCATGTTCACCATTTGCACTACCCAGGAACTCAAAAACAAACACACACACACAAACAATCAAACAAACAAAAAAAAACACCCAAAGCCAGCAGGATTAATTCTGTTCTGTTCTGAACATGTAGCACACTGTAATAAACACGACACTCATTTTATCTACTATAAACCCAGACCCACGCTGGAGATGGGAAGAAGTGAATCAGGAGCCTGCTTGGTGGCTCTTCACTGGTTCCTCCAGCGTTTCTTTTCCCTGGGGATACTTGCAGCACCAAAATCTCCTTCCCAGCCTGTCTGAAGAACATCACCCAAGATCTAGACGTTGTTGATCATATTGGGTCTTTAATCCTGCCTACCATTCACTTTGCGTGTGTGTTTAACTTTTTATGCGATTTGGGTATGATTACCATTTACTTTTAACACATGACTCAGAAATTGTCAAGTTATCTTCCTATACATATTTTTTGTTTGTTTGCTTTTTGGAAAGTTTTAAAAATTGTTGTGGTGGTAAATATATAAACCAGACCCACTGCCATCAAGTCAATTCTGACTCATAGAGAAACCCATTGGGTTTTCAAGGCTGTAAATCTTTATGGAAGTAGGTTGCCTCATCTTCCTCCCATGGAGCATCTGATGGGTTTGAACCACCAACCTTCTGATTAGCAGCCAAATGCCTTACCCACTATGCCACCAAAGCTCCTTGATACACACACACACACACACACACACACAAACACACAATTCACTATATCATGCAATCACTGTTTCCAAAAATGTTCATCATCCCAAATAGGAACTCCTTAAGTAATAATCCCCAACTCCCCCTCCTCTCAGTCCTTGGTAAACACTAACAGACCTTCATATCCATGCATCTGCCCAGTCTAGATAGTTCATGTAAATGGAATCATACAATATTTGTCCTTTTGTGTCTGACTTATTTGACTCAGTACAATGTTTTCAAGGTTCATCCATGTTGTAACACATATTAGGATTTCATTTCTTCATTGTATGGATATATTTTATTTTGCTTATCCATTTTTCTATTGATGGACACTTGGGTTATTTCCATCTCTTGGCTGTTGTGTTCATATGAGCTTTTTACATGCTTTGTTGTTGCTCTTGTTAGGTGCCAAGGAGTTGGCTCCCACTCAAAGCACCTTCATGTCTAAGAATGAAATTTTGCCTGGTCCTGTGGCATACTGAGAATCACTGCTATGTTTGAGTTCATTGTTGGCAACCACTGTGTCAACTCATGTCACTGAAGGTCTCCCCGTTATTTGCTAACACTCTAGTTTACCAAGCATATGTTTCTCTAGCAGTTGTTCCCTCTGGATAACACACCCAAAGTATGTGAACCTAAGTCTCCTCATTCTCCCTTCTAAGGATCATTCTAGCTGTACTTCCTCCAAGACAGATTTGTTTGTTCTTCTGGCAGTCCATGGTACAGTCAATATTTTTCACCAACACCATAATTTGAATGTCTCAATTCTTCCTTGGTCTTCCTTATATGATTTATAATTTTATACTCTAACTAGAATTCACTGCCTTGAAGCCACATAGGGCTAAGGTCAATGTTTATAAGCTATCTACTTTATTACTGGGAGCTCTGGTAGCATAGTGCCTACGGTGCTTGACTGCTGACCAGAAGGCTGGCAGTTCAAACCCACCAGCCACTCCTTGGAAGGAAGAGGGGGCAATCTATTTCCCTAGTGATACTGCCTCCAAACCCAAGGAGGGGTCGCTAAGTTGTGTCTGACTCGACAGCACATAACAACAACAACAACAACTTTAATGCAGCTTTAAAGCTTTCTTCTGTTATTTATTTAGGTTCTATCTTCCTCCATTTATTTCAAATAAATTTATTAAAATAAATCACAGCAAATTAATAGCACATGATAACCAAGAAGAATGAAGATTCCATAGCAGAATCTTCAAGTTTCCATGAAGTACCATAAATTGTTCTTCAACTTTTGAGTGATAATGATGGTGATGCTTTTATTTTTGTCAATTGTTTATCACAAGCCAAATGCTAATAATAGGCCTTATTATTATAGGTCGCTGCCTCATTTAGTCCTTGTGACTCAATTATAGTATAAGGTGGCACTATCATTAGCCACATGCCACTCCTGAGGCAGCTGAGGCTGGAGAACTGAGGGAACTTGCCCCCCATCCCCCAGAGAGGAAATGTCTGAGTCAAGAGTTTGACATCAGAGATTTATTGAGTCTGGCACTTCCAACTGCTCAAAGTGGGACAGAGATGACAGCTTATATAGCAGTAACCTGTGGGCCACTGGACCATGCACTGCAAAGGGGGTAATTAAGAGATGAGAGGAAGGACTTTTTTTTTGGCTCTTTCTCTCTAAAGCCTCAACATGTATCAACAGCTGCAGGAGATCAGTAACCAATGCAAAACATCAGTCACACCCACCCACAATGTCCAGGCTTGAAGAAGGGTGTGGAACGCCAAACTCCAGGTTCCATATGGACACCTTGGTGAGGAGACACAGAGCCAGTAGATGTATTGGTGCTTGCTAAGCAGTCCTCATATCATAAGACAGACATTTCATTTGTTATTCATTGATTAATATTTTTGAGACTCAAATGAGGAACTGAACAACAAAAAAATGTTCTATGAATCAATAGGAAAGCCAACAGTGTCTGACATTTTTTCTATATTTTATCTCCAATTCCAGAGAAAACATGTTAATTTCACTCCAAGATTCACAGCAGCCAATTGAGTAACATGAAGCAGTGTGTGTGGGAGAATAGAATAAAATCAGGGAAAAGATGTCAGTGATGGCCATACAAGTGAAAAAACAAATAATGAAGCCAAGCCAAGCAGGGTGTTTTATAAGTTACCAGTATTGTTTCTATTTTTTCTCACACAGAGTTAAAAGGAGAAAGAGTGAGAAAGTGGGTAAGGAATTAAAGGTAGAAAGAAAGACATTCAATAGAACAGCTAGTGCCTGATTTCTCTGGAATTTAATTATATGGTCACGGAATAATCAGAATATAACCAAGAAGTAAGAATCCATAAAAACTTTGTCGGCTTTTTTCCATCCCAATCAAACCAACTCACTGCCATTGAGTCGATTCCAACACAGCCTTTCCGAGGTGGTATTACTGCCGAAGTACATTGCCCAGTTGTCCTTCCGAGGAGTGGCTGGTGGATTTGAACCACAAGCCTTCTGATTAGCAGTCAAATGCCTTAGGCACTACGCCACCAGAGCTCCTAATGCCATGTTTTTATGAATATACTGAACACCAGTTACCATTACGCCCCCTCCAGACCTTTCTTCTGAGGGACCTCTGGGTGCACTCACCTCTCAGCCACTTAGCAGCCGGGCTGCATTACCATTTTCAAGAATGGTATCGTCTAATACTGCATAGTTATTTCCATAGACATTTAAATGGAAGGTTATCCCTTACAAACAGAAGGGTTCTGGAGGATTGGTTACTGGACTCTTGTTTTGTGCTTCAGAGACTAGTGAACAAATCCACATGCGTGACTATTCTCAAAAGAAGACCCAAGGAGTGCCTTACTCCTTGCCGTCTTCTTTCTTCTCGCCAACTGAGGTCAAAATGCTAAAAAAACATTTGGCAGTACACATGTTGCTCTGCTTTCTGAATATGGATGCACAAGCTCCGTGGACAGTCTGCAGTGAAACTCTGGGCTGTTCCTTCTATTTTTCCTTTCTGCCTCCCTCAGATTTTACTGAGAAATAGAGAATGCATCAAAGTTACAAAGGGCCGCTATTTTGTGGATGCAGCTTTTTGCTGATCAGATCATGCTTGTTGGGAAAGTGGTGTTCAGCATCCTTATTTCTATTCCCAACTCCATAAATGTCAGGTTACAGCCCCTGGTACTCAGGGCTATTGTTTCCATGTGTTCTTATGTAGGAGGGTGTGGTAGTTAAGTCTGTGTGTCCACTTGGCTGGGCCTGATAGAGTGCCTGGGCAGCTGGGTCTAGTGTTCCCCATGATGAGACTGGTAATAACTCCATGGTGGAGTCTACTGTGAGCAGCTGAGTAGCTGCCTTAGGGAATGTGATCTGCTTCCTGTACATAAGGAGAAGCCTTGGGGAATGGTCTCTAGCTTATGGCACCTTGAACCCTGCATGTAGCAGTGTTGTTGCTCAGCAGCCTGCCATGCTCTGCCGACCTTGGGACTTACAATGGACTTAAGTTAATGGCCTGCCATGTGGTTTGATAACCGGGACTGTGCCATTTTGTATGTCGACCTTGGGCTTGTTAGCCTCAGCAGCCAGTAGCTGTCTGAGTGAAGAGATGCCTCTAGCTCCAGTGGGCCGGGAGCAAGAGGCAGACGTGAAGCCCAAGGTCAAGGGGCTTTCACACAGCCCCTAGAGCCTGGCACTTTGAACTCGGACTTCTAGCCTCCCGATCTGTAAGAGAATAAACTCCTGTTTGTTAAAGCCATCCCGTTTGAGGTATATTCCTGAAGAGAGTGGCACCAGGAAACCAGAACAGAGAGCAACCGTTCTCTGCTTTCCTCCACTGTGCTCTGAGCAGCCCTGCTGTTCTCTGCTATACTCACTGGCTGAGGCTATTCCAGGATGGGATTCCGAGTCAACCTTTAAATTTTACGCCAAATTGAGAAACTTACTGAGTTCTAGGGTTGTTTCTGGAAGTCAAGCTGCAGTTCAGTGATCTTGACTTCCCTCAGAGTTTCTGATAATGACAATTGGGATAAAGAGGACATCAAAATGTTGTTGTTGTTGTTAAGTGCCGT
>NW_006921605.1:14236747-14237695 GCF_000298275.1 Orycteropus afer afer | reverse complement strand
TCAAAACTGGAGATCCTGGATAAAGTGGGAGGAAAAATTTAGAACAACATCCAAAAATTCAATAATGACCAGAATTACTGGTCAGATGGAGTCTGATGAGACCCCTAATACTATGGCCCTGGAATACATTCTGTGCCTGGAATAAAACTCACTCTCAGGGGCTGGCTCTCAGCCCAATAGTTAACAAGATGTACATGCAGACCACTCAACCCAGGATGACACACCCACATACTCTATGAAAATACATCCCTTAGAGCAATAGACCACGGGGCATGAGAGGGGCACAAGAGGGGCACATTCACACTGAGGAAATGCAGGACAAACAGGAGTGCATGACTATGAGGGGCACAGGGGGAGGGTTACTGGGCAGGGAGGGGAGGAGACTGGGTTAGGGTTGGGCATGGTAAATGGGGAATGAAACTAAATGGACATGTAATGTTGAATGTAAAACAAACTCTTAAAATAAAAAAAATACAATAAAGTGGTCCACTTGCGAGGTGCCCAGTTGCTGGGCATGCACAGATGCAGCTCAAACATTCTGTGAAAAGTGGTAACACACAGGCCACAGAAAACACTGCCAGGATGAGACTGTTGTCAGCTCTGCAGTTTGTCTTGCTCTGCAGTTTGTCTTGCTCCGTGTTTTAGAAATCTTACACACACTTTATCATTAAAAACACATCTCTATAATAAAACTATCAAGGATGAGATAAAGTAAAAATCAACCATAAACCACAGCTGATAATGGTACAAGTCACAGGATGTGCAGAGTCTTTAAAAGGAAGACGTAAACATTGGATGGGACTCAGAAGGGGTGACAGGAATGCTTTCTTCTCTATTTTTGTTGTTACTTGCCTGCTAACCAGACAGCTGGCGGTTCAAACCCACCAGCCACTCCTCGGAAGGAAGGTTGGGCAATCCTACTTCCGTAGTGATACTGCCTCGAAAACC
>NW_006921605.1:14230468-14236431 GCF_000298275.1 Orycteropus afer afer | reverse complement strand
TTCAGGAATATCAGGGTTAGAAGAGACCATTTTAACAGCTTTTGCTAGTGGTTTGTTTTACTGAACTGCACAGATTCTATTTCAGAAAAATATCTTAAACTAGTACTTGGTTTTAAATTTAATTTTAAATAGGGCATTGCAATACTCTATGGATTTGCGGGAGCCAAGTTCCCATGTAGTTTTAGCTTTTACCTTAATCTAAACTTGTTCCCTTCACAAGAATAAAGCCCACCTAAGGCTCATGTGGAGCATATTTAAAGCACAAGAGATTGTGTCCAGGGATCCGAAGTTAAAAGAGTTGTATAAATTAATTGTTTCATCAGCTTTTGTGACCACTGTGAACATGGAGGTCTCAGTCTTGGAGAGCAAAAGGACAAAGCCCAGGGAAGAAGCATGCATTTTCACAGAAGCCCCAGGAAACTACTGTCATGCTGAGAATGCACTAATTGGCTCTGGAATTAGAGACCCTTGCTCTTGGTGTTAGAGATACTGCACACATTTTATGGGATGCAAACACATATCTATAATAAAACTGTCCAAGATGAGATGAGGTGAAAATAAAATATAAACCACAGTAAATTGGGAGAATGTCTTGGCTATAAATTGAATCACTTCAAGATTTTCTTTCCAACAGATGGAGAAGAGGGGGTGGAGAAAGACTGTCTAACAAACTCCTTTTCATTTTTCCTAAAAATAAATTTCAATGTAATTATTCTCTTTACTTATGCACAGGATAATTTTCGATACTGGCCACTACTAAGTTTTAATCTGGAGCATCTTAAATTTAATGTCTCAAGCTGTCTTACTTATAGCTACATGTTTGATCTTGGGGCATCAATACTACAAAGAACAGTATGACTAAAAAAATGCTTTAAAGGAATTCCACCATTGGACCCAAATTCTAAAGAAGTAATATTTTATTTGCATTTTTGAAAAGGAAGTCACAGAATTACTCTACCTTTCTCATTGTCTCATTTATGTAAATGAGATAGGCTACTACTTAAAACAGATTATCTAGAGCATGTGAGACTGGAAAGAAAAAAATATGTTGTTTGTCATGTGCAGTGTCCATGGCCATAAACCCATCAAAATGAGGTCATAGTGTGAATTACTCTTTAGGGTTTGGGTAACAAAAATAAATTCTTAACATTTACATACAACCTCAGAGTTTACCAGATGTTTTTGTAGTCTAGCAAGGAATGACTTGGTAGTTAACATCATAGTCAAATATGATATTATTATAAATTGTTTTGTATAGAAATTTGTTTAAGTTAACCATTCAATATTATCCTCATTTCATTGGTAGTTTTACCCATTCTGAATTGCATTTTTTAAAGTCTCAATTTGTTGAGCTCCTTGAAATATTATTATAGATAGGTAGGTCAAGACTGAGTGTTAGGAGAGATCAATTTAGACTGAATCAATTTAGAATGAATGGATACTGCTGTAGGCAAAAAGAGTCACAGTTGTGCCTTGTCTTGCTCTTAATCTAGTTCTGTACCTGCAACACAGAATGCTTACAGTGTGCCCTCTAGCATTGTCAATTCATAACCAGAAAGCACTCTTATAGCTTCAACATCTTAACCTCTTTCATGATCATTTGTCTCAACCAACTCTGGCTCTTGCCTACTGTTATCTCAGGTGATGTCTATTTATGCTTCTGACCCCACCTACTTCACAGTTGGGAGGTGGGCTACCCATCCTCTTTGTTCTCCATTGAAGGCTAGGAATTCATCATCTTTAACAACAAAAACTGCTCATCTGGGGTCCTTAGCATTCACCCACCCCTCTCCCTCCTCAAGGCTGCCATCCAGTGACCACTTAGTCATTACCCATCATTCATCAACGACTTTGGCATGTTTCATACCATTTCTCTCCATGGTAACCCCAATATCCCCTGAGTCTCCTCCTCAGATCCTCCAGCATCCACACGGAAAATCTAGTAAGCATCATGGCTTCTCAGTTTCCAGACCTCCACTTTTCTATTTTTCTTCTTCAACCACCCACTTCTCTTCCCTCCTCTTCATGTGCCTACCCACCGATTACTCTTCAAACATCCACTCGTTTTGGAAATACATCATCACCTAGATCTGTCCCACCTATAGAATTAATAATTCAAATGACTTCCTCTCTGACCATACCTTCAGATTATTCATCTACTCCCAATAGACCATCATTTTTCACAATCTCCTGTCCTTTGGCTCCTCAACTTTCTCCCAATCTGTTGGCTTTTCCTTTTTATTCTCGTGGTTTACGATCTATGACTCATCACTTTGAGATACTGTTTTAAACACCAAACTCCTTTGCTCTGCCTTAATAACATCCCCCCCCCCCATATTACAAACAAGGAGCTCTAGTGGTGTAGCAGTTAAGGCATTTGGCTGCCAACCAGAAGGTTGGCAGTTTGAACCTACCAGCCGCTTTGCAGAAGAAAGATTGGGCAGTCTGCTTCCAAAAAGATTTACAGCAGTGGAAACCCTATGGGACAGTTCTACTCTGTGTAGGGTCACTATGAGTCAGGATCAACTTGAAGACTATGAGTTTGGATTTGGGGGTTTAGTGCAAGAAAAGGTTTGAAGTCTTTTCCATGATTCAAAAGCTGCACGTACAGCAAGTGAAGGTGATTGTGATGAGAATTTATTGTGAGTGGGGGTTGGTTCAATCATCTAAAAATGAGGGCAAATTTACATAACATTAAAGGGCAAGTACAAACTGGCCCTAAGTCAGATGTTTGTAACCTGGGGACTTACTGTGGTGTCTGAGAGCCACAAGTCCCCTAACAGAAACTCTCTCATCTTGTTTCAAAGACCAAAGAAAAGTTATAAAACTCCAGCAAAGATAGAGCAAGGAGGTCAGATAATCGCCCTTCACAGAAAACAGGTTCAAAACGGAACAAAATTTTAAAAGAACAACCAATTCAAGGTACTAGAAAATGACAAAAAGAAGGCTACCAATTGTGAAGGCTGGCCTCTTGGAAAAGTGCCACTGCATCTGGGAGGAGCAAGGGTGTGGCCTTCTTGCCTAAATGTGTTCATGTCTCTTTCCTACACACTCAGGCAACAGAACCCACAGAGAACCCTGGAAGAGGCTAGTGAAAGCATTTGGGATCTAGAAGCAAAAATCCACAGCTCATATTACTGGAGGTGAGGAACTCAACTCTGGGAAGTAGCAGACCAGCTAGAAATTTAATGAAGAGATCCTAGAAGTCAGTGAGCCGTAGAAAGACCGAGAATATAAACTCTCCACATAGGCCTGACAAACCTACGGGATACACTGGGCAAACCCATGATAGCCTGAAAAAAAAAAAAAACGTGTAAGCGACAAGAGACTGGAGAGCTGGCTGAGACTTCAAACGTGTTTTTCAATTGACACAGAGATAAGGCAGCAGAAAGGAGAAGCCTTATAGGCCCAGAGTATCTGGAGCAAAATCTTGCACGAATGAAAATTAAATACAAGAATGAGCCACCAATATCGTAGAAGACAAGTGCCAAAATTAGGGTTCCCCTCCCCATTCTTTTATGTATTTAACTTTGTATTTTGATTTGGGTGAAATTTTACCAAGCAGATGAACCATTTTGTGCACATTGTGTTTTGTGACGCTGGTTATACTCCTGTCGGTGTAACAGCTCCCCTTCGACGTTCTCCCTGTGGTTACCCTCTCCTCATGTCCTTCTTGCTCATATTCCTGTCTCCCTACCTTCCTCCCTGTGCAAATGCTGCCTTTCTGATTTCCCAAGGCTGATTGTTGTAAGGAGGGCATCTCTCTGGTGTAGGTGTTCAGCTTGTAGGTCTGCCTATTGTTTGGCTGAGAGTTAAGCCCTGAGTGTGAGTTCAATTCTAGACCTGAAGGATGACTTGGGGCCATAGTCTCTGGGGTTTCATCAGTTTCTATCAGATCAGTAAGAAACCAAAATCAGGAATGCCCTCTCCCCCTTCTTTAGCCCAGGTCTAATTTTGGTTCTCTAAAAATGAGTAATGAGACAGAAACTCGAGTCTGCCAAGAGACACAGAAAAGAGTGGAAGTTTATATATCTTATTTGCTTTATTATTCTCTGCTCAAAACAAGATGGCACAATATTCAGAAATTATCACCTTGGTTTCAGCCTCTGCTTGTGAAATTATGTGGGCAGATGTGGGCTCTGCATCTTTTCTGGAAGGTGAACCAGAAGGCCCAAAGTATCTCAATAGTGCTTTCTTTCATTATCACATTTTCTCAAACATTTTATATTTCCACTCTAAGATAGATTAAATTTTGAAATGACTAGCCCACTTTTCTAAGCAGTTTACACATAATAAGTGCCTTTATCTTCATAAAATCTTTTAAGTCCTGTTATTAGTTCCACTTTATAGATGAAGAAACAAGGGCACAGAAAGGTTAAGCAACTTGCCCAGAGTCACACAGCTGATCAGTGAAGAGCCAGAATGATTAAGAGAAAAGCAAAGCCTGAAGTAAGGGCAAGATAAAGGCAGTAATAACTCTGGTACTTAGAGTGGATTGAGGCAAAAATTGGATTGTTTCTTAAATACTTTCATATCATTATAATCTCTGTGACTATTTTCAGTCTAATGTTAAATCAACAGAGTATGGATGTTTGAAAATGATTTAAATTAGCAGAATTCCCCCATTTAAAAAAATACATATATGAAATCTCAACATTTCTAAGTAGGTAACAATTGAATAGTTTTCTCCAGTGCTTTAGATTGTCACTGTTTAGCAGAATTTCATTTGGAAGTTGATAGTGTGTGAAATTGTCAAATTCCTACTTCTGTAAACTTGAGCAACTATTTAACATAAATCAATCCATAATATGATTTTTACTTCCTGAAGAGCAAGAATTCTCTGTAATATTTTCTGTATCTTTCGCCAACACAGAGCCATTTTCACCTATAAGCAGTGTAAGACCACTTAATTTGGGACTATTAATTTCTCAGGAGCCCTGGTGGCATAATGGGTAAGTGCTCAGCTGTTAATGAAAAGGTTGGTGGTTTGAATCTACCAGCTGCTCTGTGAGTGGAAGATGTGACAGTCTGCTATGAAGATTACAGCCTTGGAAACTATGGGGAAGATCTACTCTGTCCTATTGGTCAAGGTAGAATCAACTCAACATCAGTGAGGTGCTTTTCATGAGCTTCTCAGTGACCTACAATATGTTTATTTTAAAAATAATATTGGTCACTTCTGGTAAGATGGCAGAATAGGCAGACAAGCGACACAGACCCTCTTCAACAAAGAACAGAGAAACCAATTGACAGAGATACAGAAGATAATCCTGGAGCCCTGAGTTTTGAAAGGAGGAAGTATGCAGAAGTAGATTAGGCACCAACTAGTGGGAAAACCTGAACAAAACCAGTGAGTACAGAGACAGTTGGAGCAGTGGACTGTCAGCTCCTCTGACAGGACCGACAGCCTGAATATTTCCAAGTGATATTAGGACCTGAGAATTGATGTAAAGATCAGCCCTGGTCGCCAAGGGCTGCAGGGATGATTGTGCTGGTGGCTTATGACTAGGAAGGGAAATAGCAAGGAGGAAGACAACCTGAGCTGTGAACTTTTGGCTGTCTGCAGGGCACAGCCATTTTGAAGTTTTACAAGTGGCAGCCATTTTGGATATTTAAAGTGACTGAGGGCACAGCCATTTTGAATGTTACAAGTGGTGGGCATTTTGGATTTTAAAGTGATAGTGTTCTCATTCAGATTCCAGGGACCTAAGAATAGACTCCATTTGCCAAGGACAGCAGGGACGTATGGGAGGCAGACAACGGGAAAGGAGCCATGCAGTGAGTGTATAAATGCTGCCACTAGCAAATAGAAGAGCACAGCACTGTACCCTGCTTATCTAAATGACATACAAAGAAAATGAAAATTGTGGTGAAGTCACTTCAACATACAATCACCAAATAAATATAAACACAAAAATGTCACAATGCCTCAGGGACAACAGAGCATCACAGTCCACACAAAG
>NW_006921605.1:14179986-14230153 GCF_000298275.1 Orycteropus afer afer | reverse complement strand
CTATGCTACCAGAGCTCCCTTCAATAAATTGAGAGACAGATCAAGGGAAACACTGATAAAATGGAGGAAAACAGAGAAAACCCTAGAACAGTTTTGAAAGAAAATGCAAGAACAAAATGGCAAAATAAATGAAAAATTAGAAATGATACAAAACCTACAGACAGAAATCCAGAAGATTAATACTAAATTTTCAGAAATAGATAATTCATTGAATAGGCAAAGGAATAGAATTGAATCATGGAAGACAGAATTAGTGAGATTGAAGGCAAGTACCTCAATACTTCTTTGGAAAGGGAACAATCAGAAAAAAGATCAAAACAAAATGAAGAAAGCCCAAGGTTCATGTGGGATACCATCAAAATGAATAATCTATGTGTTATTGGAATTCCAGAAAAGGAAGAGACAATAAAACTGCAGAAAAAATTGTTGAAGATTTGTTGGAAGAGAATTTTCCTGGTATGATGAAAGATGAGAATATATCCATTCAAGAAGTCCAGTGAACCAAAAACAGGATGTACCCCAAAAGAAAATCACCAAGACATATTGTCATCAAACTCATCAAAAGCAAAGACAAAGAAAGAATCCTAAAAGCAGCACAAGAGAAACAAAAAGTTACCTAGAAGGGGCAACCAATAAGAATAAGCTTGTATTTCTCAGCAGAAACCATGCAGATGAGAAGACAATGGGATGGTATATATAAAACCCTGAAAGAGAAAAATTTCCAACCAAGGATTATATATGCAGAAAAACTGTCCCTCAAATATGATGGTGAAATTAGGACATTTCTACAAAAGCAGAAATTAAGGGAATTTGTGAAAACCAGACCAACCTGACAAAAGATGCTAAAGGGAGTCCTTTGGACAGAGAACCAACAACAGCAAACAACAACTGACCATTAACACACATGATGACATAACCCAGAAACCAACCCAGTTATAGAAGTATCCAAAGTAAATAAGCCTACAAGATTGTAAACAGGGAACCAGAGACATCAACTGACAAATGAAGACAACTACAAACCAAAAAGAGGAAAAAACTGTGTAGTTACAGAACTTGTAAATGCTAGGGAAGTCAAGACAACTACAAGATAGAACAGATTATTCTAAACTTGGGAAGAAACTATAAATCACAGGGTAACCTCAAAGAAAAATGATAAACCTTCACATCAAAATAAAAAAGAGGACCAGTACAAATATTTAGCAAATACTAAAACAATAGCAATGAAGGAAGTGATAACATGATTCATTAAAAAAACAAGCTCAGTGTAGAAAATTATATGGAACAAAGAAATCAACACCACAAAAAAGCGCATAACAAAATGACAGCAACAAATTCATACTTGTTGATAATCACATATCTGACAAGGGACTTATCTCTGAAATTTATAGAAAACTCCAATACATCAACAACAAAAAAATTAACAATCCAATTAATAAATGGGCAGAAGACATGAAGAGACACTTCACCAAAGAGGATATTCAGGTGGTCAGCAAACACATGAAAAAATGCTCATAATTATTAGCCATCAGAGAGATGCAAATGAAAACAGTAATGAGATACCATCTCACTTCAGCACTAATGGCAAAGTTCAACAACACAGAAAATAACAAATGCTGACAAGGATGTGGATAGATTGGGACTCTCATACACTGCTGATGGGACTGTAAAATGATACAACCACTGTGGAAAACAGTATGGTGATTCCTTAAAAAGTTGGAATTAGAAATACCATTTGACCCAGCAATCCCATTACTAGGTATGCATCCTAAAGAGGTGAGAGCCAGGGCAAGAGCAGGTATATGCATACCCGTGTTCATCGTAGCACTATTTACAATAGCAAAAAGATGGAAACAACCTAATGTACATCAACAGAAGAATGGATAACCAAACTATGGTACACACACACTGTGGAATACTATGGTACCCTAAAGAATAATGTAGAATCTGCAAAACACTGCATAATGTGGATGAACTTGGAGGACATTATGCTGAGTGAAATGAGTCAATCACAGAAGGACAAATATTGTATTAGTCCGTTATTGTAAAAAGTCAAGGATATATGTAAAGAAACTTTCTTTGTTGGTTACTAAGGGTAGGAGGGGAGGGGAGGGAACACTGAAAAAAAAAATTGCATTGGCCCATGTCACTTTAGTTTTGTGTATTTCACTGTACATAAATTATATTTCAATAAAATGCATTTGGAAAAAAAAAAAAAAAAAAAAAAAAAAAATCCTGCAAGGCTCATATTAACAAATGTCTAAAAAATATGATGTTATCTCAACTTTATGAATTCCTCTATTTAGTGTTGGAGAGAGTTATACTAAGTATGAGAAAGGTTGCATGAGGCTTAGAAAAATGGTTTGCTTTGAGCAAGTAATGCTGCAGGGAATGGGAAAGAATGAATCACAAAGGCAGGAACATGAACCCCTAAAAACACAGACTTTCACAGGGGAGAACATCTGGTAGACCCGCAGCTGTGAAGGAGCTTAGAAAAGGAGAAAGCTCACTCAGTGACAAACAGAACATCAGCCTCATCAGAGGACTTCCTTGTTCTATTCCTTCCTGTGTTTTTTTGTCACGACTCCAGCATCTTCATGCTCATCAATTTTTATCTATTTTAAATTTAAATATTTTAAATATTCAGATCCCATACAAGATGGTCTTTTATACCCAATAAAAATATCCTGGACTAAAAACAAACTAAAGTAACTACACGTAGTCACTAGACATAGTTACTTAGTCTTTTAATTTCAGAGACTATTACAGTTTAATGTGTGTGTGTGTGTGTGTGTGTACGTGTGTGATGGAGAGAAGAAAAAAGAAATCATATTGGTGATGGTTTCCTAAGAATAAGTGATAGTTTCCAACATGATAATCAAAGGACACCAGTTAATAACTGGTGATATCTACTTTGTTTTGGTTGTAAGCCACTTTGCTGGCTGCTTCTGAAACCTGAAGCAACTCTTTGTGTTGACAAGATTGATGACCACCTTGTTCTTCTCATTGTGAGGCACCTTTCTCAATGACAACTGTGATAGAGCTGAGAATCTCTAGAAACACCATCTTACTGGATTTCAAGTTGCTACTAAAGGTGCACTATGGCACCTGTTATCAGGAGGGACCGGTTCCTGGAGAATGACATCATGGTCGGTAAAGTAGAAGGGTCAGCAAAAATGAGGAAGACCCTCAACATACGGATTGACACAGTAGCTGCAACAATGGGCTCAAACATAGCAATGATTGTGAGGACGGTGAGGGACTGGGCAGTGTCTCCTGTTGTGCAGTGTTGCTATGAGTTGAAACCAACTCAACAGAGCACCTAGCAACAATAATAGCAGCAGCAGCAACAACAAAAACATGGGGCCATTGAGCCCTTGGTAGCATAGTGCCTAAGGCATTTGACTGCTAACCAGAAGGCTGGCGGTTCAAATCCACCAGCCATTCCTAAGAAGAAAGATTAGGTGATCTACTTCCGTAAGGATACTGCCTTAGAAACCCAAGGAGGGGTCGCTATGAGTCGGATCTGACTTGACAGCAGTGAGTTTTGAGCCCTGGTGATGCAGTGGTTAAAAGCGCTTGGCTATTAACTGAAAGGTCAGCAATTCAAACTCTCCAGCTACTCCACAGGAAAGATGAGGCAGTCTGCTTTTGCAAAGATTACCACCTTGGAAACCGTATGGGGCAGGTCTACTCTTTCCTATGTTGTTGTTGTAATGTGCCATGGAGTCGGGCTTGATTTCTCTGAAGAGGTAGCTCACACGGATAGTTCATAGCGACCCCTCCTTGGGTTTCTAAGGCAGTATCACTACAGAAGTAGATTGTCCAACCTTCCTTCCAAGGAGTGGCTGTGTGTTGTTATTTACTCAAAGCAATGGTTTCGGGATTTTTTCCCCTTCTTGAGCACAAACTTGCAGACTCTCTCTCTCTATATATATATATATATATTTTTTTTTTTTTTTTTTTTTCAGCCAAGCATTGAGTGCTTGCTTCAACAAGAAATATTCTGCAATTTAGATAACTTGCAAGAGAAACTATTCAAGGTCAAGAGACAAATCTTAAATTTCATAACTTTGGATTAAATAGCAGAGATACATAAAAGAAAATTTTTACAACATTGTTTCCTTTGGACTTATTCTAAGTGGAAGTCTCAACATTCCTGACAGTAAGAAGCCAATGTGACTAATTTTGTGCCTTTTATAGAAAAACAAGCTGAGACTGAAATAATAATAATAATAAAACTTTGGTAAATATTGGAAGAAAAACACACTACTTGCACACAACTTGGGTTCTTCCATAAATGATCTTCTTAAAAAGCAATTTAAAAAGTGTATTTTATACTTTTGCTTTTCCTTGGATTTTGGTAGGTATTAATCCAGTTTTCACTACCCCTTTCTGTGATGACTTGAAGAGTATTTCATACACACAGTCAAGGCTTTACTTGAACAGAGGAATAGTCTATCCTCACACTGCTTTCCTTTGGTCACCTCGACTGGTCAGTAAAGCCTTCATGTGGAGCCTTGTGGGGATGAACAGAAGGAAAGAAAGAAATCTGTGGCCTGCCCCACAGGTCCCTCCCAGGTGAGACTTGAGGGGCGGGAGCAGGAACACATCAAGGCAGAATTCTAGGACACGTGCAGGAGTGAAAGGTGGGGTTGTTCACAGAGTCTGGATCACGCAGGAAACAAACCCTGCAGAGCAGTAACATCACTTGGTGACGTGGGAGTGATCATGCAACATGCCCATTCTTTCTCAAACCTACCAGAAGTTGGTGAGTCCTGTAGGAATGGGGAGAGGGGAAAAGCGAAAGAGGCTGATGCTTGGGTTTCCTTGTTATTTGCTCTCTCAGTCTTCAATGGAAGATTCCATTCTCCAGGTAAATACCTTCCTCCCTCCCACTCAATCCTCAGAAATTAAAGGTTATGGAAAAGATAAGAAAGCAAATGAATAGTGAGTTTTTTGGGGGGTTGAAGGGGCCAGCAATCGGTGGACCAGACACTATGAGGAAAATACAAAGAATAATGCAAAGAAAATACAAAGAATCATAGCAGCCAAGACTACACTGAAAGAGTCTCAGCCCAAAATATAGAAAGGAGAGGACCAGAAGAAAAGGTAGGTGGTATGGAAGCCCTGTGCTCTGAGGGGTGGATACCAGGAGAAGCAGGGCACTCAGGGGCAGATACCAGGATGGGTGTTGTTTTTGAAAGGTTGACCCTGTGCAATACCCTCCACTCAGGCTAGCTTGCTCATGCTACATGGCTGGGGGGTATTAGAGAGAAGGCGGCAATGGACAATAAAACAAGGCTAAGGTGGAAGGATGTGTTGGGGCTAACACTGTATTTCTCATGAGCTAGTCCTGAGGACTTCTTCCTGCCAGTGTTTCACTTCATTTGGCACTGCTTCAACGACGTCCACAACATGTGTTCTCCACATTAGTGCTTTGTTTATGCTTCATTAGTGGTAAATTCTTCTGTGTTGAACTCATTACGCTTTGTCATTCACTCTCCTTTCGCCCATTTGATTCTCGTCCTTTCTTTTTGGTTTACCAGCAATTGTCTGGTTCACCATCGATGCTCAGGCTTGATTTCTCTGAAGAGGTAGCTCACAACACATGGCCGTCTGTCCTTGGCATGTTGATCTGGGCCACTGGTCTTTGCCTGCCTGTATTTCTGGCTCTAGCATCCTCAATGATCTACATCCTCTGCCATGTGTCCAGCTCTGGAATGGCTCATGATTGGAATTTTTCATGTCTAAAGGACTCAAGCAATATATGGGCACAGATTCAAACATAGTGTGTATCGGGGTACAGAAATACAGGAGAGATGGCTAGGGAAATCCAGCAGTGTGGTTTTTCTTGTCAACTGTGGCAATGGAGGTACTTCAAAAGCTGTTTGTACTAAGCAACAACAACAACAAAAATAAAAACTGATCTCCTGACTCTCATACGCTGCTGGTGGAATTGTAAAATGGTCCAACCACTGTGGAAAGCAGTATGGTGATTTCTTAAAAAGTTGGAATTAGAAATACTATTTGACCCAGCAATCCCATTACTAGGTATATATCCTTAAGAAGTGAGAACAAGGACAGGAACAGATACAGGCAGTTCCATGTCATAGTAGCACTATTTACAGTAGCAAAAAGATGGAAACAAGCTAGGTGTCCAATGAAAAATGGATAACCAAACTATGGTACATACAGTGGAATACTAGGCTAAACACTAAAGAATAATTTAGAATCTATGAAACATTGCATAAAGTGGATGAACTTGGAGGACATTATGCTGAGTGAAGTAAATCAATCACAGAGGACAAATATTGTATTACTTCATTATGGTAAAAAGTCAAGGAAAGGTTTATATATGGAAGGAAACTTTCTTTGTTGGTTACCAGTGGTGGGAGGGGAGGGGAAGAAACACTGCAAAAAAACAAAACAAAAAACTCTTCCATCAGAGGGTTTCCATCAAATACAGTTACTTTGGTTAGTTTTTGTCTCAGTTAAGGCATTAAAAATGGATTAAAATAGAAGCAGTTCGAGGCTTAAAATAAACATAAGCCATACTATTATGTAATTGCTAAAGAGCCCTGTGGCACTGGTTAAAAACTAGACTGCTATCCTAAAGGTCAGCAGTTCGAACCTCCAGCCACTCTTTGGGAGAAATATGTGATAGCTTGCTTCCATAAAGATTACAGCCTTGGTAAGCCTATGGGGCAGTTCTACTCTGTGCTATAGGACCATTATGAGTCAGAACGGACTTGCTGACAATGGATTTGGGGTGGGATGTAATTACTAGCTACCAGTTGTAGAGTCAACTCTGACTCATGGTGAGCCATGTGTGTCAGAGTAAAACTGTGCTCCATGCTTTTCAGGGGCTGATTTTTCTGAAGTAGATCACCAGGCCTTTCTTCAAAGCTGCCTGTAGGGGATTCAAACCTCCAGCCTTTCGGTTAGCAGCTGAGCATAGTTTCAATTACTGTCAGATAAGAAACAATTTTCTTATTAAGCGTATTCCCTTTCCCTTGTATCTCTGAGCTAATACCACCTGATACTTCATTCCATGGAAATACTTGCCATTCATCCAATCCACAGTTAGTGTTCTCTGTTAAAATATGAATCCAGCTACAGTCGAGATGTGGAGCATGGCTAATGGACTTGCTTGTTGCTGTTGTTATGTGACATCGAGTCGTCTCTGACTCATAGCGACCCCTCCTTGGGTTTCCGAGGCAGTATCACTATGGAAGTATATTGCCCAGTCTTCCTTCTGGGGAGTGACTGGTGGGTTTGAACCGCCAACCTTCTGGTTAGCAGTCAAGTGCCTTAGGCACTATGCCACCAGAGCACCCATGGATTTGCTTAGACAGGGAGAAACACGGAGAATATAATTTTCTGTGGCTTTCTTGGATTAAAAAATGACTTGTGATTAAGTGTTTTCTCAAACTTTCAAGAAATGAATGCATTATTGAGCTTATGAAACCTGATTGTATTGATATGTAATCCAGAGGCGTGTCATCGTGTCACTACATAATTTTTGATTACTGTAGTGTCTAAGGCATTTGACTGCTAACCAGAAGGCTGGTGGTTCCAACCCACCAGTCACTCCTAGGAAGGAAGATTGGGCAATCTACTTCCATAGTGATACTGCCTTGGAAACCCAAGGAGGGGTCACTATGAGTAGGATCCGACTCGACAGAAGTGAGGTTTTTTTCTTTTTTTTTTTAAGCATCTGTTACTTGAATCAATCAACCTTTTGTTCATCTTTCTGTTGATCTGGGAATTTAGTATTGTGGTCTTCCTGGACAGATTAAGTTTTTGTAATGTTTCTTATTAAGCTGTTGACTTCCTGCAGCTGTTGAAAAAGCTCGAATTAAAGTTGGCTAGAAACATCGGAGAAGTCTAGTCCTCTTTTAATAGCTTGCTTCTTGGTGTTGCATAGAAGTGATAAGTAAATCTACATCTCTGGCCTACTTTGAGTGTTTGAAAGTTAGCAAATCCAACTTAAAAACTCCCTCAATGGGACAGCTCAATGAAACGATTCCTTATTTTGCTTTTAAATTCAACTTTGGAAAAGTTGTGTTTTGAGAATCAGAACGTATGGCCTGTCATGTTCTACCACCAGTGAATGTGGGAATTTTACAAAGGTGCTGAAGGAAATAACACGGTTAGGTCTCTATGCTCTGGGCACATGAGACCCTGCTCATGACAGCATCTTTTAAAGAAGACCATCTATCATTTCTGTTACTGTTTGTTCCCAAATGCATGTAGCCAGCATTTCTGATATTACGACCTCTGCATTGACTTCCACCTTTGCCAAATGATTTTTCTTCCGGAGGTAGCAATTCTGAACTGTTGCTACAATCTTCATCCATTGACTTGTGCACACTTGTGTAACCCAAATGCACTTGTCCTCCTTGAGTTATGGTGATCTTGCCTTGAGGCCTGTACTAGCATATTGACATAGCCATGGGATTGGGAAGGGTATGGGGCAGAGATCCTGCTCCAAGAGCATGATGATTATTCCAAACATTCGCTGTGAAATGGGAGGAGAGATTCTGCCTCTCTACCACACAGCAAACTTTCTCCCAACTTCTCTTTTAAATCTCTTTATAGGATGCCTTAGGGTGGATGAAGAGGCTCCTGGGTGGCACAAACAGTTTGTTCTCAACTACTAGTCTGAAGGTTGGCAGTTCAGACCCATCCAGAAGCATGGAAGAGAGGTCTTGTGATCTGCTTCCATAAGGATTACCGTCTAGAACCCCTATGGAGCTATGTAACACAGGGGGTTGCCATGAGTCAGAGTCATGGTGATGGCTATGGGTTTGGTTTGGTTGGTTGGTCAGGGTGGGTGAATGACTGGTACATGAAGTAGAGGGAAGATGCCAGCTAACTGCTAGAGCAAACCTGGAGTAAAGGTATAAAAATCAACTGTAAAGTAAACATAATGGGATCAGCTTCTCTAGATTCCATGACCAGTTGGAGTTCTACCCAATAGACATATCCCTAAAAGCACACCAGGAGTCTGGCAGGCACACTAGGGCGTGATGAACAGAAGTGATGGTGTCCAGGGCCCAGGAGAGCCCTGCATGGATAGCAGTTGCCCACAGGCTGAGGTCTCACAAGGTAAGGAAGAACACAGGAGGTATGGAGTTGTGCAGTCCAAGGGTCCCTGAAATCACTCAGTAGAGAGAGCCCCCTAACGTAGACTATATTACAGATGCAGCAAAAATGATGGTGCAGAGAGATCTTCTATGCAAGTTGAGGACCAAAGGTGTAACGAAATCTTCCTTTCCACTCCAAGCACAGAAAAGATAAGGGTTAAAAAAAAAAAAAAAGCTTAGTGTATTTAGTCACATGGAGGCCATATTGGTCAAATGAGGAGTTACTTAGGGAGTTAAGGATGAAGGAGCCAGACTAGAGTGGGTTGAATAATGGGAGAGTAATGGGAGTAGGTGAGAAAAGTTAAAATAACAAGCACTAAATACATTAGAGAAATTGGTCTGTTATTCAGAAGGCATATCAGTTCAAGAAATGGTATAGGAAGTCACCGGGTTACGAACGTCCAACTTACAGACAGCTCAAACTTGCCCTTTAATGTTATGTAAATTTGCCGTTACAATGAAATGATTGAATGAATCTGTACTTACAACAAATTTTCTATCACAAATCACCTTCACTTGCTGCGTGTGCAGCTTTTAAATCACTGAAAAGACTTTGAGCCTTTTCTTGCATTGAAATAAGGCTAAGTAAGAATCTTATGCTCCTGTTCCGACTTACCTACACATTTCACTTAAAGACACACTTAGGAATGGATCTTGGTTGCCTGGGAACTGCCTGTATTTGCAATTTAAATTCAAGGCTCTAACTGTGTTGAGGGTGAATGGGTCTCACATTGGAAATGTGGCCATGATAGGGTTCATTATCCAGAAACATTCTCTCTGTAAGTTTACAACTAAAGTTCCAATCTTTTTGTTTGTTTACCTCCATGACCATGGCACATCCAGTTTCTAATCAAACAGCACAGTAAAGGCTTGCAGGTGCCTAGCAGAGACGGGGCAGACAGCTGGGTGGGACGCTGTAACCAGCAGATGGCGGCAGAGGGCTGTCCTGCGCTGGTGTCCTCCCAGATGCAGAGCGGGGCGGGGGGAGGCTGCAGGAGCAGAGCTTGCTTGAGTAGGAGCTGGAGCAGGGTTGCGGCCTAGGGGAAGGGGAAGCTGAATCCTGCTGAGCCAGGGTCACCCACGCGCCAGTTCATTCGGGACACAGTGCGAGGTGACAGGGTGCAGGATGTCCAAACAAAGAAGAAGAAATGGGCGAGCCAGGGCTCAGTCCCAGATTCTTCAACTTGAGGAACTGGAGCGGCCAGAGGTTAGAAAGGAATTGAATGGTGGGCACAGCCCGAGGCTGCATTTTATATCACCAGTCTGAAGTCCCTCCTTCGGTCCTTGTAAGGAGCTACAAAATCTGAAACTTTCAGGCTCTCTCCACTGGCAGCAGGGAATCCTCTGTTTATCGTCTCTTCTCCTTCAAGTAAATATCATTCATTTACTTCCAGGGTAACTAGAAGGGGGATGGACACCTTCTAAAATGGGGCCTCCAGAAAAAGGTGTTGGGGTATCATCTTTATTAGTAATAGGGGTTTTCTCGCAGTCTCCAATCTGGTTTTTACTTCCCACCTCACTTTTCCTTAGTAAAACTAGAGACACTCACCAACCTGAGACAATTCCGTTTATTTTTTCCTGTGCAAATGATTACTTAAGAATTTCAGTGATAACTCCTCCTGAGAGAAAGCATAAAGATGAGTCAAACATGTGTCGTTGCAGTTTGTTGTTAGGTGCCGTTAAGTTGGTGCCAACTCACAGCAACCCATGCACAACAGAGTCCAGTGCTGCCGGGTCCTGTGCCAGCCTCACAGTCCTTACCACGCTTGAGCCCATTGACTCAGCCATGGTGTCAATCCGTCTGGTTGAGGGTCTTCCTCTTTTTATTGACCCTCTACTTTACCAAGCGTGGTGTCCTTCTCCAGGGATTGGTCCTTCCTGATAACATGTCCAAAGTACATGAGTGTCATTGTAGCAGAATAATCGAACAGAAAAATTCCCACTATTAGAAGAGACTTGATATGTAAGAACTAAGCTCTAGAAATAGCAATAGCTCACGTTTATTGAAAGCTTAGTGTGTGCACAGTCCTGTGCAAACTATTAGCTCCCCGATCAGCAGCATTAGCTGGGGATTTAGAGGAACAGATTATCAGGCTGCCTTCGGTTTACAGAATCAGAAACTCCAGGGAGTAGGGGCCAGTCATCCTTTTCAACAGGCCTTCCAAATGGTTCTGGTGCCTGCTTAAATTTGCGAACCTCCGGCATTGAGTATTACATTTAATCCCTACAACAACTCTAAGAAATAAGGAGCTTGATGTTTACTCCCTACTTTAAAGCTGGAGAATCTGAGGCCAGGGAGAGTGAATAATGTACCCAATGACATCAAGTTTCTAAGTGGCAGAGCTAGGATTTGAACACAGGCCATTTGAACTCGAAGCCTATATTCTTGACTACTTTCTTGCTAGAACCTTTTGTGCTATATCTGACTTCTGTTGCATGGACCTTTTCAAATAGTGAATACCTTCATTAGTTAAAAGCATTTATAGATAATAGACACATCATCCTGGGGGTACATACTTATCACACACATCAGAAGGTCACCAAATTGCACAGGTACAAATTGTTGGTTGGAAAATATTTTGTAATATATATTTTTTACAAAAAGAAACCATTTTTGAAAATGCTAAGGGACATACATAATTAGGAGATTTTAAGAATCAGAGAAGTCTGGGAGAAAACAACAAATTGCATCATGGGATGTCTAGCGGTAGGTCCCAACAGCGTCACATACTGCAAGGGAGTTAAAAAAAAAAATTGATGGGAAACTATTGAAGATTTTGATGTCATTCAAAGTTATTAGCAAGCTTTGAGAGTTTCATTTCCATGCAATGGAAACAAGATAAGGAAACCTGTAGAGAAGCCCTTAGATGTGAAAATGGAGACATTGACTCTGAACTGCACATGTAGGGATTTGGGAAGGGAATAGGAGATGAGCTGGTTTATAAGGTACCTTTTAAAATAAGGTAGTTGAAGGAAGGCAGCAGGGATCAATGACAGATTTATTTCCCAGGTGTAATTGCTAGGCATTTCTGAAAAAAGGGAGGAGAGATTATATAAAGATTTAATAATAAAATAAAGAGGGATAATCAAGGGAACCAAATTTCAGATCAGGTGATAGGATTGAATTGTGTCCCCCCAAATATGTGTTGAAATCCCAACCCCTATCCCTGTGGATGGAATCCTGTTTGGGAATAGGTTTTTCTTTGTGATGTCCATGAAGCCCTATCAGTGTAGGGTGCTATCTTCAACCCAATCCCTCTTGAGTTGTAACAAGCAGGTCTGACACAGGAGCAGAGCAAGCACAAATGGGAAAGGTACATGCTACGTGAAGACCTCCAAGGAGCCCAGGAACTCTGAGGCGACAGACGCTAAGATGAGAATCTTCCCCCTGGAGCTGACAGAGAGAGAAACTTTCCCCATAGCCATGCCCTGAATTTGGACTTCTGGCTTTTTTTTTTGGACTCGAGGACTTGAAGTACTTACTAATGACATTACAGTACTACAATTTTCTGTGTGGATTGTACCATAACACAAGAAATAAAAATCCTCACATCTGGACCAATAAGCAACACTATGATAAATGGAGAAAATATTGAAGATTTCAAAGATTTCATTGTAGTTGGATCCACAATGCCCATAGAAACAGCAGTCAAGAAATCGAATAATGTATTGCATTGGGCAAATCTACTACAAAAGACCTCTTTAAAGTGTTCAAGAGCAAAGACATCACTTTGAAGACTAAGGTGCTCCTGGCACAAGCCATGACATTTTCAATTACCTCATGTGCATGCAAAAGCTGAACAATGAATAAGGAAGACTGAAGAAGAGTTGATGCCTTTGAATGATAGTGTTAGTGAAGAATATTGAATGTGCCATGGACTGGCAGAAGAACAAACAAATCTGTCTTGGAAGAAGTACAGCTGGAATGCTCCTTATGAGTGAGGACAAGACTTCATCTCACGTACTTTGGACGTGTTATCAGAAGGGACCAAGCCCTGCAGAAAGCATCATGTTAATAAAGTAGAGCGTCAACAGAAAAAGAGGAAGACAAGACAGTGGACTGACATAGCAGCCGAAACAATGGGCTCAAACATAGCAACGATTGTGAGGAAGACGCAGGACCAGGCAGTGATTCATTCTGTTGAACACAGGGTTGCTATGAGCGGGAAACAACTTGAAGGCACCTGAAAATAACAACAGCTCTCTAAAAGCCACCCACTTGTGGTATTCATATTACCGCATCACTAGGAAACAAAAATAGGGATTATGCAGCAGGGTTGAGTTTTAAAAAGTTGGGCCCATTTTCTTTTGGGAAGTTATGATGAAGTGGAGACGTGGAAGGATGTTCTGCCAAAAGGACTCTGGTTTGTCAGTGACACAGAGCGTCTATCGGCTGAAAGCAGAAGGACCGAGGTAGGGTTCAAAAGCAAAGGAGAGTGAGGAAGACTTAGAAGAAGCCTGTGAGAAGTGTGGGTAGGAGTGCTAAGTAGGCATTCTGCGTGGCACGGGTGTACATAAATCCATGTCTGGAGGGTTTTACATGAGATCCAATAACAGAAATGTACAGTTGTCAATGTATAGTAGCTCAGATGGGAAAAGGGCCAAACCCCATCCTAACTGGGGAGCAGAGCTCTAAGGATTTCATGTGTCCTGACCAAGGGGCACAGACGGTGAGTGACAGGTTTGGAATGCAGGTCGCAGACTTCTCACCCTGTAAGTGCTTCACTGAACTCTATTGGAGTTTGAAATACCTAAAATGGTGAAAATTAAAAATCATCTTTACGTTTACTCCCTGCCGTCGAGTCGGCCTGGACTTGTAGCGACCCCTCCTTGGGTTTCCGAGGCAGTATCACTATGGAAGTAGATTGCCCAATCTTCCTTCTGAGGAGTGGCTGGTGAAGAAAAGTGTGTTGTCTGTATCATAGTATTATTTTAGTTGTTTTCATTATCTATTAAAATAAATATTACCAAGTGGGAAGAGAGCTGTTACCTTGTGGGGAATTGCAGTCAATGTCAAGAGACAAAATGTGTATGAACTGCTATATAGAAAATAATTTTCTCTGTAAACTTTCACTCAAATCACAATAAAAATAAAAAAAAGAAGAAGAAGAAGAAAAAAAAAAACATTGCATACGTGTCTGGGATTGAAACCAATTTAAATATTTGATGTTTTCCAGTTTATGAACCCTTATTTTTATAATGACTTCTGCTAAACAAAATGAGAAATGAGATTGAAAACAAGGGAGAGAATGCAGTTAAACGAGGTCAAAGGAAATGTTCATTTCTGTATTCTTAATAAACTACCATTCACATAGGCTCAGAGTTCTTTACACCTCATCTACCTGTCCTTCATTCCCATGAAATGTTATTAACTTCTATATACAGCCCAGGAAGTGCACTGATTGTTAAAATCATGTACTGAGCTTTGCAAGTCTGATAAGTGGTGATTATTTACAACTCTGAGAATGTCCAATTTAGTTGTAGCTGGATGCGGTGTAGTGAATTGCTTAATATGGCCTTTTTAGCCATTGTCCTCCATTTTGTGATGTATTGTAAATCCTGCCTCTTTAAGGTGGGATGTCTCTTCAGTCCCTCCTCGCTGGAGGGTGTGACGTAAGTCATCACCCTGAGCTTCCTTGAGGTGTATACGTGAATGTTCTGGAGAAGTTCTCTCTCTTGCTCTGCTCCCGCATTTGGTTCATCATCTCACCCCTGGACTTGAGACAGCAGACTTGACCCGCTGATTTGGGTTTGCCAGTCCCTGCAACCATGTGAGTTGGGGGAATCCTCCAGACCTACCCACAGACTTGAGACTTGCCAGCCTGCCAAGACACTGCCAGCCTCCACCACCACCATTTCCTTGAGAATTTGTCAGTTCTTTGAGATGTTACAGTAAAATACTGGAACCCTAAGACAGGAGGGAGATTACTGAGGGGAAGAGGGGGGGTTGGTGTCAGAGGTGATGGAGTGACACAGCAGTTTGGAGTAGTTAGACATGTGGCACATCTTTAACCTCCGCCTCATAGAGACCAGCCTTGTGCTGATCCTTCTAAAAGAAGTTATTCAAGCACTGGGAAAAAAATTTAAGACCAAGTTCCACCCATATGGTCTAAATTATTAAACTGTTAAACTGGATATTGGATATCATGGCTCTGATTCACTTGATTTGAGTAGTGGTTGTTAAGAGTAAGGGGCCTTGGAGAAACCCTATTCTGGGCTCCCACGCTGGCTTTGTCCCTACTTGTCGTTGTTGTTGTTAGGTGCCATTGGCTCTGACTCATAGTGACCCTATGAACAATAGAACACACTGCCCAGTTGTGTGCCATCCTCACAATCCTTGCTGTACTTGAGCCCATTGTTGCAGCCACTGTGTCCATCCATCTTGTTGAGGGTCTTCTTTTTCTCTGACCCTCCACTTTACCAAGCATGATATCTTTCTCCAGAGAATGGTCCCTTCTGACAACATGACCAAAATAGGTGAAACAAAGTCTGGCCATTCTTGCTTCCAAGGAAAATTCCAGCTGCACTTCTCCCTGGACAGAGTTGTTCATTCTTCAGGTTGTCCATAGTACTTTCAATATTCTTCACCAACACCACAACTCAAAAGCATCAACTCTTCTTACTTATTCATTGTCCAGCTTTCACATGTATATGAGGGGATTGAAAATACCATGGCTTGGGTTAGGCACACCTGAGTCTTCAAAGAGATATCTCTGCTCTTCAGCACTTGAAAGAGGTCTTTTGCAGCAGATTTGCCCAGTGCAATATGAGATATGATTTCTTGACTGCTGCTTCCATGAATGTTGATTGTGGATCCAAGTAATATGATATCTTTGACAACTTCAATCTTTTTTCCCCATTTATTGTAATATTGTTTATTGGCCTAGTTGTGAGAATTTTTGTTTTCTTTATGTTGAGTTGTAATCCACACTGCAGACTGTAGTTTTCAATCTTCATCAGCAAGTGCTTCAAGTCATCTTCACTTTCAGTAACCAAGGTTGTGTTATCTGCATATAACAAGCTGTTAATGAGTCTTCCTCCAATCCTGATGCCATGTACTTCTTCATATAGTCCAGCTTCTCAGATTATTTGCTCAGCATACAGATTGTATAAGTATGGTGAAAGGATATAACCCTGATGCACACTCTTCCTGATTTTAAACCATGCAGTATCCTCTTGTTCTGTTTGAACAACAGCCTCCTGGCCTATGTACAAGTTCCTCCTGAGCAAAATTAAGTGTTCTGGAATTCCCATTCTTTTCAATGTTATCCATAATTTGTTATGATCCACACAGTGGATTGCTTTTGCATAGTCAATAAAACACAAGTAAACATCTTTCTGGTATTCTTTACTTTCAGCCAAAATCCATATAGAATCAACAATGAATCACTCATTCCACATCCTCTTCTGAATCTAGCTTTCATTTTTGGAAGTTCCTTATCAATACACTGTTGCAACTGTTTTTGAATTATCTTCAGCAAAATTTTACTTGCATGTGATATTAATGATATTGTTCAATAATTTTCACATCGTGTTGCATCACCTTTCTTTGGAATGGGTACAAATATGAATCTCTTCCAGTTGGTTGGCCAGGTAGCTATCTTCCAAATTTCTTGGCATAGATGAGTAAGTACCTCCAACGCAGCATCCGTTTGTTGGAACATCTCAGTGGATATTCTGTCAATTCCTGAAGCATTGTTTTTCACCAGTTCCTTCTGTGCAGCTTTGACCTTTCCCCTCAATACCACTGGTTCTTGATCATATGCCATCTTCTGAAATAGATAAACATCGACCAATTCTTTTTTATACAGTGATTCTGTGTATCCCTTCCATCTTCTTTTGATGCTTCCTGCCTCATTCAGTATTTTGTCCATAGAGTCTTTCAATATTGCAACTTGAAATTTGAATTCCTTCATTTCTTTTGGCTTGACAAATCTGAGTGTGCTCTTCCCTTTTGGTTTTCTAACTCCAGGTCTTTGCACATTTCATTATAATTGACTACGTCTTTTAGAGGTTCTCTTTGAAATCTTCTATTCAACTCTTTTATCTTGTCATTTCTTCCATTTGCTTTAGCTACTCTCCATTCAAGAGCAAGTTTCTGGCATCCATTTTGGTATTTTCTTCCTTTCTTGTCTCTGCAATGACCTTTTGCTTTCTTCATGGATGATGTCCTTGATGTCATCCCACAATTCCTCTGGTTTTCAGTCATTGGTGTTCAATGCATCAAATCAATTCTTTAGATATTCTCTAAATTCAGGAGGGATATAATCAAGCCTCTCGGAAGGAAGGTTGGGCAATCCTACTTCCGTAGTGATACTGCCTCGGAAACCCAAGGAGGGGTCGCTAGGAGTCAGGGCCGACTCGACGGCAAACAACAACAACAACATAATCAAGCCTGTATTTTGGATCCCATGGACTTGTTTTAATTGTCTTCAGCTTCATCTTGAACTTGTATATGAGCAATTGATGGTCTGTTCCACAGTCAGCTCCTGGCCTTATTTTGGCTGAAGATATTGAGCTTCTTCATCTCCTCTTTCCACTGATTTAGTTGATCTGATTCCTGTGTTTTCCATCTGGCAAGGTCCACTTGTATAGCCACCATTTATGTTGTTGAAAAAAAAATTTGTGTACAGAAAGTGAATTTGCTCTGTAAATTTTCACCCAAATCACACACACACACACACACACACATACAAGGTGTTTGCAGTGAGTAAGTTTTTGGTGGTGCAAAATTCTATCATGTGATCTCTGGCATCATTCCTATCACTAATGCCAACTACTGGTGATTCTTTATTTCCACCTTTTGCATTCTAATCACCAGTAATAATCAATACATCTTGATTACATGTTTGGTCAATTTTAGACTGCAAAAGTTGATAAAAATCTTCAATTTCCTCCTCTTTGGCTTTAGTGGTTGGTATGTAAATTTGAATGATAGTGGTATTAACTGGTCTTCCTTGTAGGTTATGGATATTATCCTGTCACTGACAGCATTGTGCTTCAGGACAGATCTTGAAACATTCTTTATGACAATCAATGCCACACAATTCCTCTTCAATTTGTCATTCCTGGTATAGTAAGTAGATCATATGATTGTCTGATTCAAAATGGCCAAAACCAGTCCATTTCAGCTCACTAATACCTAGGATATCAATCTTTATGCGTCCTATTTCATTTTTGACAACTTCCAATTTTCCTAGATTCATGGTTCATACATTCCATGTTCTGATTATTAATGGATGTTTGCAGCTGTTTCTTCCCATTTTAAGTCATGCCATATCAGCAAATGGAGGTCCCAAAAACATTACTCCATCCACATCATTGAGGTCAACTGTACTTTGAGGAGGCAGCTCTTCCTCAGTCGTACTTTGAGTGTCTTCCAACCTGAGGGGCTCATCTTCTGGCACTAGATCAGGCAATGTTTCAGGGCTATTCATAAAATTGTCCAGTAATATATCAGACAGTGTCTCACTGTGATTCATAGGGTTTTCACTGGCCAATTCTTTGAGAAATGGATGGCCCCTTCCTTCTTCTGAGTCTGTCTTAGTCTTGTAGCTCCACTGAAAACTGTCCACCATGGGTGATCCTACTGGTATTTGTAATACTAGTGGTGTAGCCTCCAGCCTCACAGCAACACACAAGCCATCACAGTACGACAAACTGATGGACGTCATCATTTACTAAGTCCTCTGCTAGAACAAGAATGCAAAGGTTAATGATCCACTCTTTAACTTCAAGAAACACAGAGGAAAACAGAGGAAACAGCCATTTCAATGGATAATTCATAAAATTATTGGTGGAGATGAACCCAGAGGATGAAAAGAACCCAGAGCAGGATCATCTGGCCTGGCCTAAGCGTGGAGAACATAAGAAGAAGATGATACTTGAGGATAGGACTTATGGAAGGAAAGCTCATGATTATATAGAGTATGGTTCACCAAGTAAATTTCCTTCCAGAGAGGAGATATGGCATGAGAAACATTAGATGGAAAGATGTGTGTGTCTAAAGAATGACAAGTCACTGAATTTCTGAGCTTAAAGTACAAGGTTAAAAGAAGGAGAGGTGAACTCTAAGAGATAGGGATAAAACCAGATCATGGTGGAGTTTGTTTGCCAAGTTAAAGAGAGTAGGCTGCTCTGTGTGGGCTATCGAATCACTGAGTGATTTGAAGGAGGCCAATTAGATAATTAGATTACTTTCTCTCCTTCCTTTCTAACTTTGGCTTCCTCTTATTCATTTACTAACTTAGAGAAATCACTGGAATATATGAAATGCCAAGTGTGATAAAAGTTTGTGTAAATATCCTTTGGGGGGTGAAGTAGGACCTTGCTTCTGTCTTTCTTGGATCTGACGAAGAGGGTGACTGATATGCTATGTTATGAAGTCTGAGTTCAATCATGAACTATGGCAGGTAACATAATCTACATTATTAGAAACTATATTTACCTCCAAGTTGCTTAATTTTCTTTCAGAATAAAAAATGGTAAAAAGAAATATAATGGAAAGCCTGGAAAAGTAGAAGCAGTGCAAGGTAAAAAGAAAAACATTATTTTAATTAGAATATTTTTGTTACTCAACTAGAAAATGAAAGTAATCATAGCAGAAAATTTGAGACTGAATACAGATAAAAGGAAAACATTTTAAAAATATTTTTTACTCTAAGAGATAGTAACCAATAGTATTTATTTTTATGTATGTGTGTGTATTTTAATGGCATGGCACTATTCATACTGGTTTATAATCTTCAACCTGAATTTGTTGAACTGAGCTGGAAGTATCACTGGAATTGCTTTTATTTTCATAGAACATTTCATCATTTGTTTTGGGCCTAAGTTGATTCTCTGATAATCTAATCTCCTATGTTTCTGACTTCAGAGAATCCCTTACATTTTTTTTCCAGAGAAATTGACACTTTTCCTTTAAATAAATGCAATTAAATTTTAAAAGAAGAAATTTTATAAGAGAATGTTAAAATATGAATGAAATAAAATACCAAGATATATATTACTCTTCCATTTTTTAAAGGTGCATTCTATGTTGGCTATAGTCCAAAGTCTGGATTTTCAGATTTTATGCTAAAACAGGCACAATTTTTTACTTGATATAAAAGATATTTTACTGCAATACTTGGACACAGTGGAACTGGTCAATCAATTCTCCTAAATGTGATGAGTTGTCTGTTTCTACAGAAGAAGAGCAAATTATCTTGCAAAGCAAGTTGACAGATAAAGCAGGTGATAGATTGAAGTACTTCAATTTGATTATGTAAAAGAAAAGTGCTAATCTAAAGTAGGCTTTTACACAGTTGATTCCCTCAGGATAGGAAATACTTATTTCATATTTACATGATTTCATGTGGAAGGTTGTATCTTTGTTCACTCTTACTTTGCATTTCATGTTTTATTATTGTGGACGTTGATATTTATGTTGTGAATCTGAATTTATCAAAGTATTAATTAGAGATTAAGTAGATTAGGAGCTCTGGTAGCATAGTGCCTAAGGCACTTGACTGCTAACCAGAGGGCTGGTGGTTCAAACCTACCAGCCACTTCTGGGAAGGAAGGTTGGGCAATCTACTTCTGTAGTGATACCGCCTCAGAAACCCAAGGAGGGGTCGCTATGAGTCAGGTCCAACTCGATGGCACATAACAACAACAGTATTTACAATTAGAAAACATCAAATTTCTTCAAACATATAAGACACTTAACTTTTTAAACAAACTCTCAATACCAATACCATACATTACTGCTCTGATTTGAAATTCTTTCAAATTTCTATTTATAAGATCAGCCACTATTTATAATACCAACCTCTTGCAGATAATTAACATAGAAGAAATTAGAAAGAACGTTGGATTTTGTCCACAATTCAACATTCAGTTTGACTTTCTCACTGTGAGAGAAAATCTCAGGCTATTTGCTAAAATAAGAGTCAGCCAAAGGAAGCAGAACAAGAGGTAGGTGGACATGTTCAAATCAGTGGTTTTGGAAATAATTTGCTTCATTTACCCCTGACTGTATTCCTGTTCAGGAGCTCTGGTAGCGGAGTGCCTAAGGCACTTGACTGCTAACCAGAAGGCTCGTGGTTCAAACCCACCAACCACTCCTTGGAAAGAGGATGAGGCAATCTACTTCCATTGTGATACTGCCTTGGAAACCCAAGGAGGGGTTGCTATGAGTCAGGTCCGACTCGACAGCACATAACAACAATGTATTCCTGTTCAGCTATTACTTTACTCTTTTGTAAATAAAACTTAAGCAGTGAAGCTTTAGAATTTATTCCTTCCCATTTATTAGAGAGTGAGAACTGCTTAATATAAAACATTTTCTGTCTTTAATACAGTGTTTCTCCTTGGATGGGTAAAAAGAATGATAAGGAAATCGGACATTCAGAATATTTATAATGTCATTGCTAAAGAAATAAATACACGGTGGATGGAAGAGAAAACTGACATTTGGGATAGCCCTTTTAGGAGGTACTCAGGTAGGAGAAAATATACTTTTAAGTTGAATTTGGATTGAAGGAGAAGAGACTATTATTAAGGTTTTAATTCTTCTTTAATGAGTAGATGTCAGGGAAATTTTATATTAAAGTGCCATGCTTTTTGTGAGGGACCCAGTGGGGCTCTGAATTTGAGTTGAGAAATCATGCTGGGTTCTGGGCTACTTTTGGAAGATTCTCATCTTGAGGTAGAAGATGCTTTCGTGTGTTTGTCCTCCACAGGTTTTGCTGCTGGAGAACCTCCTGCTGGACTGGGTCCTTTTTCAAGGCCCTGGGGATGGAACCTCCTGAAGGAGCAAAAATCCTCTTCAGTAGCCGATTTTTGGATGAGGTTGACGTCTTGGTCGGTGATGCTTGGTTTCTTTATTTCAATCAGGGCTTAATTAATGATTTAAACTGAGAGATATTCTCTATAACCTGTTTTTTTTTTTTTTTTTTACTAGAAGAGAATCTTGTTTGCCGTCCACTTGAGTCGCTGTGTCCTGAAGATGCACTTTGCCTCAGAAGAAATTCCGATTCCCAGTGAATTCCTTGGCTCATGTCTTAGCTATCTTCTCGTCTGTAAGGTTCTTGCTTATCTACATTAATAACAGATATATTCTTTACACTTAAAAAAAGAAAATTCTAGGTGGGAAAAATTCTTTTTACACACTTCCGTTGCCTTCTTAGGAGAGTCCTTTGTTCACGGAGATGTTGTGTGTGGAATTGTTGGAGGTGGGGAAAACCAGAAGGAATGAGTCTGTGTGGAAGAAGGGTTAAAAAAAATGAAGCTGAAAAGTGGATGGAAGAGAAATTTTTGCTGGGTAGTGGGTAGTACAGCAATTTTTCCCATGAAATCTGAGGTAAAATAAACTTTATTAATTGTATCAGTTACCTGTTACCTCAACCATGTTGCCAGAAGGCACCTGAAACTCAGTACCTGAAACCAGTAAGCACTTACTTAGTACATGAGTCAGAAAACAAAAAACAAACAAACAAAAAAAACCTGCCATCAATTCAATTCAGGTTCAAAGTGACCCCCATTGGGTTTCTGAGGCTGTAAATTTTTATGGAAGTAGATTGCCCCATCTTCTTTCTGTGAAGCGGCTGATGGGTTTGAACTGCTGATTTTCTGGTTAGCAGCCAAATGTCTTATCCACTACACCACCAGAGCTTCTTACATGAGTCAGAGGGTTGGCATATTAGGGTGGGCTCACCTGAGGTGAATTCACTGGCATATCTGGGGTCAGTGACCATTGGCTGGGTGACTTAGGTGACAGTTCTACTCTGTGTGTTTCAGAATCCAGCTGGCTGAAAGCCCAGGCATTTTCTCATGGCGACAGCTGAGTCTAAAGAGAGCAATCCCAGTGCACAAACCGCTTTAAGCCTCTGCTTGCTTACCCAATGTTGCCTACATTGCCACTGGCCAAAACAAGTCATAAGGTGGACACTCGTGTCAAGAGGGTGGGGCAGATCACCTTGCATGATGGGAGAACACTGCAAAGTTACTTAGCAAAGCGTGACAAGTTTTGTGGCCCTGGTTAGCTGTAGGAATGCAGCGGATCCCCAAGTCCTGCTTCAAGGGAAGCAGGAGATGAGAGGTGATGCCTCACCCAGGGGCTCAATTCCATCAAGGTTACATTTACATACATCGTACAATTCCTTCAGTGATTTGATATCTAGAGTAGAGAACATACCCTGTAAAGAATTACTCTCCACATAATTTATTCCTTCTTTCTGCTGAGATGGGAAAGTGTTTCTGTCTAGTGAAAGTTGAAATGTGCAGAATCATCATTGTTTCTGGAATGAAAATGGAGGAATTGGCTATCATTAAGTGCTCACGAATGTATTCTGGGAAGTAATTGTCACTATGAGTGAATCGATACTAGGGGTGATATTCCACTTAGTCCTTAAGGGGTATAAAAGTCAACTTAAGTATTGGTGGAAATTTAAAAGTTTTAATGGAAAATCTAAAAATCTATGATGTAGTTCCTTATCTTAATAAATTAAGCGTACCTGTCACTTCCTGTCCTGTTATCCTCATCTAGTTCTCATTACAAATATCACTGCTTGATATACCGTAGAGTGCTTTTTCATTGATTATCTCTCTCTTCTTGCCTAAAATCTTGTCTGATCAAAAATTTCAGCTCACTTTCTAAGCTATAAAATATTAAAAGAGCTGAGATCCAAGAAGGCACTGTAGACTTCAAAATGACAGAGGAGAAGTATAGAATCTTTAAATAATCATAACTAGGGCTTTGTTTAATTCAATGTGGTAGCTGTAATGTCTAGAACAGTGCTTGGCACCAACTAGCTACTCAGTGAACACATGGATGATGCTAAGTAGCATTTGCTGATATCGGTGAATAAGTGGATTTGCTTGAAAATTTAAAACATCAGAGAAGCCTCAAACACAATTCCCTCATCTCATGTCAAGTCTTCCTGGGCAATGTATGTTGCTGTTGTTCAGTGCTGTCAAGTTGGTTCTGACCCATAACAACCCTGTGTCCAACACAACGAAACACTGCCCAGTCCGGTACCATTCTTACGATAGCTGCCATACTTGAGCCCATTGTCGCAGCCACTGTGTCAACCTATCTTGTTGAAGATCTTCCCCTTTTCCACTGACCCTCTACTTTACCAAGCATGATACCCTTCCCTTCTGACAGCAAGACCAAAATAAGAGAGATGAAGTCTGGCCATTCTTGCTTCTAAGGAATGTTCTGACTGTACTTCCTCCAAGACAGATTTGTTCGTTCTTCTGGCAGCCCGTGGTACACTCAATACTCTATGCCAACACAACTCAAATGCATCAGTTCTTCTGTGGTTTTCCTTATTCATTGTGAAGCTCTCACATGCATTTGAGGTGATTGAAAATACCATGGCTTGGGGCCGTCACACCTTGTCTTCAAAGTGATATGTTTGCTCTTTACCACTTTAAAGATGTCTTTTGCAACAGATTTGCCCAATGCAATACATTGCTTGATTTCCTGACTGCTGCTTCTATAGGCATTGATTGTGGATCCAAGTTATATGAATTCCTTGATAGCTTCAATCTTTTCTCCATTTATCATGATGCTGCTTATTGGTCCAGTTGTGAGGATTTTTTTTTTTTTTTTTTTTTTTGAGTTGTAATCCATAATGAAGACTGGGGTTTTTCTCTTCATCAGTAGGTGCTTCAGGTCATCCTCACTTTCAGCAAGCAAAGTTGTGTTGTCTGCATATCTCAGGTTGTTAATGATTCTTCCTCCAATCCTGATGCCACATTCTCCTTCATGTAGTCCAGCTGCTCAGATTATTTGCTCAGCATACAGATTGAGTAAGTATGGTGAAAGAATACAACCCTGATGCACAATTTTTCTGGTTTTAAACCATGCAGTATCCCCTTGTTCTGTTCAAAGGACTGCCTCTTGGTCTATGTACAGGTTCCTTATGAACAGAATTAAGTGTTTTGGAATTCTCATTCTTCACAATGTTATCTATAATTTCTTATGATCCCCAGAGGAGAAGCCTTTGCATAGTCAATAAAACACAGCTGAACATCTTACTGATATTCTTTGCTTTCAGCCAAGATCCATCTGACATCAGCAGTGATTTCCTTCATTCCATGTCCTCTTCTGAATCCAGCTTGAATTTCTAGCAGTTCCCTATAGATATACTGCCACAACCATTTTTATTTACTTCAGCAATTTTGCTGTCATCCCATATAATTATTTACTAAGGGAAGGTTACAGAGGGCAACACACAGCTCTCCAGTCTGTGAACATTATAACAGGTGAAAATGAAGGGAAAGCTGAAATTCCTTTGTCTGTTCTCCCACCTTGGTAGAGAGAGCCCTGAAAGCATGGATAGCCGAGGGAGAGTGGTTCCATCCCTGAACATACCAGGAGAGCTTAGTCTGGGGAAGAAAATGCTTCTCCAGTTGATATTCCTGTCAGGTAACACTACGTTTTTGCTTTGTTTTTCCCCCACTCAGAAGCAGCTTGGGGATCACTTGGAAAGAAAAAAAAAAGTAATACCAAGAATTCTAGCCACTCAATCACATCTTCAGGCTATGGTAGCAATTTATTTACTATATTTTTAAAGAACAGACATTCATTTCCTCACAGGTCTGGAGGCTGGAGGTCTGGATTCAAGGCACTGAGTCTAGGGGAAGGGTCTCTCTCTCTCTGTGTCAGCTCTGAGGGAAAGTCTTTGTCTCCGTTTTTGTAGCTCCAGCGTCCCTTGAGTCTTTGCTAATCTTCATGTGATGTCAGTCTTCCTCAGTTTGTGCTTGCTTGTTTCTGTGTCTGTGCTGCTCTTTATAGCTCAGAAGTGACTAGGTTTAGAACACACTCTGCACTGATATGACCATATTAATTTAACAAAGAAAGCCCTATGCCCTAATGAGATTACATCCACAGGTATACGGGTTGGGATCCTGTGATAGTCATGTTTGTGTGTCAACTTGGCTGGGCCTGGTTGAGTGGCTGGGCAGCTGGTGGTAGTTATTCCCCATGATGAGATTGACAATCAACTTCATGGTGGGATCTACCACAAGCATCTGAGTAGCTGCCTTTGGGATGTGGTCTGCTTCCTGTATATAAGGAGAAGCCTTGGGAATGGTCTCTAGCCTATGGTATGCTTGGACCCTGCATGTAGCTGTGTTATTGCTCAGCAGCCTGCTATGCTCTGCTGACCTTGGGACTTAAAATGGACTTAAGTTAATGGCCTGCCTGCTGTGTGGTTTAGTAACATCAGGACTGTGCCTTTTTACTTGTCAACCTTGGGACTTCTCAGCCTCAGCAGCCAGCAGCTATCTGAGTGAAGAAACACCTCTAGCTCCAGTGGGCTGGGAGCAGAAGGCAGAGCTGGACCCCAAGGTTCAGGGGCTTTTACCCAGCCCCTAGAGCCTGACCCTTTGAACTCGGACTTAAAGCCTCCAAATTGTAAGAATAAACTCCTGTTTGTTAAGGCCATTGATTTATGGTATATTCTTGTCAGAGCAGCACTAGGTAACCAGAACAAATCCCAACATATATTTTTGGGGGACTTAATTCAATCCACAATCATCACCATGGTTTACAATTAATTGGATCAGCTCCACACAGCCAGCACCAAGAAAGTGCCTTCACGGAGGTGACTTCATTCTGCCTTGCACAATGTCCAGAGTTTAGTACCAGTTCCTCATCTCGCAGAGGTGGAGAATAAGCAGCAGAGATGAGATCCAAATTCAAGCTCTTAGCTCCAAGACCAGTGTTCTTTTCCTTCTCTCTCTCTCTTTTTTTTTTTTAAATTTTATTGTGCTTTGGGTGCAAATTTACAGAGCAAAATTTGTTTTACATTCAACAGTTCATGTATGTTTGATATCTGACAAAGAACTTATGTCCAAAATTTATAGAAAACTTCAACACCTCAACACCAAAAAGACAAACAATCCAATTAAAAAATGGGCAAGGGACATGAACAGACACTTCACTAAAGATGATATACTGGTGGCCAACAAATGAGGAAATGCTCACGATCATTAGTCATTGGAGAGATGCAAATCAAAACAACAATGAGGTATCATCTCACCCCAGCAATAATAGCAAAGTTCAACGAGACAGAAAATAACAAATGCTGGTGAGGTTGCAGAGAGAGTGGAACTCTCCTACACTGCTGGTGGGACTGCAAAATGGTACAACCACTGTGGAGAATGATGTGGCATTTCCTTAATAAACTGAAAATAGGAGTACCATTTGATCCAACAATTCCCTTACTCGGAATATATCCTAAAGAGGTGAGAGACAGGACATGAACAGACATATGCACACCCATATTCATCACAGCACAATTCATTACAGCAAAAAGATGGAACCAACCTAGACACCTATCAACAGATGAATGGATAACCAAAGTATGGTACATATGCACAATGGAATACTATGCTACATTAAAGAATAATGAAGAATACATGAATCATCTCATAATGTGGATGAATTTGGAGGACATTATGCTGAGTGAAATAAGTCAATCGCAGAAGAACAAATATTGTATGAGCCTATTATTGTAGAAAGTCAAGGGAAGGTTTACTTAGGGAAGGAAACTCATTTTGTAGGTTACCGGGGATGGGAGGGAAGAGGAGGGAAAATTTCGGACTAGTAGGGGGTCACATGCTGTTATGGTAGCAATTTAAGTGGAGGGAGCTGAGTTTCTGAGGACTCTTGCATCTACCCATCTTACAGAGAGAAAGCAAGGGGATGGTAAGGAGAGAGCTTGGCTTGACAGAGAGAAATAATGGCCTCAACAGTTTTCAAGGAAGTTCATCTACAATTAACCGTACTGGTTAGTCTGCACCTCCCTTCCACTCTGGGCCAGTGATGGAAAAATCTCTGGCCAGATGAGAATTAGGCTACAGAAAGATGGAACCAAAGTGCAATAACCAGCAATGTTCTCCAAAAATTAAAATGGCTGATTCTAGAAACAAGGGAGATATTAAAAATAGTACTCACTAGAATTTGGTCATAGTCACTCTTGGAAGTTCTTGCTCAGCTCACACTAGTTTCCCTTTTCCAGGAACAGCTTTGTTTTTTTGTCAGGAGGCTTACAGGGAGGGCTTCCAGCAGCCACACCTATGCCATATGACTCCATCCTTGGGGTGACACTTGTGGGGAGCAGTACCAGGAGGGCTCATCAGACCCTCTCCCGGAGGTGTGAACCAGCTCTGAGATTCTGGCAGCTGACTGGGGTATGTGTGCAGAGGGTGCCACAGACACTGGCCCTGAGATTCCCTGCCAGGGAAGACCCAATATAATCCATTCATGACACCGGATCTCAGTCATTCCGGCCACCAATGGAAGTCATGGATGTTCTTCATAAAGTAGATAAGCAAAATATAGAAACTTATAAGAGAAAAGCGTGCAGAAGGAGAAGAAATAGGTGGCTGAAATGACGGCAGCAATAAAAATTCTGGAATCCTTGCGGTTAGCCTACTGGGCCGCCAGACTGTTAAGTTCTAGTTTCCGTGCAGAGTTTCTTGACTTAGGAAATGAATTGTGGCTGAATATTTGTCTTTCCTCAATAAAGCTCTGGTACATTCTTGGATAGCAAGCTCACCGTGTGTGCCCTGCATTTTAGCATCTCTCTGTAGAGGGTCTGTGTTTTCTCTGTAGGACTCAGGACTGGTAGCAGGAAGAAGAGTAGTAACAGCAGCAGCAGCGGCAGCAGATCAGAACTTTTGCTATTTCCCAGGCACTGTTCTATGTGCTTAGCTTAATGAATTCAAGCTACACAGTGACTTTCTTAGTCCCATTTTTATGGGTGAGAAAACTGAGCGGGCAAGGTGAAATAAATAGTGCAAGTTTACTCAGAAAAACCAAACTCACTGCTGATGAGTCGGATCTGACTCATAACGACCCCTCCTTGGGTTTCTGAGATGGTTTCATTATGGAAGTAGATTGCCCAGTCTTCCTTCTGAGGAGTGGCTGGTGGGTTTGAACCACTAGCCTTCTGGTTAGCAGTTAAATGCCTTAGCCACTACACCACCAGAGCTCTCTGTGCAAGGTTACACAGCTTGTTAAAGGCATAGGCATTTACATCCAATGCAGGGTGGCTCTCAAGGACATCTGTGTGCACTGCTATGAGATCACTCCTGGCCACACTGCTTTGCAAGAGAACACATTCAGACCACTCTCCTGTCCCCTGTACCTGACCTTTGTTGGTTTTTTTCCCTTTCTGTGGAGGACATAGGTTTTTCAGCCCAGAGATTAGGTAGCAGGTACATCTCCTTACTCTTCCCAGAGGCAGTAGGTGAAGATTTTCTAGGCTCCACTTTCAGCATGAATAATCCTGCGAAGCTTCTGGTCATGAAGCGGTATTAGTTCCAGCTTCCCAACTTGTCCAAGCCCAATTCCAGGCCACAGGGACATTGAAACCCCTGGATCCTGTGTCTGAATCCAGCCATTCCTTGGACAGACGGTGGTAGAAAAACCACCCACAGCTAGGCTTCAATTTCTCTTCTCATTTTTCACATGTGGGAAGGTGCCTTCCTTTCTGTCTTGGTGTCTTCCATTTTTTTTTTTTTTCACTGTCCTCCTTGTTCTTGTTTTTAAACTAAGTTTGATTGTGTTTCTGAATGTCTGTGTTGCACATATTTTTATCCACTATTTTATTGTGCTTCTAGTTGGAGGTCAGGCACTTCTTCGTTACATTAGATCACCATTTGTGGGAAAATGTTTAGGCTTACAAGAGACAAATGGCCCTGGAAGAACAAAAAATGGATCAGAACAAGGAAATGAAGAAAGAGGAAGAGAAAACATACACAAGAAGTAGTAGTAAGAAGTGAAACCAGTAAAATGTATTGAACTGAATAATTGCGGTTACTGTGCCCATTGTGGATTTTAATGCAACTAGGAGAAGGGCAGAGTAAAACTGATCCCTAAAATAGGACATATAAATAAAACAACTATAACAACAACAAAATCGACAAAATCCTGGCTACAATCCAGGTGATTAAAAAAAAAAAAAAGGCTTAGCATTTTGTTCTGGACCATTGACCTATTTAGTGATATAAACTTTTAACAGTGTTTATGACCTTCCTCCCTAACCCTCACAAGACCTTTAGAAAACCTTTGCTACCTTCGTTCTTGCCAATTGTTAATATAAGAGACCCTAATAGTTCACGGTTGACTATTTTTAAAACAGAATTAATTACCAAGGAAAGCAGTGTATGTACGTAGCACAGCTTCAGCTGTGTGTGTGTGTGTGTGTGTGTGTGATCACCCCCCCCTTTCTCCAGCACATCCCTCAGCTTTATGATTATTCACATCTGTGGACTGGGAGCCATGACAAATATTTGAGATTTCCCAATTCATAGACTTTGGCTTCCTGTTTTGCCATTCACTTTGGCAGGACAAGAAAAGTTTGTAACACTCTAGAGAGAGAGGGGGATAGATAGATAGAGAGAGAGAGAGAGCAATGCAAAGAGAATTGAATACATTTCATTTTTCTTCCTAAGACTTAATATACTCGCACAAAATTCGCCTGAATCTTTTGCTGTGTTTTTTGTTCCTTAGCAATCCATTTGTTTCAGTTTGCTCATGTGTCTTATGCAATGATGTTTCCACTATGAAGAGAGTGGAGGAAAGGAACATTTTCATAGTTCTTCATCTGTCCACCTTAGGGGTGTCTCCAAGGTGGACTGTGGATTGCTTACAGCTATTAGGCAAAAGGTCAGCTTTGCTGTGTTCTGACTGTGTATTCCAAATTAGTCAGATATCTAATTGGCGTTGTGTTTCAAAAACAAAATCAACAATTTCTCATATAAATCTAACTGCTCTGTTTGGTGAGTTATTGTTTTCACTCTCATGTTGCCCTTTGTTCCATTTTGGTCTCACCGGGCCACCTTATGGATAGAAATGGACTAGAAATATTACTAATACTAATTACTAATACATCTTTAAATCGTCTGATGGGTGAGTTCCATTTTTCTTGTTTGAACCTTTCCCCCGATCCCTGGAATTGAGTTGAAAGGCCAAGTGCATAGACACAGGATTTCTTGTATTCCCTGTGAAATGAGTAACCAACCAGAGGACAGACATTTCCCTGCAGAAAAATTGATTTAGAAAAACAAGACAGAAAACAAAACTAGTCCGTCATATGCAGATTGGTCTGACTACGCCCTTTTTGAGCTAAAGTAAGAACCACTGGGAGTAGGCTGCTACTTAAGGAATAAATGAAGAAGCGACAATAAAGAAGTTCTCATTGTTGCCTTAAACAAAAAGAAAACGGGTGTAGCAGTGTGTCCAGAGAACTTTGGCTAATTTTCTTGACAGTAAGTGAAGGTCTGTTTTTTTTTGTGTGTGATGCCAAATGTCTGGGTCGACACTGCTAAAATCAATCTATTTTCCCCGTGTTTCCAAATATGTGCTTTATGTTAAAGGCCTAATAACTAACATGTTTTATATTTCTCAGCAATCTTTCATTGTGTAGATACAAGAGTGTAATATAGGGACATAATACAATTTGCTTCTTATTAAAAGAGGGGGGACTGTCTGAAGATTTTGATACGCAAATATGAAAGGAATGAATTTTGAGATCATAGAAACTGGAAAAAAAAAAGTTTCTGTTTGTTTGCTTATTACAAACATTTGGACAAAATTGCTTCCTAATGTGATTACCTTAAAACAAAAACAAAAACAAACTTACATTGTAGTTTACTTCCTAAGCTATTTAAGGACTTTTCAATCCAGAAAACTCAGAGAAATACTTTTATTCTTCTTCTGTTTCAGACTCAAGTTGCAGGTAGTTTAATATGGGTTGTTATCTTGTGGATTAACTCTTTTGTTAAAAGTTATTTATTCAATCTGGAAAGCAAATAGAGAAGAAAATATTTCATTGGAGTTATATCAAATGGGTACAATTTGTTGTTCAGATGAATTTCTGTAACCAGAATCCTGATGTTAAATTGCTTACTCTGGGATTTCCATCTAAATTCAAAGAGAAGAAATTACTATGAATTGGATGAAATGTAATTCAACTCCTCTAGTCATAGAATGCTGTTATAAAAAGTAAAAATTGTGAAGTACCTTGCAGGTTCTGAACTCTAATTATACTTTTTCATTGTATTATTCAGTGTTTTTGTAAAACTGTGTTAATCACCACTCTACTTCCCTACTAGTATGCCCTCCCACATAAAGCTTCAAGTTAATATATTTAAGGTGAAACTTTATGTTGTTGTTGTTAGGTGTCATCTAGTAGGTTTCAGCCCGCAGTGACCTTATGTAAAACACTGCCCGGTCATGTGCCAGCCTCAGGAATGTTGCTACGTTTGAGCCCACTATTGTAACCACTGTGTGCTGCAGGCTTCCTCTTTTTCGCTGACTCTCTACCAAGCAGGATATTCTTCTCCAGGGACTGGTTCCTCCTGATAACCTGTCCAAGGTACATGAGAGAAGGTCTCACCATCCTTGCTTCTATAGAGCGTTCTGGCTGTACTTCTTCCAGGACAGATTTGTTCATTCTCCTGGAAGCCCATGGCATGTTCAGTATTCTTCACCCACACCATAATTCAACCCACTAACCCACTGTCATCAAGTAGGATCTGACTTCTAGTGATCCCTCCTTGGGTTTCTGAGGCGATATCACTGCAGAAGTAGATTGCCAAACCTTCCTTCTGAGGAGTGGCTGGTGGGTTTGAACCGCCAGCCTTCTGGTTAGCCATCAAGTGCCTTAGGCACGGCACCAAAAGACATCAATTATTTGGTCATCTTTATTCACTGTCCAGCTATCACATGCATCGAAAGTGATTGAAAATATCACGGCTTGGATCAGGTGCACCTTATTCCTCAATGTGTCATCTTTGCTCTTTCATTCTTTAAAGAGGTCTTTTGGGGCGGATTTACCAAATGCAACACATCAGTTGATTTCTGAATTGCTGTTTCTGTGGGTGCTGATTGTAGATCCAAATAAATGAAATCCTTCACAGCGCCCATCTTTTGTGCATTTATCATGCTGTTACTTTTTGGTCCAGTTGTGAAGATTTTTGTTTTCTTTTATGATGAGGTGTGATTCTTACTGAAAGCTGTAATTTATGATCTTCATCATGAAGTGCTTCAAGTCCTCTTCACTTTTGTCAGTCAAGGTCGTGTCATCTGCAAATTCTGATCCCTTGTTCTTCTTCACATTATCCAGCTTCTTGGATTATCTGTTCAGCATACAGTTGAATAACTACGGTGAAATGATACAGCCCTGACACACATCTTTTCTGATTCTTAATTATGCAGTATCCCCTTGTTCTGTTCGAATGATAGCCTATTGGTGTGCGTACAGGTTCCTTGTGAGCACAATTAAGTATTCTGGAAATCTCATTCTTTGCCATGTTATCCGTACCTTGTTATCATCTACACAGTTGAATGCCTTTGCAAAGTCAATGCAACACAGGTAAATATCTTTCTGGTATTCCCTGCTTCTAACCAAGATCCATCTGACATCAGCAGTGATATCCCTTGCTCCTGTCCTCTTCTGAATCCTGCTTAAATTTCTGGTAGTTTGCTGTCTAGATACTGCTACAACCATTTTTCAATTGTCATCAGCAAAATGTTACTTGTGGGTGATATTAACAATATTTTGAAATAATTTCCACATTCTGTTGGTTCACCTTTCTTTGGAATGGGAACAAATATGGAGCTCTTCCAATCAGTTGGCCACGTAGTTGTCTTCCAAATTTCTTGGCATATATGAGTGAGTGCTTCCAGCATTGAATCTGTTTGCTGAAACATCTCAATTGTTATTACATCAATTCATAGAGTCTTGTTTTTCATTAATGCTTTCAGAGCAACTTGGACTTCTTCCTTCAATAGCATTGGTGCTAGATCATATGTTATCTCCTGACATGATTGAACACTGACAAATTCTTTTTGATACAGTGATTCTGTATATTCCTTCCATTTTCCCTTGAAGCTTCCTGCATCATTCACTATTATGCCCATAGAATCCCTCAATATTGCAACTTGAGGCTTGAATTTTTTCTTCAGTTCTTTCAGCTTGAACAATGCTGTGTTCTTCCCTTCTGGTTTTCTAACATCAGGTCTTGTACCTTTCATTAAAATACTTTACCTTATCTTCTCAAGCTGCCCTCTGAAATCTTCTGTTCAGCTTTTTTACTTTATCATTTCTTCCATTCACTTTAGCAACTCTGTGTTCAAAGCAAGTGTCAGAGTCTCTTCCGACAACCATTCTAGTATTTTCTTTCTTTCTTGTCTTTTTAATGACTTATTGCTTTCTTCGTGCATGATGTCCTTGACGTCATTCCACAACTCGCCTGGTCTTTGGTCATCAGTGTTCAATGTGTCAAATCTGTTCTTGAGATGGTCTCTAAATTTAAGTATGATATACTCAAGGTCGTATTTTGCCTCTCATGGACTTGTTTGAATTTTCTTCAGCTTCCCCTTAAACTTGCATATGAGCAATTGATGGTCTCTGGTCTTGTTCTGACTGATGATACTGAGCTGCTCCATTGTCTCTTTCCACAGATGTAGTCAATTATATTCCTGTGTATTTCATCTGGTGAGGTCCATATGTGTAGTCACCATTTATATTGTTGAACAAAGGTATTTGTGATGAATAAGCTGTTGGTCTTGCAAAATTCTGTTATGTGATCTCTGGTGTTTCTATCACCAAGACCATATTTTTCCATTAGTGATCCTGCTTTATTTCCAACCTGCACATTTCAGTCACCAACAATTATTAATGCATCTTGATTGCATGTTTGATCAAATTCAGATTACAGAAGTTGGTATAAAATCTTCAATTTCTTCATCCTTAGCATTAGTGAATGGTATGTAAATTTGAACAATAGTCTTTCTTATAACAAAAACAAAAAAACCCACAAACTCACTTCCATCAAGTTGATTCTGACTCATAGCGAACCCCTTTGGGTTTCAGAGGCAGTAAATCTTTACAGAAGTAGATTGCCCAGTCTTCCTTCCCTGGAGTGGCTGGTGGATTTGAACTGCCAACCTTCTGTTTAGCAGTCAAATGCTTTAGGTACTAGGCCACCAGAGTTCCTTTCTCATTGTTGTTGTTGTTAAGTGCTGTTGAGTCATTTCTGACTCATAGCGATCCCATGCACAGCAGAACAAAACACTGCCCAATACCACGCCAGCCCCACAATCCCTGCTATACTTGAGCCCATAACCTAACCCTAACCCTAACCCTAACCCTAACCCTTTCTCATAGACATATGGTTATTATTCTATTACTAACAGAGTTGTACGTCAGGATAGATCTTGAAATACTCTTTTTGACAATGAATGTGATGCCATTCCTCTTCAATGAGTCATTCCTGTCATAGTGGACCATATGATTTTCTGGTTCAAAATGGCTAATACCAGTTCCTTTCAACTCACTAATGCCTAGGATATCTGTCTCCAACTGTTACATTTCATTTTTGACACCTTCCAATTTTCCTAGGTTCATAATTCATGCATTCCATGTTCCAGTTATTAATGGATGTTTGTAGCTGTTTCTTCTCTTTTTGAGTTGTGCCAAATCAGCAAATGGATGTCCTGAAAGCTTTACTCCACCCACATCATTAAGGTTGACTCTACTTCGAGGAGGCAGCTCTTCCCTAGTCCTACCTTGAGTGCCTTCCAACCTGAGCAGCTTACCTTCTGGCTCTGTATCAGGCAATGTTTGGCTGTTTTCACAAGGTTTTCAGTGGTTTTTTTTTTTTTTTTTGGAAGTAGATTGCCAGGTCCTTCTTCCTAGTCAGTCTTAGTCTGGAAGCTCTGCTGAGACCTTTTTGGTACAGGTGACCCTACTGGTGTTTGATGCTTCCAACATCACAGCAACACACAAGCTAACACAGTACAACATATTGACAAAATCAAGAATTTATTAAAATAATACTTTAAATTCTTTTTTGTTTCAGTTTTTATATGTAGTAAATATCTAACTCAAACATATGATGGTTTTTCTTATTACATTTAATACTTTTCCTAGTTTGTACTCCATCATATTTATTTATTTTTCCTTGTTTGTAAAGTGAACAGGCAAAATGAATAAGAAAAAGAAAAATGTGTATCAGCAAACCCAGGCACTTCTGTGCAAGAATTTTCTTAAGAAATGGAGGACAAAAAGACAGAGCTTGGTGGTATGTTTGAAAGTCTGTATCTTTCCACATTTAGCACTGTTCTTTTATTTCATTGACTAGTGATCCTCTGCTATTATATTTTAATTATTAGATTTAATTAATTGACTTTAAGATCATCTCTAGTTGTTTTTGCTAAACTGAGAGACTCATCGCAGTCACTGAAAGTTAATGTAAAATTATAAGAGCTACTAGTATTACTCATATATATATATAGTATGTATGTATGATACTGCCTCGGAAACCCAAGGAGGGGTCGCTATGAGTCAGGTATGACTCGACGGCACATAACAACAACAATGTATGTATGTATTTTTTAAAGGAGTTGGAGAAAACATTGAAATATATGGTAAATGATAACAACAATTATAGCTGCTACCACAGTTGGAGTATTGTAATACTGAAAATTTTGGCCAACTTAAATAGAGGAGTTTGAATTTTGGCAACTTATTTATGAGGCCATGATCTTTCTACAAAGATTATTTCTAAGAGTTATGACCAAGCAATGCCACTGATTGTTTGCATTAGTTAGACGGGCTAACCTACTGGTAACAACCCCAAATCTCAGAGGCTTAACACAGTGAAGGTGTATTTTTCATTCTTATCATGGTCTGAAAACGTTATTGCTAGAAGTGGAGCAGGTGTGGGTGGGTGAAGGAATCTTCTCCATGCAGTTATTCAAGGATCTAGGCTCCTTTTTTCAGAGTCTCTTCCATCTCCTAGGTTTGGAGACCTCCACTGGATCTTTTGCATCTAGTTATAAGAAAGGAGAGAGACTAAGACAGAGAGAACATAGAAGGTTGTACCAGGTTCTACAAGCCAGGCTTGGAAGTGGAGCATATCACATCTGCTCACATTCCACTGGCCAGAACATGATCCCATGGCCCCACTTAATTTGGGGGGCACTGATAATGTAGTCTAGCAATGTGCCAATGAAAGAGAGATCACTGATATTGATGAACCACTGAACAGTCTCTACTACTCAGTTCTTCTTCACTCTCTTTGGTTTCTGATACAAGGATATGACAACCAACAAACATATTGGTATTTGCTGCCAAAAACTCATGTGAGGTGTCTTTGCTTCCATAAGTCTGAAATCTAGAATCCCCTGATTATATAGTGACAACAATGACTTCTAGTTTTTTTGCTTCAATTCCCTTTGGCACACTTCCCCTGGCATAATCTTTTTTGTGTATTTACAGCTTGCCCTGACACCTGTCATTATTAACAGTAAACACAATTTTCATGCATTTCTCCTCATTCTAGACTCTAAAACTTAAAATAAAATTCCCCTCCTTCTCTCTAGAGTCTGCTGCCCAGACATTTAGGGGACATCATCCAGTTAGTCATTCTGTTATGTTATCTGTTGGTTTGTAAAGTAGTTTTCACTTGAATGCAAAAGTTTTTCATCCATGTAACTACTGTCTCAGCATTTCTCTTTGTGGGTTCCTTTTGTTCTGAAGGACCGAGAGCAAAGAGATGGCAAGCTATATGGTAATATATAGTAATATTGGAAGTTATCTTCTATAATTCTTTGACGTTGACTTAGCTATTTAAGGGAATACAATCTAAATTTGTTCTTTTTCTATGTATTTTAGGAATGGAGCCTTCCAATACTTTTAGGACTGTATATGGGCCTATTTTCCGATTTCCAAGAAAATAGTCATATTCCAGAAACACCTTCTCAGGATCTAGGAAGGGTAGATAAATTTAATGATTCTTATATAATGGTTGTGTACACACCAGTCTCTAATGTAACCCAGCAGATAATGAATAAAACAGCATCTGCTCCCTTTTTGAAAGGTGAGTGTACTAATGGTTAAAAAGTACTATTGATATGATATTTCTTTATAAGAGGTATACATGTTCAATTTGAGGATATAGTGATATATCATGCTAATTATTTAGATAATACATATTTGGTTAGTTTTCTTATTTTCTCACATCATTTAGGCTTTTAAACCCTTTCAGCTTGATTGAAGTCCATTTTCAGGAGGCCCACATTTCTATGGACTTGTCACTAAACAATTGATGTAAATTTCAGATCTTCAGAACAGTCTGTAGAATGAGTAGAGTCACTGGTGGGTGCAGGAACTTTTAACATTGCAGATGCAGTGATTAAGATTTATAACTGAGAAAAAAATGTCTAAATAGCAGCAATTAAGCTATAGTTATTTAATGATAACTTCGGAACTATGGAAAACAAGGATGGGTAATCTAAAGATCATTCTGCATATGGTGTAATGTATAAACATTTTAGAAGGTCTTCATTCCAAATGAGGTCACCATGTAACTGAAATAACCAAAATGGCCGTGTTGGGTGAAGCCTGGCTATCTACTCTCTGATTCTTGAGATTTATAGCTGTTAGAAATACAATCACCTTCTGGTCTTGGTTCCTGTATAAGACAAAGGTCATGTGAAGGACCTTTGCTTCAGAAAATCTGAACTCTACCATTGAATATATAGTCATCACAACAATTACGTCTGTGTATGTACTCCAATTCGCTTATGCACAATTATTCTGGCATGATATTTTTGTGTACCTGAAACTCATCCTGATACCTCCCATTATTAAAACAAAACACTTAATTCTCATGTCTTTCTCCTGACTCTAGATTCTAAAACATTTAAGTAAAATTTCCCACCTTGCCTTGTGGAACAAGTTTGAGTTCAATGGAAAATTAGTCTTAGTTTCATTCTAGTGGGAAATATATGATGACACAGTTGGATATGCCATTCTGTTTTGGCTCATCCCTGTAATAATGATATGTATCTATTTTTACCTTGTAATTCACAGGAAGAAGTGTCATTGGAGCACCTGATAAAAAATCCATGGATGCACTAATTACAGAACATTTTCCATACATTGTGACAGTCATCTTTTATGACACTTTCTCATATAAGTTAAACTTTTATCAGGGATATAGCATTCCGTATGTGACGGAAGAAGATTTCTCAGGTGACTTTCCATATAAAATGGTATTCAAACATTTTTTTATGCTTGCAACAAAAGGAATAGTTGGAGATGGGTGGCAGACTTGCTTTCAGTAGCACATGAGAGAAAAGATAAATGACATTTTATTGCTGGACGTATTCCTGTGTCGGTCAGATTATTTCACTAAGGGGTGATGTTCAACAAATCTTAGAGTCATCCATTATCCAACATGCAGCTCAGCCTATGCAAGGTGCAAGGGCTGCAAGAGCAATCAAAACTGAGAGATACCAGCCTGAGGTGAGATTTTAGTTTAGTGTGAAAGACAGACATTGAAGAAATTCCTGGAAAAGTGCTCTGGGAACTTAGGCATGGTGGCCCTATTAGGCTGGAGGATCAGGGGAGTCCTACCTGGGGAAGTGACGTTCAAACTAAGACCGGGGAACGGTAGGTGTGAACTGCTGGAGTCCGTGTTTCAGATAGAAGAAAGATGAGCATGAAGGTCGTGGGATGAGAAGAAGCATCTGTTAGTAGGCCTGAAAGAAGAACATGAAGAAGAATGTGGTAGGAGAATGAGGCTGAAGCAATTCAATGGCTAGATCTTGGCAAGTCTTGTAAACCTAGGACAATGGGCTGCCATTGGGGCACTTTAATCTGAGCAGAGACATGATTCAATTCCCAAGCCTAATGGAGCACTGGGTATAGTATCAGGGTCAGGGAGAATGCAATGAAACCTGCTAGTTAGCTGACGTGGCTGCTTAGTCCAGAGCAGAGGCAGCTAAGAGGGAGACAGGCAGAGGCATTTCAGGGCCCTGTAGGAAGTAGAATTGATATGATTCCGAACTGTTTTCTTTTCTGTTTACTCACTGAGTGTCTACTCGGTCCCTTATTATTCTCAGCCCTGGGAACTGAAGTGAAAACAAAGATCCTGCTTTCATGAAACATTCTGGTCGAGGATAGGAAATGGGGAAAAAGCAATCAACAAAGGAGCACGTATCTAGGCATTCTGTCAGTTAGTGATTAAAGCAACACAGTAAAATAAAGCAGGGTTACCAGATAGACTGCGAAGAGAGTCATTTTAGATATTTTACTTATGGTGTCCAGGAGCATCCCCTATGATGAGGTTATGTCTGAGAAGAGAGCAGGATGAAAGGAAAGTGTGAGCCACGTATTCTCCTGGAGGGAGAGCATTCAAGTGCAAAAAACAGTTTAGTTCAGGACCCATAGTGTTAACTTTTGGCAAGCAGTGTTCTTTCCTTTTCTCTTCTTTTTAATTTCTGAGACCTTCTATATATGCTGTAGTATGCATAAAGAAAATTCCCTTGCTAACAACTTTAATTGGCTTCCTTTTCCCATGTGGTTAACAGTTCTGTGGTGGAGCTTTCTCTAGATTGCTTTCTCAAGGAGTCTTCTTTCTTATTCTCCATGCTGCCCTCACCCTACAATGACTGTGCTTTGTGCTTCCAGCTCACTGCTGGCATGGGTATGAAGGGGTTTCATGCTCACAGTCTCTGTACTGGGAAAGAGGATTCGTGACTTTACAGACTGCCATTAATGCTGCTATCATAGAAGTAAGTGCTTCATTGGAATTTTATAATAATTAATAGAAGCTAATTCTGGAGGCATCAAGTTTTGGATGTAGACTCAGGTTTCCATATATTTATATATAATGCAGGTATACAAATGTTGAATTTGGATTTAAACAAAAAGGCAAGTTGCTTATTTAAAGTTTTTGATTTTGACATAATTGTAGATGCATAGGAAATTTCAAAAATGATATCCAGGAAGGTCTCACGTACCCTTCATCCAGTTTTCCCAAAAATGCTATGCCTGACTGTTAACCTCAAAGGTTGGAGATTCAAATGCATGGAAGAGAGTCTGGCAATCTGCTTCTATAAAGATTACAGTCAAAACAAAGCCATGGAGTAGTTCTGCTGCAGAACGTGTGGGGTTGACATGAATCAGAATGGACCCAAGAGCAACAGGTCTGGTTTTGTTTATAGACAGGCATGTTGCTGTCAGTTTTTGTAGACTTCACGGTGCCACTCGGTGGGTTTGAGCTGCCAATCTTCAGGCTAGCAGTCAATTGCTAACTATTTATAGCACCTAGTGAACTAGTACACAACTAGTAAACTAGTACAATCTACAGAGCTTGTTCTCATGTCACCAGTTTCTATATGTTAAATAATGGTTTTGTTTGTTTAACCCCTTCCTCAGATCACAACCAATCACTCTGTGCTGGAGCAGTTAATGTCAGTTACTGGTATAAATATGAAGATGTTCCCTTTTATTTCTAAGGATATATTCCAAAATGAGACATTTATTTTCTACTGCTTGATTTATTTCTCCCCATTTATGTATTTTGCATCATTCAATATTACACAAGAAAGGAAAAAGCTTAAGAACTTGATGAAAATGATGGGCCTACGAGATTCAGCGTTCTGGTGAGTCACTGATTCATATTGTTGTTGTTAGTCCCCCTAGGGTCTGACTCATGGCGACCCCGTGCACACCAGGATGAGAGGTTGCCCTGTCCGGCACCATCTGCGCGATCACTGGGATGTGCGAGTCCACTGTGCATCTTGAACGCCTTCCCTCAGACGGGGCTCAACCTCCAACACGATATTGGGTATTATCAGTTGTGAGCCCCACATTTCCATAGGCTAATTTCTGGAAGCAGATAACTTGGTCTTTCTTCATATTCTGTCTTGGTCTGGAAACTCCACTGAGACTTGCCTACCATGGGTGACTCTGCTGGTATTTGAAAAATGCCAGTGGTATAGCTTCCAGCATCATGGTAACATGGAAGCCACCACTGTATGACAAACTGACAGATGGGTGGTGGAATTCGTGTAGAGCATATTAATAACTAGGGAAATTGAGTCAGTGAAAAAATATGATTGTTTCAGAACATCTTGTTTAAATTTGATACATTTACTAGTTTTTCTTTTGTTCTTTTTTTTTAAAATTTTGTCTTGTTAAACTTTGCCATGCAAAATAGTGATTATAATTTGCTGAGCAATTTTTCTATGGCATCACTATGCTAGCTAATTCTGTGCCGTTGGTTATGGTTAGGTGCTATGAAGTTGGTTCCACTCACATTGACCCTTTATATAACAGAAGGAAACACTGCCCAGTCTTGGGCCATCCTCGTAGTCATTGCTATGTTTGAGCCCACTGTTGTAGCCCCCGTGTCAATCTCTCTTGTTGAGGGTCTTCCTTTCCTTGCTGACCCTCTACTTTCCTAAGCATGATTGCCTTCTCCAGGGACAGGTCTCTCCTGATAATATGTCCAGAGTACGTAAGACAAAATGCTGCCAGCCTCACATCTAGGGAGCATTCTGGCTATACTTCTTCCAACACAGATTTGTTCATTCTTCTGGAAGTTGATGAAATATTTGATATTCTTTGGCAACATCATAATTCAAAGGCATCAGTTCTCTTAGGTCTTCCTTATTCATTGCCTAGCTTTCATATGCATATAAGGCAATTGAAAATTCTCTGGCTTGGCTCAGGTGCACCTTACTCCTCAAAATGATATCTTTGCTTTTTCAACACTTTGAAGAGGTCTTTTGCAGCAGATTTGCCCAATGCAGTGCATCATTTGATTTCTTGACTACTGCTTCATGGGTACTGATTGTGGAGCCAAGTAAAATGAAATCCTTGAAAACTTCAATCTTTTCTCCATTTATAATGTTGTTGCTTATTGGTCCAGTTGTGAAGAAGTTTGTTTTCTTTTTGTTGAGGTGTAATCCATACTGCAGGCTGTGGTCACTGATCATCAGTAAGTGCTTCAAGTCCTCTTCATTTTCAGCAAGCAATGCTGTGTCGTCTGGCACATCACAGGTTGTTAATAAGTCTTCCTCCCATCTGATGTCTTGTTTGTCTCCACATAGTCTAGCTTCTTGGATTATTTGTTTGGTATACCATTGAATAAGTATGGTGAAATGATACAACCTTGACACATGCTTTTCCTGATTTTAAACCATGCAATGTTCTGTTCTAATATTTGCCTCTTGGTCTATGTACAGGTTCTGCAGAAGCATAATTAAGAGTTTTAAAAGTCTCATTCTGTGCAACGTTGCTCATAATTTGTCATGATCCACACAGCTGAATACCGTTGCATAGTCAACAAAACATAGGTAAATATCTTCCTGGTCTTCTCGGCTTTCAGCCAAACTCCACCTGACATCAGCAATGATGTCCTTTGTTCTGTGTGCTTTTGTGAATCTGGCTTAAATTTTTGGTAATTCCTTGTTGATGTACTCCTACAACAATTTTTGAATTATCTTTAGCATAATTTTACTTGTCTGTGATATTAAAGGTAATTTTTCATAATTTCCACATTCTGTTGGATCATCTACTTTGGAATGGGCACAAATATGGATCTCTTCTTGTCAGTTGGTCAGATAGCACTCTCCCAAATTTGTTGGCATAGACAAGTGAGAACTTTCATCTTTGCATCTGTTTGTTGAAACTTCTTAATTGGTATTTCATCAATTCCTGGAGACTTGTTTTCACCAGCGGACTTCTTCCTTCAATATCATTGGTTCTTGATCATATACTACCTCCTGAAATGGTTGAACATTGGCCAATTCTTTTTGGTACAGTGACTGTGTGTATTCTTTCCATATTCCCTTGATGCTTCCTGTGTTGTTCAATATCTTGCCCGAAAAATTCTTTAATATTGCAACTGGAGTCTTAAATTTTTCTTCAGTTCTTTCAGGTTGAGAAATGCCATGCATGTTCTTCCCTTTTGGCTTTCTAACTCCAGGTCTTTGAACATTTCATTATAATACTTTACTTTGTCTTCTTGAGCTGCCCTTTGAAATCTTCTGTTCAGTTCTTTATTTCATCATTTATTCCATTTGCTTTAGCTACTCTATGTTCATGAGCAAGTTTCAGAGTCTCCTCTGATGTCCACTTTTGTTTTTCTTTCTTTGCATGACTTTTTGCGTTCTTCATGTATGATGTCCTTGATACCATCCCACAATTCATCTGGTCATCAGTCATTAGTGTTCACTGCATCAAATCTGTTCTTGAGATGATCTCTAAATTTAGGTGGGATACACTCCAGGTCTGGTAGCATAGTGCCTAAGGCACTTGACTGCTAACCAGAAGGCTGGTGGTTCAAACCCACCAGCTACTCCTTGGAAGGAAGGTTGGGCACTCTACTTCCATAATAATACAGCCTTAGAAACCCAGGGAGGGTTTGCTATGAGTTGGGTCTGACTCAAATGCATATAACAACAACAACAACATACTCAAGGTCATACTTTGGCTCTCATGGACTTGTTTTCATTTTTTCTGCCTCAACTTGAATTGGCTGATGAGCAATTGATGGTATATTTTGCAGTTGGCCTCTGGCATTGTTCTGATTGATGATATTGAGTTTCTAAATTGTCTCCACTGATGTAGTCAATTTGATGCCTTTGTATTCCAGCCAATGAGGTCCACGTGAGTAGGTGCCATCTATGTTATTGAAAAAAGGTATTTCCAGTGAATAAGTCATTGGTCTTACAAAAGTCTATCATGTGATCTCTGGCGGTGTTTCTATTACCAAGACTTTAATTTCCAACTACTAAAACTGTTTCCAACTCTCATATTCCAATCACTAGTAATTATCAATGCATTTTGATGGCATGTTTGATAATTAAGGTCTTCAGAAGTTGGTAAAAATCTTAATCTTTGGCTTTAGGAGTTGGGGCATAAATTTGAATAATAGTTGTATTAACTAGCATTCCTTGTAAGCATATGGATACTATCCTGTCACTGACAGTGTTATACTTCAGGACAGATCTTAAAATGTTCTCTCTGAGAATGGATGCAACACCATTCCTCTTCAATTTGCTGTTCCCAGCATAGTAGGCCAAATGTTCATCTGGTTCACAATGGCCGATACCAGTCCATTCCAGCTTATTAAAGCCTAGGATTTATATCTTCAAGTGTTCTATTTAATGTTTGACAACTTCCAATTTTCCTAGATTCATTCTTCTTATGATCCACATTCTGATTATTAAAGGATTTTTTGCAGCTGTTTTTTCTCATTTTGGGTTGTGTCACATCAGCAAATAATAGCTCCAAAAGCTTTACTCCATCCTCATCATTAAGGACGACTCTACTTGGAGGAGGCAGCTTTTCCCTACTTATATTTTGAGTGCCTTCTGACCTGAGGGGTTCATCTTCTGGCATTATATCAGACAATGTTTCAGGGCTATTCATAAAGTTTCCCAGTAATACATCAGACAGTGTTTCACTGTTAGTCATAAGGTTTTCACCGGTCAATTTTTGAAGTAGATTTTAGAAGTACATTGTCATGTCCTTCTTCCAAGTCCGTATTAGTCTGGAAGCTCTGCTGAAACCTGTCTACCATGGGTGAACCCTGCTGGTATTTGAAATACCAATGGCATAACTTCCAGGATCGCAGCAACACAAGCCTTCATAGTAGGACAAACTGACGATGAGAGGTGGAATTTTATGATAAAGTCACTATTATGCAGTTTGTGAAGAAAAGATATGAGCGTCAAAGAGAATAAACACACACATACACAGTGTGTATAGTTTTACAGTAAATACAAATTATCGAGGAGTAGGAACAAAAACCCAGCAAAATGGTATAGGTAAAATTAGCAAATTGAAATGTAAATCATAAAAACTCTAAGGTTCCCAGTGGCTGAAGCAGAGAAATTTGCAGTACAATCAGTTGCAAAACCTATAGTGTATATAGAAAAAAGAAAAAAAAAAAAAGGAGAAATAACCTCCTAAAAGAAACAGAACATTTTTGTAATTGAATCCCAAGAAATATTCCTGTGTATCCTCACCGCATCAAGAAAGCGCTCTTTACAGTGTGAAGTGAATGAGGGGGTATCCTTTCCCAGTCATGTGCTTCTCAGCAATGATATGATACGATGGCCTAAGAACTTTGACTTTTCTGTACAGTATATTTTATTAACAGAGAGAATTTTCGTTTCAATATATGTGAATTGTGAAATAGCAAAAGAGGATATGACTTGGAACAAAAAGGAGAGAAGGACAAGAGTTTTTTGCAGGAACTTTGGAAAACACAAGGGAATACACCTTAGATCCATCTAGAGCATCGTAGGAGTAAAGGATGAGGGGGTCCCTGTAAAGGTGGCCTCCTTTCAGTCCACGGCATGGCCTCTGGGATGGCATCTCTGTGCCCCCTTCAGACCAGGGAGGATGGTGCCAACCCTATATTCAAGTCAGAAATGTATGGAGCGTTTGAGTGTGGATTCAGCTTTCACACATAAATGATTCTTAGTATGGTTGTGAAATGTCATCAGTATTTATTTAAGTGTGATGTCCGAATTGCTTTGTTTTTAGTCTATGGGTTTTCTCAGGTTTATTAACGTCTCCTCTTGTCCTTGCAACCAGGCCATTTTTCTAGGTGATGTCCTAATTTCTTTCATTTATGATTCTCCTAAGAAAAAAAAAAAAAAAACACTTGACTGCCATCAAGTTGATTGCAATTCATAGCAACGTCCCCACACACACACTTGGGTTTCTGAGGCAGTATCACTATGGAAGTAGACTGCCCATTCTTCCTTCTAGGAGCAGCTGGTGCGTTTGAACCACCAATCTTCTGGTTAGCAGTCAGATGCCTTAGGCACTCCACCACCAGAGCTCCCACCCTGTGGTTTTTCAGTTCCTCGTTAAAGCAGCTCTCTTCTGTACTCAGGAAGTGGGTTCTGCAGAATGTGGTATGGTTTTTCAGAAATGATATTTTTAATATAGACTGAATCATTGTAATGATGAAATTTTAAAAAGAAGTCAGATAATCAAGCATCAAGTCCAGCCACAAGCATGTTCTGCTGGGACATACTGATGCAATGCCCTGGTTTTGATACTTTTGCTGTGTTCTTCAACTGTTGTGTTCTTAAATTGAAGGATTCTATGCAGAGCAGAGTCCTCATCTAACTGAGGCCCATGGCTTCCTTAGCCTTGTTGCCTGATTTACTTTGTATCCTTGGATAAGCCCATTAACTAATAGTGAGGGTTGCTGCTTCCTCATCTTAAAATGAGAAGCTTGGACTAAAACTCCCTATCGGCTTGTTAGATCTAAAATTGTATACTGCTTCTTGGTAATGACTTTATAAAAATGTGAAATGTTGTTGTTGTTGTTATGTGCTGTCCAGTTGGTCCCGACTCATAGTGACTCCTCCTTGGGTTTCCAAGGCAGTATCACTATGGAAGTAGATTGTCCAACCTTCCTTCCGAGGAGTGGTTGGTGGGTTTGAACCGCCAGCCTTCTGGTTAGCAGTCAAGTGCCTTAGGCACTATGCTACCATTAGCTCATGTAAAGCAAAACAATGTGAACACTTAAGGGTGTAAAGTGGAATTTTATCAGTTTGAGTAATGGGATCATGATAGAAATAGCAAGGATGAAATGATCTTAGTGGAGATAAAGGATTTTAATTTTCCAGTATTAACAATAGTAGCATCAGGAGAGACTAGTCCCTGGAGAAGGACATTGTTGTTGTTGTTGTTATGTGCCGTCGAGTTGGCCCCGACTCATAGCGACCCCTCCTTGGGTTTCCGAGGCAGTATCACTACGGAAGTAGGATTGCCCAACCTTCCTTCCAAGGAGTGGCTGGTGGGTTTGAACCGCCAGCCTTCTGGTTAGCAGTCAAATGCTTTAGCCACTATGCTACCAGTGCTCCTGGAGAAGGACATTATACATGGTAAAGTAGAGGGTCATTGAAAAAGAGGAAGACCCTCAGTGAGATGGATTGACTCAGTGGCTGTAACAATGGGCTCAAGCTTGGCAATGATTGTGAGGATGGCACAGGACCAGGCGGTGTTTTGTTCTGTTGTCCATGAGGTGTCCATGAGGTGTCCATGGGTGAAAACTGACTCCACGGCACCTAACAACAACAACAGCACAGTGATAGTGGAAGGGCTGCCTCCTGAAATCATCAAGAATGGTCATCACTGGCCACCAACGCTTCCTTAGTTACTTGATTGATCAGCAGTTGTTACCTTCCCTTCAAATTCAACAGTTGGAATAGTTTTAAAGAAATTCTTGTGCATTTTCCAAAAAGACATGTACAAGACTGTTCTTAGCAGCACTATAATAAAAACCAAAAAAAAAAAAAAAAAAAAAAAAACAAACTCACTGCTGCCAATTTGATTCAACTCATAATGACCCTTCCTTGGATTTCCAAGGTGGTATTACTACAGAAGTACATGTCCAGTCTTCCTTCCTAGGAGTGGCTGGTGGGTTTGAACCACCAGCCTTCTGGTTATCAGTCAAATGCCTTAGGCACTACACCACCAGAGCTACCCAGCATTGTAATAGCACACGCACATAAAAAACAAACAAGAGAATATTATGATATATTCCTATAATGAATTATTACACAAAATTGAATCCACCCACCTGCTCTGTGGGAAAAAGACCTCAAGATCTGCTTCAGTAAAAATTATAGCCAAGAAAACTCTATGGCTTAGTTCTACCCTGTCACAGGGAGTCACTATGAGTCGGAATCAACTCAGTGGGACCCAACAAGAAGTGTATAATACTGTTAATGTTGGTTGATAAAGGCCAGCTGCAGAAGAAAAACACAGTATGCTTCTATTTCTATCACATTTATACTATTTATAAATAATTTGACAGAGAGCATAGCCATGCCAATATTCACAGTCACATAATTGGGTTTGACACCCTCTCTGGTTGGTTGATACTTATGTTGCACCAGTGTTCAGAATCTTGAGTTTCACTTTTGCCTGCATATGTAGTAAAGGATGTCAAAGTATATGGGAATTATCAACAGCACCTTGAGCTAAGTGGTTACCTCTGTGAGAGAAGGGGCCGTTGAGATCAGAACAGAAGTAAAGAGTGAGCTTCAACTGTTTTAGTTTTAGTTCTGAATCTAGATGGCAGGTAAAGGGGTAATCATTGTATTATTCTTTAGGTATTTTAGTATGTTTTAAAGATTTCATTAAAATAATTTAAATAACTTTTTGTCCCTCCTTAGGCTGTCATGGGGTTTATTCTATGCTGGCTCCATCTTCATTATTTCCATATTAATTACGATTGTCATAACGTCTGCCCAAATTATAGTCTCGATGGGCTTCATGGTCATATTTACACTATTTTTTCTATACGGCTTATCACTGGTAAGTTCACAATTTTTTTTTTTTTCAACTCTCTCTGGTCTTAGCTACATGTAGCAAATGTTAATACCTCAGTATGGTACTTCAGTTGGCTTTGTTATGTCCATTTTTGTGCGTGTGCATAAGAAAATCTTGATGGGTGTGAGAAAGTGATGTAACCCAAATAAAATCAGAGCTCTCTTTTGCAAAAAAGTCTGGGTTAACAAAATGATGAATCAAATAAAAAAATAAAAAATGTTTTTCACTCTGAAAATATTGAAGACTATTCTAAGTTGTCAGCAGCTCTGGTAGCATAGGGCCTAAGGCACTTGACTACTAACCACAAGGCTGGCGGTTCAAACTCACCAGCCATTCCTCAGAAGGAAGGTTGGGCAATCTACTTCCATAGTGATAATGCCTCAGCAACCCAAAGAAGGGTCACTATGAGTTGGGCCCGACTCAACAGCACATAACAACAACATTCTAGGTTGTTAATGATAATGTTCTTATGTCGTGGACACATCTTTATCTCCAAGGCCCTCTGTCACTGAAGACAATATCTCTTCTCCCTGTAGCATCCCATCTTGCAGTAACTTCTCACTTCATTGTAATATCCCACCTTGCAAGAACTTTCCACTTCTTTCCCTCTCCCTTCTCTGAACAAGGGCCTCTAATTTTTTTTTCCCTCCCAGGATGTTTTCTGCAAAATATGTGTAGATATCCTTTCTTAATACAATAAAAACTAACTAAATAAATAGTTAGTGGAACAGACCATCAACTGCTCCTATGCAAATTCAACTTGAAGTTAAAGACAATGAAAACAAGTCCACGAGAGGCAAAATATGATCTTCAATATATCCCTCCTGAATTTAGAGA
>NW_006921605.1:14166997-14171489 GCF_000298275.1 Orycteropus afer afer | reverse complement strand
AGCTCGTTTTGTTTATGAATTGTGTTATCATTCCCGTTGTTGCTGTTGTTTTAGTATATGCTGAGTATTTGTGCTTGTCCTCTTTTCTATTGTGGACATCACATTTTTTATTTATTATTATTGTTGTGTTTTAGAGGCAAATTACAGAGCAGAATTTGCTGTACATTCAACATTTCATGTATATTTGGTTTCACTCCCCAATTACCATCCCCGACCCTAACCCACTCTCCTCCTCTCCCCTCCCAGTAGCCCCTGCCCCCCCCCCCAGTGCCCTTCATAGTTATGCACTCCTGTGAGTCCTGCTTTTCCTCTGTGTGAATATTGCCCTCCTGGCGCCCTGGGGCTGATTGCTCCAAGGGACATATCTCTGTAGAGTATATGCACACATTGCCCTCAGTTGAGTGGTCTACCTGTACTTCTTATTTACTATTGGTTTGAGAGCCAGCCCTTGGGAGTGACTTTTATCCCAGGCCCAAAGTGTATCCCAGGGCCATAGTCTTGGGGGTCCCACCAGGCTCCATCTGACCAGTAATTCTGGTCATTATTGTGTTTTTAGATTTTGTTCCATGTTTTTCCTCCCAATCTATCCAGGATCTCCAGTTTTGATCCTTTCCTGAGTGGTTGGCACTGGTAGCTGGGCACCATCTAGTTCTTCTGGTCTCAAGGGCCATCATGTCCTAGGGCTGATTATTTCCAAATTCCCTTGGTTTTTCTCACTCTTCTTTGCTTCTGATGATAGGAGACCATTAGCTGCATCTTAGACGGCCACTTGAAAGCTTTTAAGACTCCAGTTGCTACTTACCAATATAGGTTGTGGAATAAGATTTTTAGGTATTTTGTTGTGCCAATTGAGTCTGGTATCCCTCAATACTATGGTCCTGAATCAGTAGATCTGTTGGATCTCTCTCCCACAGTGTCTTGCTGTGTATGAGGGATTGCTCTATGTCTGTCTTCTGTTGTTTCTGTAATGATTGCGGGTATTTTGTATCACTGGTGTCTCTGCAAGATTAGCCTCAACTGAATCTATCTTTGGTCTAGAGTATAATCCTGTTCACTGACCCCCAAAAGACATTACATTTCATGACCCTTTACAATCAGTGCACTTTTCAAAATAAGAACTTTAATTCTAAGCAATTATTGTACTATAAAGCTAAATGTTAAAAAAGTTGTTATTTAATGGTAGAAGCCCTGGTATCACAGTAGTTAAGTGCTTGACTGCTAACCAAATTGTTGGCAGTTTGAATTCACCAACCGGTCCATAGGAGACAGATGAGAAGTTTGCTTCTATAAAGACTGACAGTCTTGGAAACACTATGAGGCAGTTCTACTCTGTCCTATATAGGGTCTCTATAAATAGGAATCGACTCAACTGCTGTGGGTTTTATTTAATTGCAAAAACATTGTCATCTGATATGAAAACTTAAATAAGAAAATCTTCCAGATTTCCACTTCTCAGATGTTTTTTGGTTTTGAAATATTTTCTTCTAGTTTTGTTTTTCTCTACATATGAATATTTACTTTACTTTTCACTTCACATAAGAAAAACATTCTGCTAGTTCATACAAAATGTTGCAAAAACTTTGTTAAAAAGACATTATGTGACCTATTGATCAAATATGAAAAATTTTCAAAATATAAATAGAAAGTTAAGCAATAAAGTAAATCAAAGTAACCATGAACCAGGTCAAGACATGTTGCAATCACCCCAGAAGCTCTCTAAACACTCCTTTCTCCTAAAAGTGAGACAAACTTTTATGATAATCACTTCCTTGCTGTTCATGGCTACTTAAATATGCATCCCTAAATATAAGTTTTTCAATTGTGCCTATTTTAAACTTAATGTAAGTGATAGTATACAAAATGTATTTTTAAAAATCTGAGTTTTTCATTCATCTTTATATTGGTAGATGCCACCCATATTTTTTGTGTTAATACTGTGTATTGTTATATAATATTCTATTGTAGAATATGCTATCAATTTGTATTTTATCAATAATAATAGTTTCCAGTTGGGGCATATTAAAGTTAATAACGCTGTTATATGTGTTCTTGTATGTATCTCCAGTGAATGTAGGCATTGTGATCTATTTTGTGTAAATGTAGGGGCTGAACAGTGGGAACTAGAGTACGTGTATCCTGACCTTTGTGCTACTGCTAAATATGTTTCCTAAGTGGTTGCCAGAATTTAGTTTGGACCATCAGAGCTCTGTTGCTTCACGTCTTCACCAACACTTTAGAAAATTCTTTCAAATTTTTGCTATTTGGGTAAATATGTAGTAATATGTTGTTAGGAAGATAATTTGCATTTTGCTGATTTTTTTTTATGAATTTATATAACTTTTCATATGTTTACTGTCTCTTATCATATGTTTTGAATTATTTTCTTCCGTAAGTTGCCGAACAAGCTTATTTGGCCATTTTTATACTGAGTTGTCTGTTTCTTCCTTTAAATTTGTCAGACTTCAAATTTATATATTCTACACATGAGACTTTTTCCAGGTTTTTGTTGCTTGCTTTTTTTCCTACCTTAATGGTGGCTTTTGATGAATAGAGGTTCTTAATTTTGATAAAGTCAAATTTACCAATATTTTCTTTTATGTAGAGTTTTTTTGTGTCTGTTTAAGAAACTTTACCTGGGACTTCCAGTAAGATGGAGGAATAGGCAGACAAGTGATACAGACCCTCTTCAACAAAGAAAAGAAAAAACAATTGACAGAGATACAGAAGAAATCCTGGAGCCCTGAGCTTTGAAAAGAACTATACATAAGTGGATTAGGCACCAACTAGTGGAAAACCTGAACAAAAACAGTGAGTCCAGAGATGGTTGGAGCTGTGGACTGTCAGCTACTCTGACAGAACGAATAGCCTGAATATTTCCAACTGGTATTGGGACCTGAGAATTGACCTAAAGATCAGCCCTGGTCACCAAGGTGTGTAGGGATGACTGCACTTGGTGCCCTGTGACTAGGAAGGGAAATAGCAAGGTGGGAGAAAACCTGAGCTGTTGACTTTCTGTTGTCCGGAGGGCTCAGCCATTTTGATTGTTTACACATGGCAGCCATTTTGGATATTTAAAGTGACCAAGGGTGGAGCCATTTTGAGTATTTATAAGTGGAAGCCATTTTGGATATTTAAAGTGACTGAGGGTGCAGCCATTTTGAATGTTTACAAGCAGTGACCATTTTGGATATTTAAAGTGACTGAGGGCACAGCCATTTTACAAGCGGTGGCCATTTTTGGATATTTTAAATAACCAAGGGCACAGCCATTTTGAATCTTTACAAGTAGCAACCATTTTGGATTTTAAAGTGATAGCATTCTCATTCAAATTCCAGGGACCTAAGAATAAGCTTTGTTTGCCAGGGTCGGCAGGGACATACGAGAGGCTGACAACAGGAAAGGAGACAGGTGGCGAGTGTATAAATGCTGTCCATTAGCAAATAGAGAAGCACAGTACCCTGCTTGCATAGATAACATACAAACAAAGCAAAGAAAATGAAAATTGTGGGCAAGTCACTCCAACATACAATCACCAATTAAATATGAACACAAAAATGTCACAATGCCTTGGAGACAACAGAGCATCACAATGCACACAAAGAAGCAAGATAAGTCAGGAGAAACAAGGGACCAGGATACAGACCCAAAACACATCCCTGAGGAAGACTCAGCACTAGAAATCCCTGATAAGGAATTTAAAAGAATTGTATTTAGGTATCTTCAGTGAATTGAGAGACAAATCAAGGAAAACACAGAGAAAACCCTAGGACAATTTCAAAAGACAATATAAGAACAAAATGACAAAATAAATGAAAAATTAGAAATGATACAAAATCTACATACAGAAATCCAGAAGATTAATATTAAATTTTCAGAAATAGATAAGATGTTGAATGAACAAAGGAGCAGAATTGAATCAATGGAAGACAGAATTAGGGAGATTGATGAAAAATACCTGAACACTTCTTTGGAAAGGGATCAATCAGAAAAAAGATCAAAATAAAATGAAGAAAGCCTGAGGTTCATGTGGGATACCATCAAAAGGAATAACCTATGTGTAGTCAGAATTCCAGAACAGGAAGAGACAAATAAAACCACAGAGAAAATTGTAAAAGATTTGTTGGAAGAGAATTTTCCTGGTGTGAAATTCAGGAATTCCAACGAACCCCAAACAGGATAGACCCCAAAAGAAAATCAACCAGACATATCATCATCAAACTTACCAAAACCAAGGACAAAGAAAGAATCATGAGAGCAGCACGTGAAAAACGAAAAGTTACCTACAAAGGGCAACCAATAAGACAAAGCTCGGATTTCTCAAGAGAAACCGTGCAGGGGAGAAGACAATGGAATGGTATATATAAAACCCTGAAAGAGAAAAATTTCCAACCAAGAATTATATGTTGTTGTTGTTGTTATGTGCCGTCGAGTCGGCCCCGACTCATAGCGACCCCTCCTTGGGTTTCCAAGGCAGTATCACTACGGAAGTAGG
>NW_006921605.1:14156690-14166732 GCF_000298275.1 Orycteropus afer afer | reverse complement strand
ATATACCCCAGAAACCAACCCAGCTCTGGAAGTATTCAATGTAAATAAGCCTACAAGATTGTAAACAGGGAACCAGAGACATCAATTGACAAATGAGGACAACTATAAACCAAAAAGAGGGGAAAAACTGTGTTGTTACAGAACTTCTAGATGGTAGGGAAGTCAAGACAACTACAAGATAGAAGGAATTGTTCTAAACTTGGGAAGAAAACTATAAATCTTAGGGTAACCTTAAAGAAAAATGATAAACCTTCACATCAAAAAAGAGGACCAGCATAAATATTCAGCAAATACTAAAATGATAGCAATGAAGGAAGTGATAACATGATTCATAAGCAAAATGAGCTCAGCATAGAAAATTATATGGAACAAAGAAATCAACACCACAAAAAAGCACATAACAAAAATGGCATTTGTGCCACCCAGAGCTAATGGACTTCCATGAAGTCGGATTTGGCTCAGTGATCCCTCCTTGTTCTGTTGTTGTTATGTGCCATTGAGTCAGCCCCGACTCATAACGACCCCTCCTTGGGTTTCTGAGGCAGTATCACTACGGAAGTAGATTGTGGTATCATTATGGAAGTAGATTGCCCAACGTTCCTTCTCAGGAGTGGCTGGTGGGTTTGAACAACCAGCCCTCTGATTAGCAGTCAAATGCCTTAGGCCTACACCACCAGAGCTCCTACCCAGAGATAGTTTTCCATATATATATATTTTTTCTTTTTCAAGAGAGTCTTGTCTATTCTAGGTCCTTTGCAATTGTATAAATGTTAGTATTAGTTTATCAAGTTACACATAGTCATGCATGTGTGTGTGCAAAGATGTTGAAATTTTGACACAATTGAATTTTCCATTCACTTTGGAAAAAATAGCACCTTATTTGGTCATAAACTATATACATATATTTGCATTCATTTAGGTATTCTTCCACATTCCTCAATGCTTGTTTTAGTTTTCAGTGTAGAGGTCTTGCACAATTTTATTTGATTTCTTCCTAAGTATCTGATATCTTTGATGCTATTATAAGTGGAATCAATGTTTAAATTCTTATTTTCTAAATGCTTGCTGTTAATATAGAGAGATACAACTGATTTTTGTATTCTGCCCTTGCACCCAGCATTCTTGCTATCCTCTTACTAAGTCCAGTGTTTTTCTTTGTTTTTCTACATACATAGTCATATAACCTGTGAATAATGATGGTTTATTTTCCTCCCCAGTACGTGTTGACTAGAAATGCAGTCAAATGAAAAGCTTTCAAATTTCACCATTAAGCACGATGCTTGGTATTGTTCTTTGTACACCTCCTTCACCAGATTACAAAAACTCCTTTCTCTTCTTAGTTTGCAATGAGTGCAAACTCTTTATTGTGAGTGGATACTGTATTTTATAAAATGCTTTTTCTGCTTCTAGGCTGACCACATAATTTTCTCCTTTTACGCTGTATTAAATGGACTGATTTTCAAAAATTGGCTCAGCCTTGAATTCCTGGAATAAACTCAACCTTGTCATGCAATGTTAAACTCTGAACATAGATTGAGAGGTGGGATACTGTGTTGGGTGAGAACCCTGACTTTGGAACTGCTCTTCCTGTATTCAGATTCTATGGGATTTTGACTTTGGCTGGTCAAGTTCAAACCGTCTTTGCCTCTGTTTCATCACATGTAAAATGAAGATAAAAATAATAATGCTTACCCTACAGAGTGGGAGCTCTGGTAGCATAGTGGCTAAGGCACTTGACTGCTCACCAGATGGCTGGCGGTTCAAACCCATCAGCCACTCCTCGGAAGGAAGGTTGGGCAATCCTACTTCCGTAGTGATACTGCCTCGGAAACCCAAGGAGGGGTCGCTATGAGTCAGGGCTGACTCGATGGCACATAACAACAACAACAACAACCCTATAGAGTTATGAGGAAGGTTAGGTGAGATGAAAAGCTCTTAGAATAGTACCTAGAACACAGTTTCCTGTAAGTATAGATATTATTATATTGAAAAATTATAAATATAAATCTTTATTTTCAATGATAACTGAAAAAGGAGGTAAGTTCTTTTATCATTATCCAAAGGAGATGCTTCAAAGAAGTCCTCACATTGTTTTCTAAAATTTTTTATTTTTTTTGCATAGAAATGATATTTTACAATATTGTAATAATTTCTTGAAAATAAGCAAAAGAGTTACAAGTTAAATTCCTATTCTTAGAGCATAATATTTTTGTCAGTGATTCTTCTAATATTTTTTTTATGTTTTCAGTAAAATATAAATATTTTGACTACATTATAAGGGCCTGTTGAACAAATATTTAGTCAAATAATAATTCCTGTTACTACACTGAATTATTTTTTATTTATTTCCTTTAACATTTTTTTTTTTTCCGGACTCTTAGATTATCCACCTGGATTATAAATTGAGTGATGTACTTTTTCCTGACCCTTCAGGAGACTCATACATAATGACAGGAACTTTTTTAATTCTGATTTTTGATGGTCTTCTCTACTTGGCACTGGCGTTATACTTTGACAGAATCTTACCTTGTAAGTAATTATTAATTTTCCTTTGACCTCTGTCAGTGCGGATTACACTGAAGAATTTTTCTTAGTGTTATAGAAATATATTTTAAGAAGTGAAGAATAACTAGCTGAATGAGTTATTTCTACTTCATAGCTTTAATGATCTGAAGGAATTTTAATGTAAAAGCAATCACTGTTCTCACTTTAATAAAGTCATGTTATAATTATATAATAATAATTGTAACAGATATTATAATTATATAATAATCAAATAATGTTACATCTTCAAGGATCATTGACTCTATTTTCATAGAATGGTATTTAAGATTTGTAATGAAACAAGCTGAAATAAACTAATTCTTAAAATAGTTTTGCCAAGTATAGGGCCATAAACAAACAAACAAACAAACAAACAAATACCAAACTCACTGCAGTCGAGTTGAGTTGATCCTGACTCAGAGCAATCCCTCCCTTGGGTTTCCGAGGCAGTATCACTATGGAGGGAGCTCTGGTAGCATAGTGCTTAAGGCATTTGACTGCTAACCAGAAAGCTGGTGGTTCAAACCCACCAGCCACTCCTCTGAAGGAATGTGCTGCAATCTCCTTCTGTAGTGATACTGCCTTGGAAACCAAAGGAGGGGTTGCTATGAGTCAGATCCTCCTCCATGGCAGTGAGTTTGGCTTTTGGTTTTGGATCTCTATGGAAGTAGATTCCCCAATCTTCCTTCTCAGGAGTGGCTGGTGGGTTTGAACTGCCAGCCTTCTGGGTAGCAGTCAAATGCCTTAGGCACTACGCCACCAGAACTCCATAGTATATTATGAAAGTGTCTTTTAATCAACACTTTTTCTTTTGTTACAAGAATGTGAGGTGGGCTGTAAATTAACACAATTAGATGAGACCTAAGTGGGATATAATCAGTGTTTTCCTACCTTCTGTCTTTTCCAGAAGGACCATTGTAGGAAGTTTTCCATCCTTTAAAGAAATACCAGAAATGAAAATTTGATCATACATTTTCAGTATTAATTTCAATTTTTTCATATATTGTGTATATTTACAGAAATTTATTAACCAGTTAGATTTTCTTCTTCTTGGAAACAACCAAAAGTTTCACATAGACCAAGAACTCCTTTATACATACTGGTATAGAATGCTTTTTTCTTGGCACATTCTTCTTATTTATTTGTCTTCTTGTTTTATGCATTCTTTCCACATTGACTGTGTTTAAGATTGTCTCATATGTTTCTATGTATTCATATCTATTTCTGTCTTTGTTAATACTGATTTATATCTGAAAGCCCTTATTATCACATACTATTTCATTTTTTAAAGTCTGGAAAATGACCACCTATTTCTCTTAAACAAATATAATTTTTCCACATACTTTCCAGTCCTGTGTTTCAATACGATATTAAATTGCTTTGCTGTGGTCAAGTAATTTCTTTTCTTTCTTAAAAAAAACTTACTGCCATTGAGTGAAATCTGACTCATAGCAACCCCTAAGGTGGTAAATCTTTATGGAAGTAGATTGCCCTATCTTCCCTCCATGGAGCAGCTGGTGGGTTTGAACCACCAACCTTCTGGTTAGCAGTCAAATGCCTTAGGCACTGTGCCCCCAGAACTCCCCAAATGATTTATTAAGCTCACAAACATGCCTGCTATTATTTTTATGTGCCACATTGTTGTTGTTGTTAGGTGCCGTCAAGTCAGCTCCAACTCATAGTGACCCTATGTACAAGAAAACGAAACACTATCCGGTCCTGTGCTAGCCTCACAATACTCGCTATACCTGAGCCCATCATTGCAGCCATTGTGTCAATCCATCTCATTAAGGGCCTTTCCCTTTTTCGCTGACCCTCCACTTTACCAAGCATGATATCCTTCTCCAGGGAATGGTCCCTTCTGACAACATATCCAAAGTAGGTCAGACGAAGTCTGGATGTTGTTGCTTCCAAGGAGCATTACAGCTGCACTTCTTTCAGGACAGATTTGTTAGTTCTTTAAGCAGTCCATGGTACTTTCAGTGTTCTTCACCAACAACACAACTCAAAAACATCAACTCTTCTTTGGTCTTCTTTATACATTGTCCAGCTCTCACATGCATGTGAGGTGATGGAAAATACCATGGTTTAGGTTAGGCGCACCTTAGTCTTCAAAGAGACATCTTTGTTCTTCGGAATTGTAACGAGGTCTTTTGCAGCAGATTTGCCCAGTGCAATAGGTCATCTGTTAAGGCATTGTATTTTTCCAAGTATTTGGTTTCATGCTTTCTTTTAAGCATCTTTAATGCCATTTTATTCAAACTTTGATTTATACCTTGTTGAAAGTTCTACTATATGGTTTAACTTTTGAAATACTATATTATTGCCCTTTGAGTTTTCATTGTTTACTTCATTACCAAATTTTCACCTCAGTGTAAAGCTAGGAAGGAAAGAATTTATCTTTGATGCTTGAAAATGCAAGACATTCTGCACTATTATGACTGAGCCTTCTTTGCTCATTGGGTTTTATGCTGATCCGATGTTCTATTGCCTCTTGATAACGCAGGTGGAAATGAGCGCCATTATTCTCCATTATTTTTCCTGAACTCATCATCTTGTTTCCAACACCAAAGAACTGAAAACAAAATTGCTGAGAAGGAAATAGAGCCTGAGAATTCCACTGATGATTACTTTGAACCAGTAGCCCCAGAATTCCAAGGAAAAGAAGCCATCAGGTAACCCACATGTGTAAGTGTATTAATAAGGAGTGAAAGGTTAAAAAAAAAAACAAAAAAAACTCACTGCCATTGAGTCGTTTCTGACTCATAGTGACCCCCATTGGGTTTCTGAGGCTATAAATCTTTATGGAAGTAGATATCCCAGTCTTCCTTTTGCAGAACAGCTGGTGGCTTTGAACTACTGACCTTCTGGTTAGCAGTCAAGTGTCTTATCCACTACACCACCTAGAGAACTATTAACTGACAATAGCAGAGTAAGTCTTAGGCAAAAAAGATGAAAGTTGTTTTTGTGGCCATCACCTTGGATTGTTCCATTTCTGCCACCACCAATATCTCACAACTAATACTTGAAAGGAAAATTCTCTTTGATTTGCTCCATATAATATCACTCTGTCATCTTCCATCTTATCTCTTTCCCTGCTTCTGTCTTGGGTGACCCACTTCTCTTTTATACTTGCTTTTTTCATTCTCTGAACCCCTTTCTCCATAATTTTGTCTGGCCTATATGTGTGAAAAACAAGTAATTAGAATTCAGAAAGGCTTGGCCCTATTACCACATTTTTTTCTAATTTGATGCATAATCTTGGAAAAACAAATTTTTCTGAACCTTAATGTTCTCTCTGAAATGAGGTGACATCTACTTTGAAGAGTTCTTATGGGATTTGGTTTGCAACAGATTGTATGACTCAAAAAAAAAAAAAAAAAAAAAAAAAAAAACCCAAACTCTGTCCTCAAGTCCATTCTGACTCATAGCAACCCCCACAGGGTTTCCAAGGCTGTAAATCTTTACACAAGTTGATGGCCTCATCTGTCTTCCATGGAGCAGCTGGTGGGTTTGAACTGCTGACCTTTTGATTAGCAGCCAGATGCCTTAATCACTACACCACCAGAGCTCCTGAATCATATTAGGAGCTCTCAAAACATCCATGTTGTCAGAACCCTACCCCCAAGGATTCTGACTTGGTTGGTGCCCAAGAATTGAGCTCAAGAATCAGGAGCCCTGTAGATTTTTGTGGTGCTGTGGTTAAGGCTGCTAACCAAAAGGTAGGTGGTTCAAACCCAACAGCTGCTCCATGGGAGAAAGTTGAGGCAATCTATTTCCATAAAGATTTACAGCCTTGGAAACCCAATGAGGGTCGCTGTGAGTCAGAATTGACTCAGTGGCAGTGGGTTTGGTTCATCCTTCTTTACCAGCTGGAAGCACAAAAACAAAGTCATCTTGTTATTTTGGATCCAATCTAAGAATATCTTAGGGTTTCTCACAACGATCCACAACAGAACTTCTCTTTGTTCTACTTCTGCTTAGTGGCCAAGGAGAGAAAGGAAAAGGACTTCCTCATGGTTCCGGGCCAATCTATGCAAAGTCGGCTCTGGGCATCTGCCTCCTGGTCTGAATAGTTTACTAAACTGGAGGCCTGTTGTCACTGACAAACCAAAAAAGAAGAACTATCTGATGCAAGCCCTCATCACTAAAGCTTTTGGCTTCATTGTGGGTTTCATTGTGGGTGCCTTGTCCAGTTCCACATCAAAGTAGGAAAGTAGTATAGATACCCAATCTTTCAGCCCTTTGGTGACAAGATGCTATACACTCAGGTCCTATTAAAGCGGGTTCTGAGTCAGCAAAACAGCCTAAAACTGCGTTTTTACCACCCATCATGGGGTGTATTTTCTAACCTACAAATCTTAACTCTTCTTTCTTCACAGTGATCTTATCTTAGGAACATCATTGTCCTTCTCCACCACGGGGAGGGTGGCTGAATCTATCCCAATCAATCCCAACACCTGAACTTGATTTTATATGGACATAGACAGTACCAAGGTATTGAAAGGAGCTCTGGTGGTTCAGTTAAAAAAAAAAAAAAAAACCTAACTCACTGCTGTCGAGTCAGAATCCAACTCATAGCGACCCTTCCTTGGGTTTCAGAGGCTGTGTCACTACGGAAGTAGATTGCTCAACCTTCCTTCTGAGGAGCAGTTGGTGGGTTTGAAGCGCAAGCCTTCTGATTAGCAGTCAAGTGCCTTAGGCACTGTGCCACAAGAGCTCCCCTGTGCAGTAGTTAAGGCATTTGGCTACTAACCAACAGGACGGTAGTTTGAACCCACCAGTTGGTCCATGGAACAAAGATGAGGCAGTCTGCTTCTATACAGATTTCCAGCATTGGAAAACTTATGGGGGTCGCTATGAGTTGGAATTGATTCAATGGCAGTGAGTTTGGTTTTTTGGAGGGTATTGATGGAGTCCCTGGGTGGTACCAATAGTTTACGCCCTCAACTGCTCACCAAAAGGTTGGAGGTTTGAGTATACTCAGAGGCACTTCAGAAGAAAGGCTTGGTGAAAACTCAGCCATTGAAAACCTTACAAGGCACAGCTAATGCATGTTGGGTCACGCACGGTGAGTTCAAATGGACTTGATGACATTCGTTTTTAGAGTATTCATTCCTTTTTTCCTAGGTCTCTGTGCTTCTCTTCCCCTCAGCCTCTACACTTCATATATCAGGGGCTATGGAAAGAATTTTGCAGCATTCTAACCAGAACCAAGAATCTGGTTCTGTGCAAATATCTAGTTTTTATTTACAACTGTCTCTCTCTCACTGGTGACACCTCATTCTCCTTCTCTGGCTGCATCTGTGGGCCCATCTTGTTCCTTCTTATAACATTCGGGCAACATTCACAGAGCACAGGCAAGATGTCAGCCCCAGAAGAGAGTGGTCATCTTCATCTCGAAAATCTGGAAACAACCAGCTGCTCCTAAGTGGAGCTTCCCTCATGAAAATGATACACGCAAAGCCCTGCCTCACTGTATGTGCCACAACACCAAAAATGGCTACCCCCTACTTCTCCTCCCCTGTCAGCATTCTGGAGGAAAAAAGTGTCCTTTCCCTTCATTTGATTCAGGCTCAGAAAAGGAGACTGGACACCGATTCACTTTGAAATTGAAGAGGAATCACACATAGACTTAGTTAGGACATCTCTAATGTGGTCTGGCTGGGCCTTGCCCTCTCGTTAACTGGGAACTCTGCACATTGGCTAGTCTGTCCTCCCAGCCCTTCTGCCTCAAGCCATCCAAGTCACTCTGCCCTTTGTGGTCGACTCCTTAATTTATCCTTCATTCAGCAAACACATTTTTGCACTTGCTTTGTTTTATGTGGGAGCTCTGGTAGCATAGTGCCTAAGGCACTTGACTGCTAACCAGAAGGCTGGCGGTTCAAACCCACCAGCCACTCCTCGGAAGGAAGATGGGGCAGTCTACTTCTGTAGTGATACTACCTCATAAACCCAAGGAGGGGTCGCTATGAGTCTGGTCCGACTCGACAGCAAATAACAACAACAGCAATGTTTTATGTAATTTTCTGGAGCTATTGTTTATTTTCAATCTCAGGGGAAGTGATTAATCAAAAATAAGCATTGGTTTTTTTTTTTGTTTTGTTTTTGAGTTAGCTATTGTCTTAGTTGCCTACTACTCCAATAACAGCAATACCACAAGTGGATGACTTTAAGAAACAGAAATTTATTTTCTCACAGTTTAGGAGGCTAGAAGCCTGGATGTAGGGAGCTGGCTCCAGGGGAAGGCTTTTTCTTCCTGTTGGCTCTGGGAGAAAGCCCTCTCTTTTCGGTCTGTTCCTTGGCTCCTTGGTAATCTTCATGTGGCATGCATCTATCTTCCTTGTCACTGCTTTGCTTACCCTGCTCTTTTTGTGTCTTAAAAGAGACTGACTCAAGACACTTTGTGCACTGATCCTGCCTCATTAGCATAACAAAGAAAGCTCCTCCCCAAATGGAATTGTGTCCATTGGTATAGTGGGTATCTATTTTGTGGGACTCGAGGCAATCCATAATAGCTACTGATACCATATTTTGGGGGCACGGTGCTCTTGCTCCAGAAGACTTATTTCACACGAAATGGTTGACAGTGTCTTTCGGTCTAACCAGGGTTTGTTTATGATCCGTACCATTTTCATTTCTGCATTGGTTAAGTACCCCTTTTGTTATTTCAGAATCAGAAATATTAAAAAAGAATATAAAGGAATGTCTGGAAAAGTGGAAGCATTGAAAGGTAAACAAAAGATTGCACTGTTAAGCTGGAAATTATTTTTTTAAAAAATGGGAAAAACTCAGTGGGAGAAATTGGAAAATATACATCTGTAAACAAGAGGAGAAAAAAGAATGTGAGCAATGTAACTCTACCTGTGGAAATTCATCACAGTTAAGGATTTGATGTACAATCTTCCAGTTATTTCATGGGTTTATTAATTTTACGAAAATACAACCATATGATGAAAGAATGCAATTCCACTTTGTTTTTTAGATGAATCTGCTCCTAGGACTATTTCTTTGAACTACAAATAAAGAAGAAGAGCTAGACTTAGAGTCTGATAATTTTTTTATACTAGCAAGGGAATTTACATATGTAGTGGTGAGGTTAATGAAAGCAGAGTGAATAAAGGCACTGTCTGAATTAAATTTCACAAGCCAATATCCTATGACAAAGATAGTTTATAGTCTTAAAGGAACAAATATTTTGATATGAAATATTCCAACGAATGTAGTTTTCTGTAACAAACATCCAAGGAAGCACTGAGGTCACAGCTTCTTAGTCAGTGGCTCTATTTTGTAGAGGGCAGCTAGCTTGCTTGTATTAATAATGATATTTAGGAGGAATGGAAATAATTTTCATAAGAAGCCTTAAAAGTTAAAAAGAAGAACCACAAACCTTCTTGAAGTTGGAAAGCGCCTTGTCTCTTGTGTTCATTTTTTTGACAAACACTGTATCCCTTAAGTCAATCTTACTTGAAAAATTACTATTATTATTATTATTATT
>NW_006921605.1:14149483-14156140 GCF_000298275.1 Orycteropus afer afer | reverse complement strand
TTTTCACTATCATAAAAAAACACTAGAATGAACATTCTTCATAAGTCTTTGTAAAGAATACTAATTATTCTTGACTATAAATTTCTGGAAGCATAATTTATTCAGTCAAAAGAACCGCATTTTTAACATCCTTAATTCATATTTCAAATTGTTCTCATGCAAGGTTATAAAAAGTCATACTCTCACCAAAAAACAAAACAAAACAAAACAAAACAAAACAAAAATAAACCCAAACTCACTGCCACAGAGTTGATTTGACTCAGTGGCCCCTCCTTGGGTTTCCGAGGCAGTATCTCTACGGAAGTAGATCGCCCAACCTTCCTTTGGAGGAGTGGCTGGTGAGTTTGAACCACCAGCCTTCTGGTTAGCAATCAAATGCCTTAGGCACTATGCCACCATACTCTCACAAGCAATATATAATTAATAGCAATAATAATTTCAATAGCAATAAACAATTAAAGTATATGGAGTACTTACTGTTAGCTGAGCACCCTATTAATTGATTTCTATGAACTTTTCTCATTTACTTTCATGCGAAGCATAATAATATTTCCCCATCTTGCATTTGAGGACACTGAGCATTACAGTTCATATTTCCGGTTAATAAAGGTCAATTTCAAGATAGGTAGGGTCACTTGTCTCTTACTCTTGACAACTTGTGTATTTTCCATGTATAAATAAAACATACATTTTTAATTGTACTTGTTTAGTGGTCCCAATATGATCTATTAAATAATTAATTTTTTGATGAATTTGAGAAGTCATTTTATTAATCTCAATCTCTTATGCATACTTGGGTTCATTGTAAACTTCTATTGTGTTCCACTGATTACTTTATCTGTATCAGAAACATATTATTTTAATTGTTGTATTTACTGTATCCCAAGACTAGTTTCTTAGTGTTCTTTAACATTTCTCTTAGTATTTTGAGTTTATTCTTCCAAGTGACCTTTAGAATCTTATAGTGATTACAATAGAAAGAATTTTCTGTTTATATAATTATTGTTACTACCATATTTTCTAGCTGAGAAATATAAACCTCAGAGAGTTTAGTTAATCTAAGATCATCCAAATAAAAAATGGAGGAACTGGAATTTTAGCCCAGTCATTAATTAATTTCAATAATATTTGAAAGGCAGCTCATATAACTTACCATGTTTTTTCTCGAATAACATGCCCTTTCTATGTATGTTTGCCAGAACTCTTTCCCCACATGTGGTATATTTGTAACTGCTGCTTTGCCTTTTTTTTTTTTTTTTTTTGGCATGTTGCTTGGGGGTGGGGAAGTATAGTGCATTTACAAAAATACTTTTTGACAGGAGGGGGCAGTTGGCAAACAAACATAGAAGGTGTGTGTTTTTTGCATAAAATACACCTACTCCTCACTTACCAACATAGTTCCAAAAGAGCCAAAGTCACTGCCAAGGAGTCCATTCGACTCATAGCGACCCCTCCTTGGGTTTCGGAGGCAGTATCACTACAGAAGTAGATTGCCCAACCTTCCTTCCCAGGAGTGACTGGTGGGTTTGAACTGCCAGCCTTCTGGTTAGCAGTCAAATGCCTTAGGCACTATGCCACCAGAGCTCCCCAGTTCCCAAAGACTGATGTTGTTGTTTTGTGCCGTGGAGTCGGACGACTCATAGCGACTGCTCCTTGGGTTTCCGAGACAGTATCACTGTGGAAGTAGAGTGCTCAACCTTCCTTGCAAGGAGTGGCTGGTGGGTTTGAAAGGCCAGCCTCTGGTTAGCAAAGTGCCTTAGGCATTATGCTACCAGAGCTCCTGTGTTATGCAAAACTTCAGCAATCCAATGTCCCTCAGGCTTCAGGAGTCATTTCAGAGGTGGAGCTGTGGGGCTGTTGTCTCCCTGCAGCTGTTCCCCATGGCTGCTCTCTGCACCTCAATTTCTGTACTTTGGGTAGGCGGGTCTGCTTGTGGCCTTTTCAAACCACAGGCAAAGCTGACTGAGTCAGAATTTGCAGCCAAGAAGGGACCCACCCTACCCAACCCATGTGGAGTTCTTGCTCGATGGAAGTGTTCACCCACCTGGGATCACCACTGCTGTCCCCAGTGCCCCCAGGCATGCAAACAGTGGGTCTTGGGGTCTGCCACCACGATGGCCATGCCTCCTGTCTGTGTCTCTCTGCCACCTTCTTGGAAACTTGCAGCCTGAGCTGCAGCTCTGCCTGAACACAGGGCGGCTCCTGGCCTGCAGGTGAGGCTGGGGTTCTGACAGGCCTGAGGGTGTGAATGCAGGTTAATGGCCTGAGACACCAGCAGCCAGGTTTTTTTCTTTCTTTCTCTCTCTCCTAACTTTCTTCACATCTAAGACTGGGGAGAGGAGAGGGATGGGATGGATCAAAGACTTTGGGCTCAGGAGGGAGGAACTCTCTCACTCAAAACACTTTGGTCCTTACCTGGCTGTAAGGTGATTTAAGTAGATTTGTTTTAAATGAGAAATGCTGGAAAAGGGGATAGTTGGTAACTGGGGAGTAGGTGTAAGGTAATTGAAAGGCCCCTATCACTCATATGTAATGTATCATATGCTTCTTAAGAAGTTCATCTTACTCTGTCCAACAGCTTTCTATAATAAAGTTTGGTTTTTATTTTGTAGTAAAGCAAGTAAACAGAAAAATAATACTTCAAAGGGTTCTTAGCTAAATAATTTCTATTCACATGTAAATGAAAAATGTTTTAACAAAGAATAGAAAAAGGATAAAGAAGGAAATATAAATGGTTGGTGAATATATTTTAGAAGATAATAAATGCCATGCAGAATGCTTATGTTTTAATATTTGAAAAGTCAGGTTAGAAAATAATTACAATCAAATTTTGTAATTATATCTACTTGCATATTCATAAACACAGAGAACACATTAGAAGTAAGTACATTACATTGTTAATATTTGGAATTATGGTTAACTTTATCTTCTAAAGTTATCGTATTTACTTTTCAAATATTCTACAACAAGCATGCTCTTTTGGCAATTAGGGAAAATATTGAATATTACATATATTAAGTATTCAAATGCATGTGAAATACACCCACTCCTCACTTATCAACATGGTTAGGTGCCAATGACCAGGTCATTATGTGAAAATTGCAGATGACCACATCAGATCACAAATGGAGGATGAGTATATCATTACATAACTGCCAAATTACATCATTACATAACTGCCAAGCAACTGAGAATCATGGCCCAGCCAAGCTGACACATAGTTTCAACTATCACAACCAGCATTACTCTCGCCTCGCACATTGGCATTCATTATTGCCAGACGTGCGTCCTTCATGTGCTAAATAGTTGGATAGTAGATTTGTTATTAGTGTTATAAATGTGAAAAGTCAGATAATTAAACAGTCGATAAATGAGAAGTAGGCATACACAACTAAAATCTATTTTCTTGTTCCATTTTTTGGACCAATCCTTGTCTAATGTCCTCCTATTTATAATGTTAATATTTTATTTTAAATGCAGGCTTATTCTTTGATGTATATGAAGGTCAAATCACAGCAATTCTGGGTCACAGTGGAGCTGGCAAATCTTCACTGCTAAACATTCTTAATGGATTGTCTGTTCCAACAGAAGGTGAGCAAAAAGAAATGTCTTAAAGGCGAGCTCTCTGGTAATAGAATGAGGTAAATGTCTACTGTTCATTTTAAGTTTGATTAAGTTTGATTGCTTAAAAGACAATGTTTGTCTAAAGTTGGTTTCCTACAATTACATGATTTGGTATATTTCCCAAATTTGTATGAAAATCACTTTTATCTTTATTACACTGTTGTGTGATATACTAGGAAAAAATGTGCACTACTCCGAGCACTAGCATTTGTTATAAAACCCACTGCCATACAGTTGATTCCTACTCATAGCAACCCTATAGGACAAAGTAGAACCAGACTGCCATATTTTTCACCCGTGGAGCAGCTAGTGGGTTCAAACCATCCACCTTTTAGTTAACAGCAGAATGCTTTCACCACTGTGCCAATAACCCCCCCCCAAAAAAAAAAAAAAAAAAACTCACTGCCATTGAGTCAATCTGACTCACAGCGACCCATCCTTGGGTTTCTGAGGCAGTATCTCTATGGCAGTAGATTGCACAGCCTTCCTTCCAAGGAGTGGCTGGTGGGTTTGAACCGCCAGCCTTCTGGTTAGCAGTCAAATACCTTAGGCACTACACCACCAGAGCTCCCTACTGTGCCAATAGGGCTCCTAATATTTATTAGTTGTCAATAAATTATGAAGTCAATATTTTAAATATTTGTAAATATATGATAATATATTCTGGAATAAAATTTCTAAGAATTAAACATAACGTCTTGGGAATGTTCAATTGTTTTTAACTTCTGTTCTCAGGATCAGTTACCATCTACAATAGAAACCTCTCTGAAATGCAAGACCTGGAGGAAGTCCGAAGGATCGCTGGAGTTTGTCCTCAATTCAATGTTCAATTTGACATACTGACTGTGAAGGAAAATCTCAGGCTGTTTGCTAAAATAAAAGGGATTCAGCCCCAGGAGGTGGAGCAAGAGGTAGACGGCCATGCCTGGATTAAACTGAACTGCCAACCATTTACCAAGTTAAATCATGACCACAGAATTCCCTTCAGTTACTTACTTGCCATGCTATGAATTACATTTAGGCAAAGAGCTGCTAGACAAATATAGCTATTGTTTTCATGGACAGTGAAAATGACACAACATAAACCATTTTGAATTTTAAGCTTCATGTATTTTTTTGTATAGGTACAAAGAGTTTTATTGGAATTGGACTTGCAAAACATTCAGGATCACCTTGCTAAAAATCTCAGCGAAGGACAGAAAAGAAAGCTGACCTTTGGGATTGCGATTTTAGGGGACCCTCAGGTGAGTGAGATTATGAGTCAAGGAGAAGGTAATCTTCGGATCAGCAAAAGTCAAACTCTTCCTTTACCACTGAAAGGATTAGGGCTTTCATTGTCTGCTCCAACAAAAGGGAAGCAAAGAGAAATTCTTTAAAGGTAACATGCACTGTAATTGAATGAGGTTCATATTCCCCTTATTTTAAGTTTTACAATTGACTGCATAAGAGACGATGTTTTTGTTTGTTTTTCATCAAACATTGTAAGGCTTATTAGGTAGCAGAGTAACATACATACTTAACTATGAATAAGTATATTGAGAAGGTGCTCTGGTGGTGTAGAGGCTAAGGCACTTGGCTGTGTTCAAATCTACTAGTCACTCCGCAAAAGAAAGATGGGGCAATCTGCTTCCATTAACAATTTTATAGCCCCAGAGACCCAATGGAGGTCACTATGAGTCAGAGTCGACTCAATGGCAATGAGTTTGGTTTTGGTTAGTTTAAGTATATTGAGAGTAAATGGTTGGATAGTCAATATTTTGGTCATTATTGTTTTCCAAGAAGTCATGTGGAAAAAGTCACATGTAAGACGGGCATGTATTATATATCTTTATCCTCTGTAGGTTTTGCTATTAGATGAACCGACTGCACGATTGGATCCCTTTTCAAGGCACCGAGTGTGGAACTTCCTGAAGGAGCGAAAATCAGACCATGTCATCCTCTTGAGTACCAGTTTCACAGATGAGGCTGACATCCTGGCTGGTAATTGCTGGTTTTGTTTCAGTTACAAGGAAGAATTTGGGAAACTTAAAAGTGATATTCATTCCCAGGGCAGGAGACCCCACCCTCATTGTCCATTCTATAGCAGTCTGGTGGATTCCAGGAGTGTAGTCTCACAGTGGGGTTCCTCACTGGCTATTCATTTGTCTAGTGACAGACACTAATGAAAAAATGTCATTTATTTTCAGATCAACTGTTGATGAGCTTAAACATCCAAATATTTTCTAATATATATTTGGTTGAAAAATATCCACTTGTTCATTAGCAACCAGAGTAGAAAATATAACCATATGATTGGTACTTTTTAAAGGAAGTATTGGAGGCATAGAAATAGACTAGAGATCATGAGCTTTCACAGAGATATCAATTTTAATGTGTGTTTTTAATTGTAAGATGCACATTAGATATACCCATAGAACACTCTGGAAATCTAAGCTTGGGCTCCTCATCTAGATGTTCTATAGAGGAATGAAAAGATCCCTAATATTCTTCTCACTTGATTCTCTTTCTTCAGACAGAAAAGTGATCATGTCCAATGGGAGACTGAAGTGTGCAGGCTCTTCTCTCTTTTTGAAGAGACGATGGGGTCTTGGATATCACTTAAGGTACAGACTCTGGGGACAGATTGGATATGTATGTTTTCAACATTGGTATATCAGAAAAGTAGACAATTTCTGTATTATGTGAAAGAGAATGGACCTTGTGCTTCATCTCTGCCATATTGGATTGATCAGTGTTTCCCAAATTCTCTTCCTGCCTTTCTGCCTCCTTATAACTTTACTAATGCCAATGATAGGCAGCATCTCAACATTATAAACCAAGCCTGACTGTTCATGGCAGAGCTATTCATATATCTCCTTCCAGATAGCTTCCCTGGAAAGCCTAAGCCACCATCTTTTTTTTTTTTTAACCTTCCAATTTTCTTGGCTGATCCAAACTTCCTGTAATATGTTTTCATTCTTTCATAGGACACAAAGTCAAATAATCTTATAAGCCAGTATTAATAGGGAGTTTATCTTGTTGTTGTTATGTGCC
>NW_006921605.1:14133676-14144823 GCF_000298275.1 Orycteropus afer afer | reverse complement strand
CGAACTGGAGCTGGCTCCCTCTTCTCTCCCTGAGATGCAGAAGGCTCTGAGTGGCATGGCTCTCTGGAGGCTGCAGGTCTGTGCCATAGCACGGCTCCGTTTCTTGAAACTAAAACACGGAAAGAAAGAACTCTTGATCCTGTGAGTACCAGAGTACTTTGATTTTGAGAGACAATGAGTTTGACAGAGGTTCAAGGTAGAAGAGCATTCAAAAGTAGAGTCAGATGCTCAACGTTCCTGCCAGGAGGTAAGGGCAGCATTTGACTTTACTTAGGCCTTTGAACCGGTTCATTCTAGTTCCATCTCCTGCTGAGAATTTGCAATTCTACCTCAGATATACTGAATCAGAATTGATGTACTGAATCAAAGTACACATTGTAACAAGATCCCTAGGTGATTCTTAAGTATACTGGGATTCAGATGCAAATTCTCAGCAGGGGGTTAAACTGGAATGAACTGGTTCCAAGCCCACATGTTGCTGATGGTGAGAAGACCTGTATGTTGGCACTTGAACAGGCTTGTGCTCACGCATGTTTCGTTTTTATGGTGATGCCTTTTGGTACTGTAGCATCCCAATGCCCTGCTTTCACCATTTAGTGCCTAGAAACATGGTTGTTGTAGAGTAAAACCAACACTCAACAAGTATTTGTGGGGTGACTGAATGCATTAAACTGCTATAGATTCAGATGGTTATGTTTCTTTATTGTTAGACTATTGGTGCTTGGCATTGCAATGTGGCCTTTGATTATGGAAAATCTACTGCGTGCCTTATTGAGTCTGAACAGCAATTTGGAATTTAAACCTGAAATGTATTTCCTCTCTCCTGGACAACTCCCTAAGGAGCCCCATACCAGCTTATTGATCATCAATAACACAGGTGAACCCCATGTAGAATTTAAATCCAGAAATTAATAATTTTTATTGTCAAAAAGCACATACTTGGGAGAAAAGCAAATGATAAGTGAAGAAAATGTGCATTTGAGCTTTATAAAAACAAGTTCTAAGGAACAGAGTGTAAAGTTTGCTCTCACTTGGGGGATAATGGGGATGGTGAGACGAGAAGATAGGAGCCCGGGTCACCATACAACATTGCAGAACAGAGCTGCCCATCTACCTGGCTACCCTAAGGCTTCATGTGTGACTGAAAGAGACTTCTATCTCAGCTGCACCACTTCATTTTGAGATATTTGGGAGTATATCTGTGTCATGGGACAGTATTACTATTATTTTGCCTGAAGGGATATATATGTAACATGCTATGAATAGCGGCTTTGAACTTTTCCATGGGAGTTATTTAAAATATTTGACCCATACTCTCTTGCTTTTTTATGGCCTTCTGTTTTCGACATCGTACTAGAATCAAATATTGAAGATTTTATACACTCACTGAAACATCAAAATATAGTTTTGGAAGTAGATGACTTTGACAATAGAAACGGCACTGATGACCTGTCATACAATGGAGCTATCCTAGTTTCTGGGAAACAAAAGGTATGTTTGTCTCTTGTTTTTACTTTTATGAAAATAACAACAAAAACAAGAAAGTATTACAGTGTAACTGCTTTAAAAACTACAGAAAGTTAACTCATTCAAGATACAGTTACTTGACTCAGTAAAACAATTTGGCTCATTATTGAATCAACTGAGAAATAGAAATAATTTTATTGTAAAACACTTTATATATTAAGTTTGTTTTGGATTAGATAATTTTTACTTTTGACAGTTGTATGTTGTTACGTGCTGTCGAGTTGGACCTGACTCATAGAGACTCCTCCTTGGGTTTCTCAGGCAGTATCATTAAGGAAGTAGACTGCCCAACCTTCCTTCCGAGGAGTGGTTGGTGGGTATGAACTGCCGGCCTTCTGGTTAGCAGTCAAGTGCCTTAGGCACTACATTTGACAGTAGCTAAGTTTAATTGCATTCATCAAATGATAACAAGTACTAGAATTTATAGTATTAATGAGATATAATTCTGAATTTTAAAAATCCCATTAAATACTTAACTCTTCGATGTTTTTATATATTGAGATGATACATTAAATAACATAAGAATGGCCACATGAAATCCCAGAGAGAAAAGTGTTCTCAGTCTACTCTCTTAGCATATTTGAAGTTGGGTGAAGCAGTACAAGTAATAGAATTGCCAAGAATCAAGACTATTGAAAACGCACCTTACCATAGCAGACCTCCAGTGAAAAAAAGGAAGGGGCCATATTGAATAAATCTTCCTCTCTATTCCTCAATTCAAGGGAAATAAAAAGAAAAAACAAAAGTGAAAGCCATTGGAGATCTATCGTTGAATTAAGTTCAAACTACACTAAATACATAATAAAAGACATAAGCTCTGGGCATCAACTGGGTGCTTTCCTTGTTACTTGTCTAACACATTTACTACATGAACCACTGGTAATATTGGAGCCATATTGAAAATATGGTTGAATGCATGAACATTTTCATAAACACAAAGTGTATAAACATTGTCTTAGAAAGTGTGCAATGCTCCATAGGTGGAGAAATGAGGAGTATTTCATGAACCTCATCTGCGTTTTAGAAGGTCAGCATCCTTTTACTTGGTCATCTTAAACTAACTGATAGTGTCTCATGCCTATGTCACTGTCAGCCTGTGAGGTGAGATTTCCTCATCAGCAAAATGGGGGAAATGATCTAAAATTAGTTGTTGTTGCTGTTACGTGCCGTCGAGTCGGACCCGACTCATAGCAACCCCTCCTTGGGTTTCTGAGGCGGTATCACTACGGAAGCAGTTTGCCCAACCTTCCTTCTGAGGAGTGGCTGGTGGGTTTGAACCGCCAGCCTTCTGGCTAGCAGTCAAATGCCTTAGGCACTATGCTACCAGAGCTCCCTAATAATTTTACTAAAAACTCCTATTGAGTGGATACAGACACTGTGCTAGGGCCTGGCAGACACGATCTCATTTAAGTCCTCTCACAGCCCATGTATTATCCTCTTTCCTTATCCTATCTCCTTTCACAGGTGAGAAAGCAAGGGCTCAAAAAGGCCAGTTAACCTGAAGACACGGACACTTGAGAACTTGAGAACTGTCAGGATCTTCTAGATTGAAAGCTTGTCTTTGTTCTTGAAGGATTTAGAATTAATATTATTTGTCTTGTGCTTTTCTTTGGTTTCTTTGAAGGATTATAGATTTTCAGTCGTGTGCAATGTCAAGAGACTTCACTGCTTCCCGACGCTTATGGGTATTGTCAGCAATGGGCTGCTTGGAATGTTGAACTTTACAAAATACATTCGCACTGAGAGAGATGCAATATTTAATGTAAGTATTGCATTTACTCATTTGGAACAATCAGGAATTTGACAAGTCAACTGTATTTCCCTCTCTACCTTTTAAATATTAGTAATTCATTGTTAGGAGCTCTGGTAGCATAGTGCTTAAGGCACTTGACTGCTAACCAGTAGGCTGGCGGTTCAAACCCACCAGCCACTCCTCGGAAGGAAGGTTGGGCAATCCTACTTCCGTAGTGATACTGCCTCGGAAACCCAAGGAGGGGTCGCTATGAGTTGGGACTGACTCGACGGCACATAACAACAACAACAACAATTCATTGTTAATCCTAAAACTTACTATTTTGTCCTGACATTTTAAACAAAATATACCTAACACTATATATATATATATATATATATTTATTCTTTTTTATTTTTTTTCCTGGTGAATTAGTATTAGAGGATTCTCATGGGGTAATACTTTCCAATATGATGTCATGTTCTCCTATGGAATCTTCTGTAAAGGTATACACATTTATTGGAGGAAGAAGAATGTGTGTGTGGGGGAGAGAGAGAGAGCAAGCCCTGAATTGGAAATCAGCAGTATTTATAAGTCAGCTTTAGAATTTCGTAAATCTAATATAACTTGCCGGTGGACTTTCCACTGACTAAATGCATAGGGGGTTGACTAAGCGTGAAGGACAAGGTGCCAGCTCTGGGCCAGCATGTTTCTGATTCCTCCCTTCACCTGCCACGGTTGCTCTACAGAGCAGGAGGTCTGACTGATGCCGCTGCATTTTCAGGATTCTGTGGCACAGTTGTTAAGCACCAGGGTCAAATGGAAAAGTCAGCGGTTCAAAGCCACCACACGTGTTGTGTGACTTGGTACAGGGTAGTGTAGTGGTTAAAGCATTCAGCTGCTAACGAAAAACATCAGCAGTTTGAACCCACCAGCTGCTCCGTGAGAGAAAGATGGGGCAGTCTGCTTCTGTAAAGATTTATAGCCTTAGGAACCCTATGAGGGCAGTTCTACTCTGTTTTATAGGGTTACTATGAGTCCAAATGGAAGCAATGAGTTTTGGGGTTTTTGTTGTTGTTGTTGTCAGCTGGTTACAGGTGGGTTTAGACAAAGGACATATTGGTGGGAAACAGGAGAGCAAAAGGTGCCTGCACCCTAGGATCCAGCCACATCACCTCCTTCCTTTGTCCCTCCAGCCCAAGGGTGACAGAAAAGCTCAAGGGAATAGTGTCGAAGGGAACTCACCAGTGTAAGGCAAGAAGCAGGACCAGCAGGCAGCAGGACAGAGCTGCCAACTTCTCTTGGTGCTTTAGGATCTTCATGCCATTTCCTGTCTGCTCAGGATCGGGATGGACCCGGGGCTACTCTTGTAGGCACCCCGCAGTCACACACTCTTCCTCCTCAGTCATCCCTGGAATGTTGTGAATGCACTTTCTCACGGGGTGAAGAACTGGATTCATGGTCACAGCCTTAACTAAAGTTTAAGAATGGAAGCACTACTTTGTGATCAGCTATGACACTGCTCTCCTGTGATTACATGCAGGAGGCACTCCCTGGGCATAGACCACCTCCGGCAGGCCCTGAGTCAGGGATTTAAAGTTCTTGAGGAGGGTCCTTGGCTTCTGTCTCAGTCTCCTACTGCTGCTGTAACAGAAATGCCCAGTGGGCGGCTTTCACAGGAATTTATCTCCTTACGTTCTGGAGGCTAAACCTAACTCCGCGTTCTTGCCTTGTCGATTCCTTCCTTGTCGGTAGCCTGAGGATTCCCTTGATTCTTGGCGATCCTCACAGGGCGTCTGTCTTCCCCAGTGCCGGTCTCTGTGTCTAATCCTCCCCCTACACTGATATGGCCTCATTAGCATAATGAATAAACTCTATTTCCAAACAGAATGACATGATAGGTATAGGGGTTAGGATTCCAACACCTATTTGGGGACACAATTCAATCCATACCATACCAGCATTTGAATTTCCTTCTGATTTCTGTGTACGTACCCACCCAGGTGCCAAATCTCCACACGGCCATCACCAGGTCTGCAGGGAAAGGCTTGCTATTCAGGCCTGAATTGTCTGCAAGTCTAGGCTGACAATTAATAACTTCTTTGTGACGGCTCCTGGTCCAGGAAGTTGCTCCAGGAGTTGAAGCCTCGTGTAATATTATCAGAAATTACTTCCCCTCCAGCCTCAAAGTCTGGACATTGACAAGCAGGTTGCATGATTTAGTTTTTGAATATTTCAAAAAAAAGTACATTCTTTATGATTATTGGTGTTTACTGAGTTTTAATAAATGCTCTGGTAGCATAGTGGCTAAGGCACTTGACTGCTAACCAGACGGCTGGCGGTTCAAACCCACTAGCCACTCCTCGGAAGGAAGGTTGGGCAATCCTACTTCCGTAGTGATACTGCCTCGGAAACCCAAGGAGGGGTCGCTATGAGTCAGGTCTGACTCGACGGCACATAACAACAACAACAACAACAATAAATGCTCACTCATTTAAAATTCCTTTTCCGTTTGCAGAGGTATGAACCAGTTTGGACTGACCTGCCGGAAGGCTCACTTTTCTTATTTTTGATGGTGTGTAGTATTTCTCCTTACATCGCCATGAGCAGTGTTGGTGATTACAAAGTAAGAAAAAATGGAATGAAAGACAATTCTGGAACTTCAGTAATTGTATTTTGAATGTTATATATTCAAATATTTTATTGTAAGCTAAGTATTTAAACATATGATTAACTTACATAATGTACTTAAGCGTTATTTCCAATAAATCTGAAACTTCTAAAAGCACAAAATAGTGTTTACTTCAAAATCACAGAAGTGCACTAATTTTGCAGACTCAAATGAATAAAAACCTTCAAATAGAAATATTATAATGCTTTTGACATTATTTTCTAACTGCAAAGAGGAAATCATTGATGTTGAATGTGAAGACCAAATTTAACACTTGAGTCCCCCTTCCTAGGCAGAAGTTGTGCCGTTATGTTGTGTTTGTATTTGGTCATTCCCATTATCCAGACAAAACAAAGCATGTTCAGATAAGTCAGCCCTGACCACCTGGAGCCAGTACCTCCCCAAAGGAGAATTTATTATGCCCGTTGAGTCACAAGATAACTTTTTTTTTTTTTTTTTAAAGGAGCTTAATGCCTTGCTCAGGATATCCTTGGGTTAGAAAAATGGCGACTGGCTTCCAAAAGGTCACTACCTTGAAATGACTGTGGAGGGTTCCAGTCTGCACACATGGCATCACCATGAGTTTGAATCAACTTGATTCAACTAACAGTAACAGCAATGTCTTAATCAGTGTGCGGTCTACTTTTCTAGTCATTATTCATGAATTAAGTGGTGTTACAAATTAAATCTATCAAACAAAAAATACGCAATTTTTTATATGGCAACCATTTGGGAATATCTCAGGTTTCCAAATGTTATAAACTCAAAAACCAAACTCACTGCTATCAAGTGATTTTGACTCACAGTGACAGCCACCCATTGGGTTTCCAAGACTGTAAATCTTTATAGAAGCAAACTGTTTCATCTTTCTCCCATGGGGTGACTGGTGGGTTTGAACCACTAACGTTTTGGTTAGCAGCCGAGTGCTTTAACTTCTCCACCACCAGAGGTCTTTCTAAATGGCATCATCATGTAAACAAAATTAGGTTCGATTTGTTTAAATGAATCTTACAAGGCGTTGATTATGGTTGGGGATTTCAGTGGAATCTGTGCGTATCCTGTGCTTTTTCTTCAGAACGAAGCTCACTCCCGGCTGTGGACTTCAGGCCTCCCACCATCTGCTTACTGGTGCGGGCAGGCGCTGGTGGATACTAGCCTCTACATTTTTATTTTCTTGTCAATGTATTTATTTTTCTACCTAATAAAGAGAGTGTACATTTTCATCACAAGTCGAATTGTATTTGCTTTGGTAAGTAGCAGGTCACATAGACCATATTTTATAAGATAATGACAAATTTTAGCACTGATATTTTATATTATCAAGACATTTTATTTTTATTTTGTCATAGCCATAGAAGACATGCACAGTGTAAAGTGCAATAAAGCATTTTGAAATATGCATACTTAAATTTTCCCTCAGTGAATATTTCCACTTTTGACTCGGATCTTATTTGCATTCCCTTCAGATAGTGACTACACTTGGTTCCGCAGCTGCTCTTGTCATCTTGTCATATGTGATATCATTTATCTTCCACAAGAGGAGAAAAAATAATAGCCTTTGGTCATTTTGTTTTTATATGGTAAGTGTATATTCATATGTGCAAATATAGAGGTAGCATTCTTATCTAACTTACCATATAACTTTCAGTTAGAGTCACTTTTGCCTGAAGCAATGGGGAGAGCAAAAAACCAAAAACCAAACTCACTGCTGTCGAGTCAGATCCGACTCATAGCGACACCTCCTTGGGTTTCTGAAGCAGTATCACTTCAGAAGTAGATTGCCCAATCTTCCTTCTCAGGAGTGGCTGGTGGGTTTGAACCGGCATCCTTCTGGTTAGCAATCAAATGCCTTAGGCACAATGCCACAAGAGCTCCCAGGGATAGCAATAGGACTGTAAAATTACTCCATTAAAAAAGAAAAAATGGTTGTTAGAGAGTCGATTCCATCTCATGAGGAGCCCATGCATTTCAGAGCATAGATGCACTCCATGGGGGGGGGGGGTTCTGTTGCTGCGAACTTTCGGAAGATCACGAGGTCTTTCTTCAGAGGCCCCTCAAGGTGGATACAAATAACCAACCTTTCAGTTAGGAGCTGAGTGCCTAAACATTTGTGCCACCCGGAGACTCCTAGCATTGTATTTCTGATCATTTTCCCTTTTGCTTCCTTGTATTTTTCTATTTTATTTTTACATTATTGAACAGAAGGCACATATGTATAGAACACTGGAATCTCAGAGTTGAAACAAACTCAATATTCTATCATGCAGTTCACCTCTTGTTGTTGTTGGCATGTGCTGTCAGGTTGGCTCTGACTCCCAGTGACCCTGTGTACAACAGAACAAAACATCGTCCGGTCCTGGGCCAGCCTCACAATCCTTGCTTTACCTCAGCCCATCGTTGCACCCACTGTGTCAGTCGTCTCATTGAGGACCTCCTGCTTTTTCATTGACCTTCCACTTTACCAAGCATGATATCCTTCTCTAGGGAGTGGTCCCTTTTGACAACATGACCAAAGTCGGTGAGACAAAGTCTGGCAATTTTTGCTTCCAGCAAGCATTCTGGCTACACTTCCTTCAGGACAGATCTGTTAGTTCTTCTGGCAGCCCATAGTAAGTACTTTCAGTAACTGGCTCAAGGTCACACAGCACTTATATTAGACTCAGGAGCAAAGTCGAGGTATCAGACCTTACATTCTTATTCCACATGTCAAAAGTATGTGATAGCAGCATGATTGACAATATGGATTCAAAGCTCATGCTCATTTAAAAAAAAAAAAACCCTGGAATTTGGGCACTAAAATGTTTCCAAATTCTACATCTTCACAAAGGCCTCATGCAGTTTGTAATAACCTTTCACGATGCCTAACACAGATAAGTTATAATTTCATCCAAAATATATATTGGGATATATATGTGGTGATAATTGATATTTTCATCATGTAGCTAATATACATTTATATCTGCTGTCTTTGGACTGAAGTCCTTTTTAATTCCTCACAGAAACAGATGTGAAAGTACAGTGTATGTTGATGGTCAGCTCAGCTGTCCTTTTGTGATCTGTGATGCATTTGGAAGGGCCGTCTAGGCAATGTCTCTTCATCATTGAGTGAAGCCATAGTCAGGAGCTAATGTCTTTTAGAGGCTGATGGACTCCCGTAAACCCAAAGGTCCATGTGGTACCTCCTGGGTATCCTAGGCACCTGTCTGACCAGAAACTGCCTTTCTAGCTTCTCATGTTGAGTGGTGGAGCTATAGTAGCCCATCCTGACCACAGGGAGGCCCAGAGTATTTTCTTTGATACAGTTTGGAATCCTCTCTTATTCCAGTGGATGAAGAAGAGGGAAGGGGGAGAAAGAGGCATAAAGGTCGAAGCTTGGAGTCCTGGTAGAATCGGAAGAGTCAGCTAAGTAGACTTAAGGACTTATAGTTATTAGAAATGAGAAGATAGGAGGAAAAATAGAAAAGAATAACATCTTGGGAAACAGATGAAGAAAAATATGCCTTTGCAGAGAGATTGTGGCACCAGCAAAGGAGAAGAGTCCTTCAGATTGGCCTTCTATGATGCTTATTATGTGTTTACTGAATATGTGGTTTTAAGTTATTTTGCTCTACTCGCAATTACTTCGTTTTAGCACTGATGAAATGTAATCCCATGAAATGGCCCTCAAAATCTACTTTTCTGACATAAAAACTTATACGCAGAGTTCTGAATTCCAGTTCTGTGAGGTTGTATGATGTGATTTAACTTCTCTGACCCCTAGATTTCTCACATGCAAAGGGAGGGTAAATAGTAGTACCTACATCGTAGAGTTGTTGAGAGCATTAAAACATATCACGGACTGCCGGAAGAATGAACAAGTGTGTCCTGGAAGGACAGCCAGAATGTTCGTTAGAAGTGAGGATGGAGAGTCTTTGTCTGTGTCTTCTGGACATGTTATCAGGAGGGACCAGTCCCTGGAGAAGGACATCATGCTTGGTAAAATAGAGGGTCAGTGAAAACGAGTGAGCCCTTCAACGAGGTGGACTGACCCAGTGGCTGCAACAATGGGCCCAGACGCAGCAACGAGTATGAGGATGGTGCGAGACTAGGAGTGTTTCATTCTGTTGTTTACAGGGTCTCTATGAGCAGGAACCAACTTGACAGCATCTGATAACAACAACAACAAGAACAACACGTTCTTAATGCCTGGCATTTGCAATATTCAATGAACTTAGCAATTATAATTCTTACTACTTTTTTTCCAATTAATGTATTAATGATCCAGCAAAGGTTCAACAAAGTGCTTAATACATACTTGCTGACTACAAAATTAATCCTTCACTCAGAAAAATGTTTTAAAAATTATCTTTACTCCCTCATTTCCAAGTATTCTGGTAGAAAAAGATCCCATTGTAATCAAAGTGCACAATCTCAGAAAAAGCATCTGTTTAGAAAGAGGAAAATATGGAGCAGGGAGGATGATGGGAAAGCTGTAGAGTAGTTTGAGAGGCTGTGTGAGAGGCAACATGGATTCTTTTTCTATAACTGTCCACGTACCTTTTCACTGGGTCCATATTTTTTACACGTTAGCAACAGTATTATTACCCTAGCTCTACAAAGATATTTCCTCTCTTTAGCTTATTGTTTTGGATTGCATTTAGTAATGTACTGCCAGGAAATCTATTTGATCATTTTCGTTTTCCCTGATCCCTAGAATTTTTCCTGTTTACACTTTTCTGTTGGTGAGCTATGGAGCGTATATATTCTCGTTAACAAAAGTTTCCCTCCCCCTTGTCCATCCTCCCTTTGAAAGCGGAAATTGTGATGGCTGTCTGGGTGAATTTGTGTTTGTGAAAATCCTTATACACTTGATGAGAACACTTAGGTCTGTTTTCCCAGATATCAGTGGTCTGGCTTTGTCTGATGTGCAGTCTGTCTGAATTTGTCTTGTAGATCACGATCATCATGTTTGACATCACTATAATGCAGGACTTCAGCTTAGGGATTCTGATTCCCTTCATGGTATTAGTTCCCCCATTTACCGTTGGTGGGTTTATAATGTTTTCATCAAAGGTAAGAAATGTTACGAACTGTGTCATTTATTTTGAACGTGCAGTCGTTAAAGTGTCCCAATGGACAGAAACAGAAAGTAGATTAAATGGAGGTAGGGAAGGACAGCTAATGAGAATGAGGGAGCTACTTGGGGTGATGGGAGTGTTCTGAAATTGAGTTGTAGCA
>NW_006921605.1:14131135-14131906 GCF_000298275.1 Orycteropus afer afer | reverse complement strand
GAAACCCAAGGAGGGGTCTCTATGAGTCTGGGCCGACTCGACGGCACATAACAACAACAACAACAACAATAACCAGTCATAGACTACCAGGTCATTTAGAGACAGACAGGTTTGACTAGGAGACCCTTCTCTCTTCTCGGCAGGTAATGACTTGTCATCAGTGTGTGTAGGAATGTTAAGCTTCATAGGGGAATTAATGTTCTATATGTGAAACTTTGTATTATTAAACACAAATTTTGAAACTGATCAATTTCCATTTGGCCATTTTTCTTTTGCAGAAAATCTATGAGCAGTATGGAATAGTTAAAGACAAAATTTACGACCTGGATGAAGTTGATCTTCTAGTGTGCTTAATAGTGAGAAGGCCTTTCTGCCACTTGCTCTTCTGGATGGATATCATGTAGTAAAACTGTTTGGTCTTGTCTAAGTGTGCTCACTTTGAAAGTATTTTTAGCATAGTCTTAAGTGAAGAACTATATTCAGACATAATGATTCTAAATCCTAGGTTTACTTTTTATTTGCATGAATGGACTGGATGACAAGTCCAGAATTCAATATAAAATTATTTTTAGTGTTTCTATAGTCTACTACTTCCGTAGTGATACTGCCTCAGAAACCCAAGGAGGGGTCGCTATGAGTTGGGTCCAACACAAAGGCACATAACAACAACATAGTCTACTACTTCCTCCTTCCAAATCTGAGACAACTTGTAGCAGAACATACAGATGAACTGTAACTTAAATCCTTTGAAGTCTGGATCAAAAGGCCAAA
>NW_006921605.1:14116377-14129090 GCF_000298275.1 Orycteropus afer afer | reverse complement strand
GTCAATGAGGATGAAGATGTGCAAAGAGAAAGACTTAGAACCACAACTGCCCTGACCACTTCAAACACTGATGAGGTAGAAAAACAAGGGACAAAATCAACGTGAACGAAAATGTTTGAGAACTGTCAAGATCTGCTCATTTTCATTTGGTCAAGATCTGTCAGTTTTCATTTTGAAACTAATCCTTAAATATACAAACACCTCTTTGGAACTGCACTGAATCTTTATCCAGAGAAGAACATAAAACATGATTTTATTTTCTTTTTGAGGAAAGTAGATTTTGAAAGTAGAGCTATAATTTCAAAACCAAATAAGACCTTATGAGTTGAAGAGTGTAAGTGAGATTTGTTATAAAATTCTAAGTAGAAAATATCATTCCAAGGGTACCTTTTTATTTGCCTGAGATGCTGTGATGTTTCCATGAGCTTAGCCACTTCTGTGCTGGGAAGATAGTGTATTGGCTTCCATGAAACTGTGCTGTCTTCCCAGTTCATTGAGAAGCATGAAGTACTGTTTACATTAATGGGTACATATTACATTTGAAACTATCACTATGGATTACCCTTAACACCAGATATGGTTTGGTTCATGACATAGGAGAGAAAAGAGTCCAGCAAGGAGAACATAGGAACATGAAATCTCTGAAGTTTAAGAGGAAAATTATGCTGTCATCTATTCCAGAAACCAGTCATAATTGCAAGCTGTTTACACAAAGAATATGCAGGCCAGAAGAAATGCTGCTGTTTTTCCAAGAGAAAGAAGAAAATAGCCACAAGAAATATCTCCTTCTGCATTAAAGAAGGTTTGCAACAATGACTTTTCTTTTCACCATTATTTTTAGAAAGGCACACTGAACATCTGTTATGTTTTAGGCACTGTTCCACTTCACACATTCACTAAACATATAGTGTACAGTGTTCCAAGGTCTGTTTCAGTCCCTGGACATACAGTTATGAAGGAGTTAGGCAACATCCCTGTCCTCATGGTCCTTGCAGGGGGTCCATAAACAAAAATAACTTCTCAAAAAAAGTATCAGATATTACATAAGTCCTATGTGGGACATTAAAATATGTGAAATGAAGGGAGTGAACGGGGGCTGCATTTGGTTAGATGGCCAGGCAAGACCTCACTTGAGGAGCAACATTTAAGCCAATGTCTGTGTGTCAGGAAGCTGCCAGCTATGCCATCATTAATAGATAAGACTTTTCCCAACAGTGGAAACAGTGAGTACAGGGACTCAGACATGGAAACTCATTTGGCCTGGTTGAGGCACCACCAAGGATCAGTAGGTGCATCCATTCATGGAAGGAAGGAGTTCAAAGAGGTCGATGGGGGCCAGATTATGTACAATGGAGTTCATGTTTTAAACCAACTTGGTGAAAAGCATCAGAGGCTTTTTAGCAGGCTTGTGTCATTATTTAATGCATGCTTTGGAAAGATTACACTGGTTCTTGTTTGTTCATCACTGTGGAGGAAGGGCAAATTAAGAAGCTTTTTATCGATTTAGATGAACTGTGATGATGGTTTGGACACAGGTGGTAGAATGTGAGACGGGCAAAATGTCTTTGACTTCTCAGGTTTAGGAACCATTTACACATGTGCTTAGCACAGGAGCAATTCATTATGGAAGATAATTTGGATCCTTTTTAACTCAAACAAATATGCTGAAAATGCACGGCAGATATATTGACATAGAATCTATAAGCTTTCCAATAATATTTTATATAATACAGGAGTTAAAGAATATGGTTTGGTGACATGAATTATATATATATATATATATATATATATATATATACACACACACACACACACTATATATAATAAATTTCAAAATGATAATAACTGGTGAGAGGTGCAAATATTTCAGGTTTTATCGAAGAAACAACTTTATGTTAATATGTAACTTCCATTATTTACAGTCAGTGATTCTTTCAGGTGAAATTTTGGGATTGCTAGGACCCAATGGCGCTGGTAAAAGTTCATCTATTAGGATGATAGCTGGGATCACAAAGCCAACGGCTGGAAAGGTAATGAGAAATGAAGGAATAGTTCAGTTGTATATTTATAAAACTATACTCGTATATGGGAGTCCCTGGAGGTGAAAATGGTTAACATTTTCAGCTACTAACTGAAAGGCTGGAGGTTCACATCCACCCAGATGCTACTTGGAAAGAAGGTCTGGCAATCTACTTCCAAAATATCAGCCACTGAAAACCCTAGGAAGAGCAGTTCCACTCTGAAATACATGGAGTTGTCGTGTGTCAGAATTGACTGTGGCCACTGGAATATTTATACAGTTGACCTTTGAGCAATGTGGGGGCTGGCGTGCTGGCCCCCTGCACAGATGAAAATCCACATATAACTTCTGACTCCCCAAAACTTAACTACTAATAGCTTACTGTTGACCAGAAGCCTTACTGATAACATAAACAGTCTATTAACACAGTTCTCCCAGCACAGTTATGAGATTTTCACATAGACATGCACACACACACAAAACAACTAAGTTTATTAACTGCATGACATGACAAGTATTCACTATTCATTAAATGGAAGTGGAGCAGCATCATGAAGGCCTTCATCCTCACTGTCTTCATATTGTGTAGGCAGAGGAGGAGGAGGAGGGAAGGAGGGCTTGATTGTGCTGTCTTAGGGCTGCCAGAGGTGGAGGAGGTAGGGATGGCAGGAGAGGCAGGTCCACTTGGAACTTTATGGAAATACGTCGTAATTTCTGCCTGACATTTTTTTTTTTCCATTTCTCTAAAATTGCTTCTATAAGGTACCAATCCTTCTACCACTTGCTTTAGTTTCATGCCATTTATAGAATAGTCCAGATCATGTCATAAAAGAAATCAAAGGCAGTCAGATTGCTTAATGTCAATTTGTTTTCTGACACTGCTTCTTCCGCATCCTCTTCTTCATTGTCTAGCACTGTTCAGAAGCACTCATCTCCAGCAAGCTATCTTCTTTTAATTCCTCTGGTGTGGTGTCTATTAGCTCTTGGATTTCTCCCAGATCCACATTTTGAAAAAATCCACATATCAGTGGACCTGCCCGGTTCAAACCCATATTGTTCAAGGGTCAACTGTATATTAGTAGTATAAATGGTTTTCTATAACAAGTGTATAAAGTATTTTCTCAAATATTTATTTGACGCTCCCAACAATCCAGCCATTTATTATTATATGTTAGTTTCTTGAGTAATTGTGCAATTGAAGAAAAAGCTACACATTTCCAAAACCATTTGACTCTTTCAGGTGGAGCTGAAGGGATCCAGTTCTGTTTGGAGTCACCAGGAAGACAATGCAATCAAGTTTCTGGGGTACTGTCCTCAGGAGAATGCGCTGTGGCCCAACTTGACGGTGAGGGAGCATCTGGAGGTGTATGCGGCTGTGAAAGGGCTGAGGAGAGAGGACGCCAAAGCCGCCATCACAGGGTACAGAGCCAAGTCACGGGTTTGCTTTGGGTCAAGGGTTAGGGTGAAACTCACTAATAAAGAATGGAGACTAGAAATGACACCGTCAACCTTCTGGAGAGTATCAGAGGTAAGGCAGGAATAGGGAGCAAGACCTCATCTTGCACATCCCTGAACAAGGGGTCTTTAAAAAATAATCATATAAAGTTATTGACTGTGAATAAGTTATGAAAACTGTCCATTTCTGTTTCTAATTCACTATTCTGATTTTTCTTAAAGAATTTGTAAGAGGTGAAACATCTTTATATTCCAAAATAACCTGATTTTTTTCTTTTATCCTTAGAGTTTTGAGATTCGTAGTGCAAGCTTTTCTCTTGCACTACTTAAAAACAATAAGACTTTGAGAAAGAGATCAACTATGTATTAAGAATGAGAAAAAAAGAAAGAAAGAAAGAGATGTTTGCAAATAAGCAGTCAGTTGCATATGAACTCCACAATGGCAAAACAGCTTTTGCTTATATGCCATTTACAGTCTTGTGACGTGCAGTTGGTTCTTTGAGGATACATGCCAGCACAGAAGAACAAGTCCCACGGAATACAAAAAATCTTAGGAAAGAGAAACTTTTAGGCTAAACTTGTACCATCTACGACTTCGAAGTGAGCAAGCTCCTTGGGAAACAAGGGTATTCTTTTGTGTTTAGTGGGGGTGGAGAGAACGGTAAAAAATACACACAGCAAAGCACACCGATTCTACAATTTTCTACACGTACAATTCAGTTACACTGAGTGCATTCTTCAAGTTGTGCGACCATTCTCCTTATCCTTTTCCAAATTATTCTAACACCATTAAGATAAACCTACTGGCAGCTTCAGGTCTAGCTTCTGCTGGGCCAGGCTAGGCAGTGGTTAGAGATGGGTGTGAGTGAGGGTCTTGCCTGCCAGAAGGGCCGTTCCTGAGGATTCCTGAGGCTGATTTGAGGAGTAGAGTTAGTGGCGCGACACCGGATGTCCTGTAGCATTGTCCAGGTTTCTAGGGGATTGTGTGACGTTTGCATCTCGGGGGCTGTTACTCTTCAGCATGCTTCCACTTGCCAACAATCTCTGCTCGACATCGCACTCCCTTCCTTTTTTCCATCAGATTAGTGGAAGATTTCAAGCTGCGGGATCTGCTGGCTGTTCCAGTGCAGAAATTAACAGCAGGAAGCAGTAGGATGGTATGTGTGGCGTGTGGTGGTGTCCATGGGCTGGCGTGGCTTGGCCGCAAACGGGGGGTGTCTCTGTATTTCAGCTGTGTTTTGTGCTGAGCATCCTGGGAAGCTCCCCTGTGCTGCTGCTCGATGAACCGTCTACAGGCCTGGACCCCACCAAGCAGCAGCAAATGTGGTGAGAATGACCCAACCGCCTGAGCTAACAGTGTTGCTGTTGTTGCTAGGGGCCACTGAGTCCGTTCTGACCACAGAGACTCCACGCACAACATCTCCATCCCACGCATCACCCTCATAATCCTTACGATCCATGAATGCATCTACAAACGGAGGTAACTCAAGTTAGTACGACCTCTCCTAGAAAGAGAAGTGATGCCATTCCCAGCATTTCGCGTGATGGTGTATTCCTTGCTCTGGGTACTGGAAAGTTGAGTTTGGGGTATATGGAGACACTTCAGCTTCATGGTAAGCAGTTTAAACCCTCACTATAAGAGATGCCACACTCACCTTATACTAGAGTGAAGATGGCCGCAGTAGAAAGGGGTGAAGGAAGCTAGAGGTAGATTTGATGAAACTTGAAGGATAGACCTGATGGGTGAAGGAGAAGGAGGGTCAAGAGTGAGACTTGGAGGACGAGGTTTGCTGGTCTGGTAGAGCCTGATGGAACCCCTGAGACTATGGCCCTTAGACGTCCTTTAGGTCTGGAATTGAACCCACACCTGTGGCTTCTAGCCAAACAAAAGACAGGCATATGAGCTGCACATTTACATTAGGCAGATACACTCACTGGAGAGAGCAATCATGGGAGAATAGAAGGGCTGTGTATGCACAGGGAGACAGCTCGGGGGTGGGAGTATATGGAGGGAAGGACACAGGGAAGAGGTAGCTATGGGGAGGAAGTGGGAGGGGAGCTGTTGCATTGTGGGGAATAGTAGTAAATGTCTTGAGACAAATTATATGTGAGCTGCTGTATGGAAAGTGAATTTGCTCTGCAAACTTTCACCCAAATCACAATAAAATTGTTTTAAAAAAAGGGATGCCACACTATTCAGCTAAATATACTAGTGCTTTTAAAAGCCTGGAGAAGACCAGAGGAGCGGTGTATTCTTTAATTCAATCAACATTTAACTATATCTAGCGTTGTGCCTTAGGCACTTGACTGCTAACCAGAAGGCTGACAGTTCAAACCCATCAGCCACTCCTCGAAAGGAAGGTTAGACAATCTACTTCCATAGTGATACTGCCTTGGAAACCCAAGGAGAGGTCACTATGAGTCGGGTCCAACTTGATGGCACATAACAACAACAACAACAACAACATATTGTGAAGGAAGTTGGTATTAAGAACCCACCAGCTGATCTGGAGGACAAAAGACCTGTTTACCGCCTCCCATAAAGATTTGCAGCCTTGGAAACTCCATGGGCAGTTCTAGTCTATCCTATAGGGTCACTATGAGTCAGAATCAACTGGGTGACAGCAACAACAGAGAGAATTGTTTATGAACTATCACCCAGTTTCTACAGTGATCAACGTATAGCCAATCTTCCATCTATACCCCACTCACTTCTTTTGTCCACCTCCCAATTATCTGGAAGCAAACCCCAGGCAGCATATCCTTTCATTTATAAATATTTCAGTTAGTATCTCCAAAAAAATCTTTCTTTCTTTCTTTTTTTTAAACTTAACCACAATGCCATTACCAAAACCAAACCAAACCCACTGACATTAAATGAGTTTTGACTCAAAGCAACCCAGTAGGACAGAGGTGACCTGCTCCTAGGGTTTCCAAGGCTGCAAATCTTCACAGAAGAAGACTGCTTCATCTTTCTCCTGCTGAGTGGCTGGTGGTTTCAAACCACTGATCTTTTGGTTAACAACTGAATGCTTTAACCATTGTGCTACCAGAGCTCTTTACAACGCAATTAGCACACCTAAAAATATTAAAAGCAATATTTAATGGTTTCCAGTATTTAGTTAGTAATTACATTTACCTGATTTTTTTGAACTAAGATCCAAATGAGATTCATAAACTATATTTTATCTATTAATTTTCCCCTCTATTTTTCTTCTTTCTTACAATTTTTTTTTTTGCTTTAAATACAAATTTGTTTAAATATAAAATACAATATTTTGTTTAAATAATCTCTTGATTCACTTCAGGCAGGAAATCCAGGCAGCTGTTAGAAACACCAAGAAGGGGGCTCTCCTGATCACGCATTCCCTGGACGAGGCCGAAGCCCTGTGTGACCGTGTGGCCATTATGGTGTCTGGGAGGCTCAGGTGGGCGTCTGTTCAGAGCCCACACTTGACCCATCAAAAAAGAGTTTCTCTGTAGAATGGGTGGGTCAGTGGCTGGAGCTCTGCTTTTCACCCTTTCAGTGGCACCTTTTTTCCTACATCTGAAATTTAAGAATAGCATTAAGAAATTAAGAGGCAATATACATATTTTTTTCCCAACACATTATCCTTCTTGCTCCCAGATGCATTGGGCCCATTGAACATCTGAAAAGCAAGTTTGGTAAGGATTACATTCTACAACTAAAAGTGAAGGAACCTTCTCAAGTGACATTGGTACACACGGAGATTCTGAGACTTTTCCCGCAGGCTGCTCGGCAGGAAAGGTAAAAAGAGCTTTTGATTATGTGAAAAAATGTAGGCTTGGCCCCCTCAGTGGTTCTTTTTGGTTCTGTGACAATGTCTAGGTAATTTGACTTCTTAGTGAAAGTTAGGGACCTCAAAAATGGATTTGTTGTCTCCCAGATCATAAGAATTGAGAGATGCCCAGTAAGTTGAATATAAGAATTACAAAGATGCAAATATTTCAGGTAAATCCCCCTCATAGAGAACAAATGACAGTTGGGATAATCAGTATATCACCCTTTAATGGTGTTTCTATGCCTCAAAGTGGAACCTAGAATGGTGTGTGTTTGTGTGTGTGTGCTATGGGGTGAGGGAAGGGAGGCAGAGAATGAATTTAAAACTCCTTGGTGGGAAGAACTCACCAAGAAGTTGGCCATAAGAACCGCTACTTTCATTTTAGCGTGGTATTATCATAATGGAATTATCTATAGTATAGTCTGGGGTGGGCAAGTCCTGTTCACAGAGCTTTGGTGTCACAAATCAGACAAGTGGTGGGAAGGTCAGGAGGTCTAAGTCTGGCGGAGCAGGGGCTGGTCTAAGGAGGCCCAGTCTCGGAAGCTTGAGCAGCCTGAGGGCCACCTGGGAACACCACACAGTCATGGAGAATGAGCAGAGAGTAGGGTACCAGGTTGTGCAGCCAGAAGTAGCACATAGAAACAAGATGCCAACAACCTCAGAAGCCAGGGAAGTTTAAGTTATAGCTTTCAAATGTCTCCTCCACTATTACTCTGGTAACGAACTGCTTAAGGCACTTGACTGCTAACCAGAAGGCTGGTGGTTCAAACCCACCAGCAACGCCTCGGAAGGAAGGTTGTGCAATCTACTTCCGTAGTGATACTGCCTCAGAAACCCAAGGAGGGATTGCTATAAGTCGGGTCCGACTCGACGGCACATAACAACAACAACAACAACTATTACATTCCTCTCTCAACCTCATCTCTTTCTTTCCACATTAGCTTTCTGAAAGGTGACAAGGATCAACTCTTAGGTTGGGATTAGTTCCCAACCTATTAGTTTGAACTAACCAAAGGGAATAGCTGAATATCTGAATTCAGTGAGCAACAGATTTGTATACACTGAGCATAAAAGTAATTTATTCCAGATTGTTACAAGAGCTTTGTTTAATAGCCAGCTGCCAAAAGTAATTTTTAAAATTTCCATTGATAAATGATTTTATTTATTTCCTATTTGAGCCACACATTGATTTGCATGACTATTAATTTTAGAATTAAATTGTTAATAATATCAGTATTTATTTTGATGGTCGTCTTCTACCCTTGAAACTCATGCTCGAATGTGACATTTTCCTGTTCTCAGATATCCCTCCTTCTTGACCTATAAACTCCCCATGGCAGATGTGTGTGGCCTATCTCAGGCCTTTCATAGACTAGAGGCAGGTAAGAATGATGGCATCTAAATAAATGTGAAGAATCACCTCATATGTAGATAATAGTTTAATGGGAGATAATTGTGTAATAAATAGTGAAAAATAATTAAAAATTTATAAAAGACCCTATGGTGGCACGATGTTAAGAATTATAAAGGCAGAAGCTGGTGGAACTTAACCCCAACCTTGGTTAATCCATCTCTCTGAAAAGAGGTTCATCTCTGTACAGGGATGGGATTCCCTGACCCAGCCTCAACAAATCCTTTAGTGCTGCCTGCTTTGCCTACATCTCCACAATCCATTTCTACCCCAAGTCTCCTGAATCACTCCTTCTTTCCTTTCATGTGCGTCTTCACCCCCTGGTTTTCTCTCTCAGCTAATTCCCTAGATTTATATTTCACTAGTAAAAGTGACAGAGAAATCTTCCATCCTTCCATGGAATCTCTGTCATTTCCTTGAGGAAATACGTATCTCCCAAGACATACACACTAAGTAACAAAATACTTATCATCCCACCAGTTATTTCAGCCCAGGATTCTTTTAATGTCAAGATTAATTTAATACGTGTTTATAGTAACGTTTTATGACTTTTCATTATTTTACCAATAATTTATTTATTCACCTTTATCTTCTATTGTTATTAGTGATTTACACTTTCACTTTGTACAACTGAAAAAATTCATGGTTAAACATCATACATGTCTAATACTAGCCCTTTTGGGTTTGTTTTTCTACAGTGAAATGTAACTTTAACCTGGATGAATACAGCCTTTCTCAATGCACACTGGAACAGGCGAGTCTGTCTTAATGGTTTTGCATCATCCCTGTAGATTTCACATACAAGTGTCATGCAATTTTCCTATTCACTGGGAAGGAAACCAACAGTTTGCTCACTCCTTTTCCTTCTTTGGCTCCTATCTAGGTATTCTTGGAGCTTTCCAAAGAGCAGGAACTGGGAAATTTGGATGAAGAAGTTGATACAACCATGAGATGGAGACTCCTCTCTCAGTCAGATGACCCATAAATCCTGGAGCTCAATGACTCTGTTGAAATCATGGAAACTTCTGTCATAAGTGATAATTAGCACTTGGTCTAATTTTAAAATTCATTCAATATCAGTACTAGATATACTTTACATATTCAGTTAAATGGATTCGTTTTCTAAACAGTTTTTCTCACAGATTTAGAGGACAGCCAAGCTGCAACAAAGGCAACACAAAGTACATATTAATCAAGGCACCTGGAGAACCAGGCCCTGGGTGTGTGGTAGAAGGAGAACTACAGAATTAGAATTTTTTGAAATACGATTTTCTTTTTTTACCATTAAAAATTCCCTTTGCTAAATACATGAGGGGGTATTCGGCAACCAGGAGCTGCATGGGCACTTCACGCCAGCTCATGAAGAATCCGGTTTATGGTTTTTCTTCTATGTATGAGTGCAACCCCAGATTCATCGATTGAAACCTTTCCAGCAATTGTTTTGGAGGCCTTTGGAGGTTGGAGGTTGGAGGTCTTTGGGCTCATAAATAAGCAGGCATATTCATTTGAAAACCAGTTCAGATATGCCATTTGAAAACAAGGAGAGTCACAGCAGTATTTGTTCAGATTTTTAAAGTTTTGAGTATGTCATATTAAGTTTTGTGATTGTGGGCGTTGCTCATTTCCCTCATTACCTCACCAATCATTTTCTGTGTATTTGCTGCTATTTTAAGGTCATTTTTCTTTTACATATGTTTGGGTGTGTGCATATATATATATGTAATATATATATACATGTTGTTGTTGTTATGTGCCGTCAAGTCGGACCCGACTCACAGCGACCCCTCCTTGGGTTTCCGAGGCGGTATCACTACGGAAGTAGACTGCCCCATTTTCCTTCCGAGGAGTGGCTGGTGGGTTTGAACCGCAAGCCTTCTGGTTAGCAGTCAAGTGCCTTAGGCACTATGCTACCAGAGCTCTCCACATCTATACATAGACATACATATATACATGTATATACACACACACATACATATGTGTGTACACACTCATCTTCTGTATTGATCAATTTTTAAAAAACCTGTGCTGGCTTTGTGTATTATTTTAGCTTTCCCTTAAATAATAGCTGTTTCATTATGAATATCACCAGGAAAATTTTTGAAGACCGAGCAATATCCCTGTTGCTTTTTCTTTTGTGATATGCTATTGAATGGCAACTTTGTGAAATACTTATTGAAGACAATTTGTATAAAAAGCAGAATAGAACTGAATAAAACTGAATAAAAAAGTCACAAGCTTACTATACCGAAAAAAAAAGCCCAACAAACTACACATGTGAACATTTCAAATATTTCCTTATTGCACTTTTTACATACTTGAAATCACATAGTATACCTAATTTTCTAATTAACTATATGCATATTTGCTGATATAACATTGAAATAGTTTCAGTTTGCAGTGTTGTAAGCTTGCAGCTTTAGATGTTTGTGTTTTATTGTGTTGATTATTTGAACCCTTTGTTCATTTCCTTTTGTGCTCTAGTCTTTTTTTATCCATGTTGTATATTTTGTCTCTATCTTGTTAGCAGTATTTTAAATAAATCTGAAAAGTTCTATTTCTAAATTTATCATAAGTAATCTACAGGAAACTTAATGCCCTATAAAAATGAATTCATATTTTAGTGAGAGTTGAATTCACCAAAAGTATTTCTAAAATTCAAGCAATAAACGTTTTTGTCTTTCTCTAATGTATAATTCCACTCAATGTATATAAACATTTGGTATTTCATATAACAATATATGAAATATCTGTTTATGCTCTTTATAAATTATACATTTTCTTAACTATTACAGAAGCTTGTTTAAAAATACTAATATTAGATGTAGCACAAATATCATTAAAATATTAAATGGACATTGTTCACTAAAACTATCACAATTTGGTAGTTTTTGAAGCTGTTAATTTTGGTTTTTATTAGGATTGTGTCCAAAGGCAGACAAATAGGTATGAAAAGAAAAACCCTACCCACTGCTATCGAGTCAATCTCTACTCAAAGCGACCCCATAGGACAGAGTAGAAATGCCCCATAGGGTTTCCGAGGCTGTAATCTTTATGGAAGCAGACTGCCTCATCTTTCTCCCATGGAGCGGCTGGTGGGTTCCAGCTACCCACCTTTGGTTAGAAGCTGATTGCTTTAACCACTGCACTACCAGAGCTCCTTGAAAAGTGAAGAAGATCATAACAAAACCAAGAGCAGATGTTATAGATTAAAAGGTGTCCCCTCAAAATAGGTATTGAAATCCTGGCCCTTATAGTTGTATATATTATTCTGCAGAGAAAGTATGAATTTCTTTGTTATGTTAACTAGGTCATATCAGAGTGGGGTGAATTCCAAATTTACTCACTTGTGAGTTATAAGACGATCAGAATGGACAATGAGACTCACAAAGGAAAAAGGAGAGAGATGAGGGAGACAGATGTATCTACAAGTACTGCTGGAAGCTACTAGAAACTGAAATAGACCAGGAAGTTCCCCACCCACCACCCACCACCCACCCCTGACTACAGCCACACTCTGTACTTAGATTTTGGATTTCGAGCTTCCTGAATTAATTTCTGTTCTTTAAAGCTACCCACTTGTGGTATTTGTGTTATGGCAACACTGTGCATACATTTAAACCAACTTCTAAGAACATCGGAGTAAAATTTCACACACCTGAGATTAAAGGGAAAAGTCTGAAAATATCCTAGAGAGTAAGACAAAATACTTCAAATTAAAGAGAATCAAAATTATGTCAGCACTCTTGTTAGCAACAAAACAACAAACAAATGCAACACACTACCGTTGAGTTGGATCCGACTCATAGCGACCCCTCCTTGGGTTTCCAAGGCAGTATCACTACGGAAGTAGATTGCCTAACCTTCCTTTGCAGGAGTGGCTGGTGAATTTAACCGCCAGCCTCCTGGTTAGCAGTCAAATGTTTTAGACACTATGCCACCAGAGCTCCTAACTCTATGAAAGAGGGCAGTAATACACTACTTTTAAAGTGAGGAATTTAGAATATTTTCAGTCTGGGTCAAAAAA
>NW_006921605.1:14114931-14116127 GCF_000298275.1 Orycteropus afer afer | reverse complement strand
AACTATCTCTTTGAAGACTAAGGTGTGCCTAACCCAAGCCATGGTATTTTCAATCACCTCATATGTATGTGAGAGCTGGACAATGATTAAGGAAGATTGTAAAAGAGTCGATGCTCTTGAGTTGTGGGGCTGGCGAAAAATGCTGAAAGTACTGTGGACTGCTAAAAGAACTAACAAATCTGTCCTGGAAGAAGTGTAGCTGGGATGCTCCTTGGAAGCGAGAATGGCCAGACTTTGTCTCACCTACTTTGGTCATGTTGTAAGAAGGGACCATTCTCTGGAGAAGGATATGATGCTTGGTAAAGTGGAGGGTCAACAAAAAAGGAGAAGGCCCTCAACTAGATGAATTGACACAGTGACTGCAATGATTGGCTCAAGTATAGCTAGGATCATGAGGCTGTCACAGGACCAAGCAGTGTTCCGTTTTGTTGTACATGAGGTCACTATGAGTCGGAGATGACTCAAAAGCACCTAACAACAATAACAAAGAAAACCATTCTGCTTTTTTGTTGTTTTTGTTGTTAAATTATTACTGTTACCCTTCAGGCCTGGAACTCACTCCTGTGGCTTCTAGCCAAACAAAGAGAGGCATATGGGGTGAACATGTATACCAGGTAGGTACATGCCTTAGAACAATCAATCATGGGAGTACAGAAGGGCAGTATTTGCACAGGAAGATAGCTCAAGGGGCAGGAATGCATAGGAAAGAAGAACACAGGGGAGAGGAAACTACAGGGAGTAAGTGGGAAAAGAACTGTTGCATTGTGGGGATTGCAGTCAATGTCGTGAAACAAAATGTGTAAGAACTGCTGTATGGAAAATGAATTTGCTCTGTCAACTTTCACTCAAATCACAATAAAAATTAAAAAAAATTATTACTGTTCAAGTAACAAAGATGACAAAAATCAGAACTTCTAAACTAGATAAAGAATCGTTAGTGTTCGTTAAGAATGTTTATACAGTTGGCCTCAGAAAAGATGCCTTAATTACCTGAGGGCTAGGAAACAGAACTGCTAATGTCAAATGAATCAGAAACTATCAATACTACTACATACCAACGATAGATGTACATATACAGGCATACCTTGGAGATATTGCGGATTTGGTTCCAGACCACCATAATAAAACAAACATTGCAATAAAGTGAGTCACACACATTTTTTGGTTTCGTATGCATATGAAAGTTATGTTGATAC
>NW_006921605.1:14104651-14110431 GCF_000298275.1 Orycteropus afer afer | reverse complement strand
GGAGTGGCTGGTGGGTTCAAACCGCCGACCTTTTAGTTAGCAGCTGAATGCTTTAACCACTATGCCACCTGAGCCCCTTAATCAAGAAAACAATCCCAAATCTAATAAATACTCAAAGGACACGCTGAGACACAATTGCACTATGGATACAGACAATGTCAATCTGAAGGGAATGGGAAGATTTAAACCAACAGGAAGCAATAACTCACTGTGAACCTTTGTTTCTACCAAAATAGTAATTATTTTCTTCTGATTTTAAGAGCAATTAGGTTCTTAGTTTATAAAAAAAGAAGATAAAATCGTTGACAAAATATCTCTGGTTCAAGTGTTGGCATATGAACACCTACTTTTATAAACATTGTGTGTGTGTGTGTTTGTATACGTTCCTTCATTCAACAAATATGTATTGAATATTTGTAGTGTGCTAGGCATGGTTCCAGATGCAGTGAATAAAGTGAAAAAAAAAAACCATTGCCTTCGTGGAGCAAGGATTATTAAAAATATAAGTATGTAAGTTGGGATCCTGTTCTATATGAATATTTTCCTTCCAGTAATTTAACTCTCTTATATAATGATTCTAGATAGATGATAGATAGGTAGATACAGAAAATAAATAAATAGGTAGATAGACAGATGATAGATAGACAGATAGATGATAAAACCAAAAACCAAACTTACTGCCATAGAGTCAATTCCAACTCAGAGGACCCCTTTTGGGTTTCTGAGGTAGTCTATCCTTATGGAAGTAGATTGCCCAGTCTACCTTCCAAGGAGTGGCCGGTAGTTTTGAACCATCAACCTTCTGGTTAGCACTCTAGTGCCTTAGGCACTACACCACCTGAGCTTCTTATATAGATGATAAATATAGGTATTTATAGCCATACACATTTATTTAAAATAGGGCCATATTGTGAGTATGACATATATCTCGTTTAAAAGCCATGTGTATAGAATTATGTTGAATTTTAAGGTGAGCTCTTATTACTGAGCTTCAAATGCATTCTGTTATGTTTCCTTTCCAGAATGTTGTCAATGATGACAATTTTTTTTAACCCTTTTATCAGCAATGTCTATGGACTATCTTTAACAAGCAGGCAGCAGAGGATAAAAACAGGACCTTTCTCTGTTGATGGAAGCTGGTTACCTAGTCCATGCTACCTAATCTTTATCATTATCACTCAGATTACAACATGGCTATAAACCATTGGGCCATTTATGAATTAATCCAGCTTTGTTTCACTTGCATTAAATTATGATAAACTTGTTGTTGCTGTTGTTAGGTGTCGTGGAGTCAGACCCGAATCACAGTGACCCCTCCTTGGGTTTCCGAGGCGTATCACTACAGAAGTAGATTACCCAACCTTCCTTCTGAGGAGTGGCTGGTGGGTTTGAACCGCGAGCCTTCTGGTTAGCAGTCAAGTGCCTTAGGCACTATGCTACCAGAGCTCCTCAGGAACTGGTAGGCTATGTCAAAAAGAATCAGCGATCTAATTGGAAAGGCCCACTGGCCGGATTGGCATAAGTTGGGCTTCAATAAGGGTAATAAATGCAATAATTTGAAGCTCATCAAATATACCTTTAAGTCCATGTTTTCATAATGATATTAAAAGAAAACTATAAATAATTGTTATCTTTCAAGGATGGTGGCAAAGCAATTCTTATCATAAATATTGCAAATCAAGGGAAACTCCAAGCATTTATCCAGTGTGAATCCTGCTGCTGGATAGCCGAATGGATGGTGTAATTAGATGCTTATCAAGGTTTTCTACTAATCAATGGAAAGGAAATAACAGAAGTAGAATAACTCTATTTTGAGACCCTTATTGAATTAATGGATGTAGGTGTTGAACATCAAGGTCTGCTAACATCTCAAAAAGGAGATAATCAGAAATTATGAGTCTCCTAATGAAAGAACAGGGAGCTCTGGTGGTATAGTGCCTAAGGCACTTGACTGCTAATCAGAAGGCTGGCAGTTCAAACCCACCAGCCACTCCTCAGAAGGAAGACTGGGCAGCCTACTTCCATAGTGATACCACCTTGGAAACCCAAGGAGGGGTCGCTATGAGTCAAGTCTGACTCGACAGCACATAACAGCAACAACATTGCACGTTTAATAGACTACAATATAGTGTAAACATAAGTTTTGTATGCACTGAGAAACCAAAAAATTCATGTGGCTTGCTTTATTATGGTTTGTTATTGCAGTGGTCTAGAACTGAACCTGCAATATCTCCATAGGATGCTTGTATATGTTGAATGTATGTAGGTGCATGCATGTATATATGCATATACACACATGTTATATGTATATGTTGTTAGATGTTATATATATATATATCTATATATATAGACATATTGCAGCTTTGGGTAGGCCTGTCTAGGGATGAGTTTAAATGTATGCATTGGTATTGCTACTATTTGAAATTCATTGTATTCTAAATTGTCTATTAAATTGGCTGTGTGGAAAGACATAGTATCTTTCTGATTAAAGATGATTTCTATGTGACAATTCTAATTTTATCCAGCAAGTTAGGAGTCCATCTCTCTCTCCTGTTTACTGGCTCACTGCTACTCTCACTCACTAGCTCTCTTTGCCAAAGAGTTTGAGTTTCTTACTTAGGACCAGCACCACTTACAGTAAAGATAACTGTAAAGAAACAGAACCCAGCATACTGTGGTGGGCCACACAGAAATCTTATGTACTGATTTCCTTTTGTATATGGCAAGAAGAACAGTTGTGGGGTTCCCTGATGAAGAAAGCATGAATGAATTGGAATTAAACTATTCTATTGATGCAGTAAGAATTCTCTTTAGTGATACTTTCTCATATCATTTGAAGTTTCTCTGGGGACAAAGAATCCCCAAGATGAAGGAACATAGGGACCATTCAAGTAACTTTCTTGTCAGAATTTTGTTGTTGTTGTTATTGGTATTATATCATGGGCCACAAGGGGGCATGTGTGATAACAGAAGTGAAATGAGCTACACACACTTTGATTTCTGAATTTGAAAGGAATTCATTCTTACTAAATAAAACCTATGTTCTTAAGTCATTTATTTTATCAATAAACTATCATACTGTCTATTATTCCTGTGCTACCCTGGTGGTGCTGTGGTTAAGGCATTGGGCTGCTAACCAAAAAGTTGTTGGTTCGAGCCCACCAACAACTCCATGAGAGGAAGATGAGGCAGTCTATTTCCATAAATATTTACAGCCTTGGAAACCCAATAGGGGTCGCTTTGAGTCATAGCTGACTCAATGGGGAACCCTTTAGGAGGGGTCGCTATGAGTCAGGTCCGACTTGATGACACATAACAAACAGTAACAAAGAAGATCTCATAAAAAGGTCCTTGCTCAGTGATTCCCAAGTATTTTTTAATTTAATGGGTCTTTTTGGGCACCAACAATAGAAGCTCAAACTCAAGAAAACACTATTGCTAATGGAGACAGTCATAAGACTGAATAAAAAAAAATCACGCAGAGCTGATCTTAAAGTTACAGAAGTGATTCCGCTGTGTTTTCTTAGGGTGTGCTCGACAACACAACCATGAATCTTAGCATACACGATGTTATTGTGGAATTCAAGTCACTTTGGAATACCTGAACTTTGGAAACAATGTATAATACCACTTTTCCTGTAATTAGGACTGCCCCATCTCTTAAGCATAGTTTTGTTCTTCTTTTCCTAAAGCTCATTGCCATGCAATGGATGAAAAACTCACCGTTAAAGTTCAACGCTCTGGGAGAAAGGATTTGTAGCTTTTCAAGCTGCCATTAATGCTGCTATCATAGATGTGAGTATTAAATTGAAAGTAACTAATTGCATTGGAAATGAAATTTTGATGGATGGTGATAGAATAAATTGTTCTATTCTAAATTTTATTTGCTTCGTTGATTTAGCACAACATACTAAAAACTACTAGATTCAAGCTGTTGTGCTAAGCACTGGGGATCAGCAAATAAATAGAACACAGGATAGTGTTCTAGGCAGTCGGGGAGAGAAAAATACAGATATATATTGTAATACAACTTTAGGTTCTAGCATGTAGTTATAAATGGTGTGTTAGGCAAGCAAAGAAGCAGACATTATCTGCTGGGAAATCTGACTTATTAAATGAATGGCATTTCAGCTGAGTCTTGATGCATGAGTAGAATTTTGTCAAGTAAAGAAGGCAAGGAAGGATGTTCTTAGGAGTTGAGACAAACCCTGGAGCATTCTAAGAACTACAAGGGGCACATATTTTGAAATCTGGCATGCATGTGTATATGTATCATTGGAAGAAAAAGCTCAAGGCTATAATTAGTCTAATAAAACAACTTGTTCATTGATGTCTTACTACAGATCACAACAAATAGTTCAGTGATGGAGAAGCTCATGTCCATTACTGGGATACGTATGAAGATAGTACCTTTTGTTGTCCAAGGAGGAACGATGACTGATTTTTTCATTTTCTTGTGTTATTTCTTTTTCTACATTCATATACTACATATCAATCAACGTTTGTCAAGAAAGACAGCACATTGAGGCAGTGATGACAATAATGGGACTTCGAGACTCAGCATTCTGGCAAATCTCGTAACTGCGGTCCATTACGCAGCAAAAATAAACCAAACCACCCAGCTGGTCAGATGCCACAGGAATGTAAAGTGTCGTAACTAAACCTGGTGTTTTCATAAAGAAGTAGATGATAAATGTACGGAGTAGATGGACCTCTGGGCTTGATAACTCTCCATACTTCTCTGAATTAAAGAAAGCCTAGTGCTGTAGGTGCATTAACAGATACAAACGATGACTCCCCTTGCTAGTTACCATATCTGGGTGAACCCAAACGTGTAAGAAGTGCAGGCTTCTGATGCTCAATGAAGTTTGTGTGTCATATGCTTCATCAGGGATGGCAATTGATTATGACCCTATGTTGGATGAGTCATCATTTTTATGACATTAAGGAAAAGAATCTGGTGCATGCGACTTTCCCAAATGGAAGCAACATGGCCGGGCAGTGAGAACACAGGCCCGGGAAGCAGGAATCCATGGGTCTCCATCTCCGCAGTAAGCAACTATCGTCTGCACAAGGTATTTTGTTTCTTTATACCTCAGTTTTCCTTCTGTAAAAAATTGATAATACCTACCTCTTATTGACTATGAGGATTAAAGAAAAAAAAAACCATGTATGCCAAGGGACATGGCACTTAAGAAAAACTAAACACTCAATAATTTATAGGAGTTGAGAGAACTTTGAGAAGCACTTGGACTTTGGGCATTCAAATTTCATCTCACAAATAAAGTTTTATTGGAACATAGCCATGTTTATCCAGTTATATATTGTCTATGGTGGCTTTTGTGCTACAAAGGCAGCACTGAGTAGTTGCAACAGAGACTGAATGGCCCACCAAACCTAAAATATTTCCTATCTGCCTCTTTATGGAAAAAAATTTGCTGACCCATATTGTATGTTATATTTTTTGCCCGGTGTTTACACAATCACGTATTGAAAGAAGTCTAGAGCTGACAAACCCTTACAGACATTTCCTCCCAAATCAATCCCAGTTACTCTCCTCATACCCCCCATTTATTTCCTTCTCATTCTGCAATTAACTACCTATTACTGTCTTATTGCCTTTTTCATTTTTTGTTGTTCTCTACCATCCCCCCTTGGAGAATATGAACTCCAAGGTCAGGAAAGTTTTCTGATCTGTTAGTTGTTGTATTACCTTCATCTTTGACTCTTGGTAACCTTCACAAATAATTTGCTGAAAAAATGAATGAAATGTGCAATAT
>NW_006921605.1:14101774-14104372 GCF_000298275.1 Orycteropus afer afer | reverse complement strand
TGGCTTCATCTTTATTGTAGCCATTTGATGGCTCTTATTGTAAAATCTATCCAATGTTTGTACTGACTGGTTTCATGGTGATCTTCATCCTATTTCTCCTATACAGTCTGTCATTGGTGAGTTGGTGAATTTAATATCTGTTTCCCTTCTCCTTCTCCTCCTCCCCCTCCCCCTTCTTCCTTATCCTCAACCTTTTCTTCACATCCATCTCCCTCCACCCCACCCAACCCCCTGTCTTGATTAGGGCTCTTTCCCATAGAAACCTTCTAGTGTCTGACACTGGGCTATGATTCTGGTCACATTTCCTTTGTTTTTGTTTGCAGTATTTGCGTGAAGCAGTATCTAGCAGTGTAAAATGAGTGAACTGTAATTTTGTAATATGAAGTTCTTCTATGATTCTACTGATGATTCCCGGAGCATTATATACTAGCTGAGAGTTTTCTTCCCTCTCAGATAACCTTAGCTTTCCTGATGAGCACACTGACGAAGAAAGCTTTCCTTCCTGGCCTGGTCATGTTCCTTCTCACTGTCTTTTGGGGGAGCCTGGGATTCGCTGCACCGTACAGATACCTTCATGCTTTTCTGGAGTGGGCCTTATGTCCTCTTAGCCCCTTTGCCTTCACTACTGGAATGGCCCAGGTAAGAATCAATGGAATTGTTTCACTTATTACAAAAGGTTTAAAAGCGATTTCTTAATAATTCACACTGGATGTTCTAAGTATTAAAATTCCTGATCACTGTTGCAAATATTAACACTTAACAAACAGGAGATGTTTTTATTTTTCTCTCTCAGCACAATTTGTTCTCTTTTAAGTTGCTAAATAAAGGATGATACTCCATTATTGATGGTGTTCAGATTCTACTTTTAATAGGTTATCCCATAAGCATCTGTCTGATTTAATGCTTGGAAAACATGGCCCTTCATAGTATCACAAGCACTGAAAATCAGACACTGGGTAGAAATTGAATTTCTACTTTTAATTGGCTAGTTTGATAATTTATCATTTTCTTCTTACACAAAGCTGAACCTCTTTGCAAAAGAGGTTTCACTCATGAAATTATCACCACGAATGAAAATATATTGTTGTTGTTTTTAGGTGCCATCAAGTCAGCTCCAACTCATAGCGACCCTATGTACAACAGAACAAAACACTGCCTGGTCCTGTGCCAGCCTCACAATCCCTGCTATACCTGAGCCCATTGTTGCAGCCACTGTGTCAATCCATCTCGTTGAAGGCCTTCCCCTTTTTCGTTGACCCTCCACATTCCCAAGCATGACATCCTTCTCCAGGGAATGGTCCCTTCTGACAACATGACCAAAGTAGGTGAGACGAAGTCTGGCCATTTGTACTTCCATGGAGCATTCTGGCTGCACTTCTTCCAGGACACATTTGTTAGTTCTTGTGGCGGTTTATGGTACCTTCGGTATTCTTCACCAACACCACAACTCAAAAGGATCAACTCTTCTATCGTCTTCCTTATCTACTGTCCAGCTTTCACATGCATAGGAGGTGATTGGGTTAGGCACACCTTAGTCTTCAAAGAGATATCTTTGCTCTTCAGCACTTTAAAGAGGTATTTTGCAGCAGAGTTGCCCAGTACAATATGTCATCTGATGTCTTGACTGCTGCTTCCATTGGTGTTGACTGTGGAAATAAGTAGTAATGATATCTTTGACAACTTCAATCTTTTCTCCTTTTATCATGATGCTGCTTATTGGTCCAGTTGTGAGGAGTTTTGTTTTCTTTATGTTGACATGTAATCCATACAGCAAACTGTAGTCTTTAATCCTCATCAGTAAGTGCTTCAAGTCATCTTCATTTTCAGCAAGCAAAGTTGTGTCTTCTGCATATCACAGGTTGTTAATGAGTCTTCCTCCAATCCTGAGCCATGCTCTTCTTCATATAGTCCAGCTTCTCAGATTATTTGCTCAGCACACAAATTGAATAAGCACGGTGAAAGGATACAGCCCTGACACACTCCCTTCCTGATTTTAAAACATGCAGTATCCCCTTGTTCTGTTTGAATGACAGCCTTCTGGTCTATGTACAGGTTCCTCCTGAGCATAATTAAGTGTTCTGGAATTCCTATTCTTCTCAATGTTATCCATAATTTGTTATGATCCACACAATCAGATGCTTTTGCATAGTATATTCCACCTATAAACTCTTCATACCCAAGAAACAAAACCACAACCATTGATTTGGTTCTGACTCATAGCAACAGTTAGAGATTGAAGTGTGTCTGCCCAAAACATGATTCTCAGCATTATGTAATTATCTTCAGTATTATGAAATTATCCTGCATTTTGTGATCCTCGTGTTGTAAATGAGGCAGGATTAATGGCGATTATGTTAATGAGGCATGATAAAATTTACAGGACTAGGCTGTATCTTGAGTCACTATCTTCTGAGAAATAAGAGATTAAACAAGTGAACAAAGATCAGAAGGATTTATCACCAAGAAAGAAGAGCCAGGAGTGGAGTGCATCCTTTGGATCCATGAATCCTGTGCTGAGAACCTCCTAGACTTAGGGAAAGATTGAGGCCAAAACACATGGAGATCTTCAAAGGACACCAGACTCACAGGTGTTGTAAG
>NW_006921605.1:14098331-14101099 GCF_000298275.1 Orycteropus afer afer | reverse complement strand
GACCAGAGTTGGAATGCATCTATTTTATGGGTCATATTCCTAAAATACATTATTTATAAATTAAACTGCTCTCTGCCTTTTATAAACACTGAATAACTCCTTCCTACAATTTCTTGTTTATACCTTCTACTTGGATCGGAAGGTGTTCACACCCAGTGGGGGCTGGAGTGTGCAGGCTCTTCTTTATTCCAGAAGAAGAAATGGGGCATTGGCTGCCGTTTAAGGTACAGCCCTCAATGTCCGAGACACGGTGGGGCATGTTGGAAATGCTGGGAACATATGTCAGTATTAGTCTGTCGAAGGAGGGTACACAACTCCTAAGTTCGTTTCAAGAGAATTGTACTAAAACTAAGCTACCGTTGCTCTCTTTTTTAGAAAGAATTTAGGATATGTGACTATAGACATATGCTAAAATATACAGATGATTAGGCTATGTTTAAATAAAACTGTTGGAAAATATTTCACAATACATTGCTTGCTAAGAGTAATTTAAGATATTCCAACCCTTGCTTTTAACATACTTTACATCTTTTTATCTTTGCTTATTTTGATCATTTAAAAAGTTTCCTCTTTGGTCTTCCTGACTTCATGCTCTCCGCCATTTCCTTCTTTTCTAGCTCTTTCTATTCCTGATAATTGCTGTCATTATTAAGTAATATCCCTCACTTATTAAGTGTTGGTTATGTTTTAGGTACTTGCTAAGATTTGCATATGGAAGTTTATGCTACTGTATTCAATCTTCCAAATAACTCTAAGAAGGTATTGTTTGAGGTTGCAGAGACTTTGAACCAAGATGACAGTTGTGATGTGAACCACTTTGTAGTCTTCTCATTAAAATTTTAATATTTCTAAAAACAATTCAAATCCTGTCATTCCCAGTGGGTTACTGGATTCCCCCATGTTTACTCAGAGTACTACCATTTCATCCTTATGAATCAGTTGAATCAATACCCTGCAACGAAAACCACTCACTCACTCTTTGCTAGGTATATTCTGTAGTTTAGTTCTGCTTCCAGTTGAGTTAGGACTTCTAACATATCTTCTTTTCTCTTTCATTTGACCATGTTCAAATCCTATACATTCCTTAAAGTGTTTCTGAGCCACTCAATGAGCATCCTCATTTCTGCAACTCTGCAAACATTATTTGAAATTGTATGGGTGGTTGTTGTCATATGCCATCTAGTCAACTCTGATTCACAGGGACCCTATAGGACAGAGTAGAACTGCCCCCTTAGTGTTTCCAAATTGTAATGTTTACAGAAGCAGACTGCCACATCTTTCTCTCAGGAGCAACAGAATTAATTCCTCTGATTCCCAGTAACTTCCTTTATCAAAAGGGGGTGTTAATACCTACGTTGCCAACAAGGCTGAAAAATATTGCATGCATGAATGCATGGCAGGATGTAATGTGCTTGACTGATAGTTAACTAACTTCTCTCTCCTTCACTTCTAAACTTTGCTGCTTTACTTTACAGTTATGTCACAAGCTCCTTTAAGGCAGGGACTGCATTCTCCCTGTCTGATATCCTTGATGGTGCTCAGCACAGGGCCTTATAAGCAAGCATAGGGTAGGTTTTTCTAAAATTGATTTTTTTTAAGTTTGTGTCATCAATGATGTTCTCAGTTCCTTTCAATGGATGTGGCTAATAATGAAGTTTCTTCAAATCCAATTATTTCCTTAAGATATTATACCTTTATACCTTCTCATCAATAAGACAGAGCAGCTTTGACTGAATATATTTTGGTATTTGGTTAAAAAAATGAGATAGGAAGAATGATTGATTAAAAAAAAAGACAGTGAGAAAAAAATAAAAGCTAACATTTATGGAAGGATTACTTAGTGCAAGGCCCTGTGCTAACCTAGACACACTTTATTTTTTGCCATATTTAGAATTCCTTTAAGAAATGGTTATTATTTCATCTCACAGATGAGAAAGTGGATGTTCAGGGACTTTAAAAAACTTATCTATGTTCTGGAAGTGGGATCAGTCTGACCTCAAGCCCATGTTCCTAAAGACTGTGCCAAATTACCTCTATTTGATTTCACCATTTCCCAGTCCTAGCTTTTGCAGAACTTACCCAGCACTGCAAAGGGAGAATTCAAAGTTAAGTTTTTTAATAAATGGAAACAATTTGGGCATTCCCTCCCACCTCACCTCAGCCAAGATCCAGATAAGATCTCTCTTCTTCAAATAACGGCCCTTTAGTTAGCTTCTCTGTCTCTAATTATCCTTTCTCACACTGCCTCTGCCACATTGCGTAGATTATACAGTTTGGACTATATTAGTATTTTCATGTCTTGCTTCTTCCACCAGATTATATATTTTTTGCTCTCATAAATATCAATGAGGTGATAGACATATAGTTAGGACATTGGTTTTAGAAAAAATGTTGGATAAAAATAGCTTTAACTTTAAAAAAATTTTTTTTTGAGGTGAAATTCATATAACATATAATTAACCATTTTTAAATGTACCATTCAGTGGCATTTGGTGTATATAAATGTTGGCCACCTCTATCTATTTCTAAGCATTTTCATCACATTAAAAGCAAACCCCATTCCCATTAAGCAATCACTCCCTATTTTTCTTTCCTACTCCCATCCCCTGGAAACCACCAATCTACTTTCTGTCTCTCAGGATTTGTCTCTTCTGGACGTTTCATATAAGTGGAATCAGAGAATCTGTGACCTTTGGTGTCTAGCTTCTCTCACATAGCAAATGTTTTCCAGGTTGGTCCATGTCATAGCAGGTATCAGCACTTCATCC
>NW_006921605.1:14093817-14097461 GCF_000298275.1 Orycteropus afer afer | reverse complement strand
AGGAATGAAGATATTAAATCTGCTAAAAAGCCCCAACAAGTGCAATGAAAAGAGACATTTGGAAAATGTGGCTCAGGAGTGAAAGACAGAGTGCACTCAGGGCAGGAAGAGGTCAGTGCGAACAGCAGCAGATTGTGGAAGGGGAGCCGTGGGTGTGACACACAATGTGCGCATTGTTTTATGAACACTGTGATGTCATGTTACGATTCAAGTACTTGAAGAGTAACCGAGAGTGACCTGCATGCTGGCAAACGTTCTAGAATTCATAATTGTGCAATTTGCAAACAAAAAAGCCTTGCTGACCACTGCCCTTACCACTTTCCTATGAAGTCTCCCATGCTGTTTCATTTCTCAAGAGTTTTAAGGTTTTTTGGTTTTTTTGCTTTTGTTTTTTAAGTGTAGCTTTATTTAGGTCAAGGAATTTTCCAACTCAGTGGAGGACACTGGGGCCATTCTGCATGCTGAAATCAGTAAGTCTGCCACGTTGTTACTTGCTATGCACCCGTTGCTGTCAAGTTGACTCCAATTCATAGTGACCCTACAGGACAGAGCAGAATTGCCCCGTAGGGTTTCCAAGGCTGTCATGTTTATGAAGCAGACTGCAGCACCTTTCTCTCAAGAAGCAGCTGGTGGGGTAATTTGCTAAGATATTTGCACATGGAAATTTATGCTACTGTATTCAGTTCATAAAGAAACACCACCAGGCAAGGGAGTTCAGTGGTTGAATGCTCAAATGGTGGGACAGACTGCCTAAATGCAGACCTAACTGTGCCTTTACTAGTTCTACAATGCTGGGCAAGTTACATTACTCTTCTGTTTCTCAGTTTTTTAGAAATGGTGATCATATTAGTACCAAATTTGTAGGGTTGTTACGAGATTAAATGAGTTGATATATTTAAATTTATAGTTAAAATGTCAAATATAAATAAATTATCTGGAATAATACTTGACATGTAGCACATATGGTATTTTCTAATCTAAGCTACTTTCAACTATAGGATGGAAGTGCCACTAAGAAAGAAACAGAAAGAAGCAATACTGCCATTTAAAAGATGATCTACCATTTAAAATAATGTTGTTTCAGTTATGTTAAAAGATGATGAAATCTACTAATCTTACCCAATGTCTTCGAGTTGACTCCAACTCATAGGGACCGTATGGGACAGAGTAGAACCACCCCATAGGGTTTCCAAGGATGTAAATCTTCATGGAAGCAGACTGCCTCATCTTTCTCCCACAGACTGGCTGGTAGGTTTGGACCACTGGTCTTCCAGTTAGTAGCCGATACCTTAAGCACTGTGCCACCAAAGCTTCCTTACTCATCTTAGAACAGTTAAATAGTCCTAATCTTAATGCATGCACAGTGCCTCTGAGATATACATCACTTATAAAAATACAAGTCTTCATGGCAATCACAAAGCTAAGTGTTTTTTGATTGCTTATAAAATGAATTTCAAGAGGGGATGAACAATTCAGAAAGACTAAAAAAAAAAAAAATACTTAGGTGAATTTAAGAATTCATTAGCAGTCATGAATGCATCATCTATTTTTCCTCACCCAACACACCACTAAAATAGAAACTTTTCATTTCTTCCAGTATTTGAAATGTTCTTAGGTGCCGCCAAGTAAAGTCTGTTCCTACTCACAGCGCCCGTATTCACACAGGATGAAACACTGCCTAGTCTGCGCCATCCTCACAATCTTTGCTGGGCTTTAGCCCATCACTGCAGCCACTGGGGCAATCCATTTCATTGAGGATCTTCCCTTTGTTCCCTGATCCTTACTTTACCGAGCATGATACCCTTCTCCAGGGACTGGTCCCTCCCGACAGCATGACCAAAGTATGATTTTATCATTTATTCTACTTTCAGTTCAGTTTTCCTGAACTTCCCAAGAATCATTCCCAAAATATGTCAAAAAAAGACCCAACATTCCTTCAAAAGGACCTAAAACCAAACCAAACCCACTGCCATACAGTTAATTCCGACTCATAATGACCCCCATTCTGTTTCCAAGGCTGTAAATCTTTATAGATGTAAATTGCCTCATCCTCCTCCGGTGGAGCAGCTGGTGGATTTGAACCACCAAACTTCTGGTTAGCAGCCAAATGCCTTATCCACTGCACCACCAGCGCTCCTTTAAAGACTCCTGTGAATTTTCATATCATGGTTGAAGATAGGAGAGAGAAAGAGAAAGCACACGAGCAAGTAGTTATATAATACTTTGTTCTTTCCTTTGATTTATGTTTTTATAAACTGTGAAAAACTTGATAGCACTCCAATATTTCTAGAGACTTTAGTTCTTCTGCATTTATTATTATTGTCTACCAACTGTTCTTAGGGAACTCTGGTAGCGTAGTGCCTAAGACACTTGACTGCTAACCAGAAGGCTGGTGGTTCAAACCCACCAGCCACTCCTCAGAAGGAAGGCTGGGCAATCTGCTTCCGTAGTGATACTGCCTCGGAAACCCAAGGAGGGGTCGCTATGAGTCGGGGCTGACTCGACAGCATATAACAACAACAACAACTGTCCTTAACATGAAAACACAAATCTCTATTCTCTGGAAAATACTCTTTAATTAATGTGGGTTTAGAATAAAACAATTTCCAGATTCTAACATAATATAAATAAGCTTTAAAACACTTTACATAAAATATAATAATTTTTTTCAAAAGAATGTATATACACACACATACACACAGACATATATAGTTTTCTAAGAATAGGAAAGTAAGTGTTTAGACTTTTACACAAGAAAGACATGAAGATTGACAAATTGTTTAGATCCTTTTAGAATTAAAGGAACATTTGTATCCCAGTTTTGTTTATGATGAATGCATTTAGCTTATCGCAAGTATTTCTGTGTTTTGAAAAGCATAGTTATTACTAATGTTGTTACAGATGATATTGTTTTGATCTACTTGTGTGCCCATTTTTAGACCTTTACAAGGATCTTGATAGATATTCTAACCAGGGTGCTGAAGAATATGGTGTTTCTATGACAACTTTGAATGAGGTGTTCCTGAAACTAGAAGGAAAACCAGCTGCTGGTGAATCAGGTAAGTAAATAAGTAAAGACTTAATCTTCTCTTTCTGTATTTTCATCTTGAAAATATACTCTGCAGGGTGTGGTTAAATGCTTGTGGAGACGCTATGATTCAGATTATAAAGACTGAGAGGATGACGCAGGACCAGACAATGTTTTGTTCTTTTGTACAGAGGTTGGCTGTGAGTCAGAACTGACTCAACGACCCCTAACAACAACAACATGACTCAGATTTATCTTGGGGAAACTTACGGCACAGAAGAAATGAATCTATGTCACCTTCTTCCCTTGTCTCTCCATACTGCTCTCCATCTTGTACTTCTTATTTTACACCAGACATGTACTAAATATGTGGGATCCAGTAGTAAAAAAAAAAAAAAAAAACCTCACGGCCTTGGAGTGGGATCCAACTAACAGCGACCCCTCTTTGGATTTCCGAGGTGGTATCATTAGGGAGTGAGGTAAGCACGGGCGGGCTTGTGCTTACTCACTGATCTGCACTGAACACTTTCCCTTGTTACCCTCCCGAGAGGGACTGGGTCTCCGGGAGCAAGGTAAGCACGGGCAGAGCACAGAGTAGCAGGCCGGAAGAGCAGGA
>NW_006921605.1:14087254-14090608 GCF_000298275.1 Orycteropus afer afer | reverse complement strand
GATCTGTTGTCAGTTCAATTGTCATTGCCTGGAAAGTATTCTGTCTGTGTTCACTGATTGCTTCTATTTCCTTATTTATGGTTTATTATCATCTTATTGTGTTTACTCTTTATTGTGCTTTTTTCTTGTTTATTATTATTATGATTTATAAGTATTTTTTATCGTTATTTTATGTACTTTTGAAGTTATATATTTGATATCTTTTTTTAGTGGTTACACTTAACTTTTAATGTACATGTAACTTTCCAATGAAGTCTAGTTAATCATTTTTTTCTAGGCTTTTCTTCAAAAAGCTTAACTTTTATCTTGTTTCTGCATTGGCTGTATTGTTTCTATCAATTTCTTGTTCTTGGAGAGGTGGGGGGGGGAGTTTATATATGCACTAATTCCTAGTTTTGTCAGAAATATTAAGATGTTTATCTTTAAAATGAACAGATTTCTCTAGGGTATCTGAATATCAGTTTATTTTCTGTGATTTTCCTAGAATTAATTAAGTCCCTTAAAGTTGCAGATGCACAACTTTTGTTTTTGTTTTAGAATATACAAAATTTTCTTCTATCATACCATTTTTCCTTTTTTTTCCTTTTTGTTTCTTTCCCATTCTTCAGCAGTTGCTCTAATGTTGTCATTAATTGCTTATATCTTTTCCTAAGAGTCTCTAAAACAAGATGAGTATAGAAAAAGCTAGATAATGTACACTGAACATGGCGCTTCATAAATTAATGGGTTTGTGTTTTATAGACATTGGAATTTGGGGATAGGTGCAAAATGATGGAGCAAAAGACATGGGAAGCCTTGTTGGTCTGGAAAAAGTTTTATCTTCCCTCAGTGAAACAAGGAAAACAATCCGTGGCATTTCTCTCTGGAGGCAGCATCTCTGTGCAATAGCAAAATTTCACTTGCTAAGGTTAAAGAATGAAAGAAAAACCTGTTGACCATGTGAGTATCAGAGTGTTTTTGATTTGTTTAGTCTGTCCACTAAAAATAATTCAAGGGAGCAAAATATTAAAAAAGAAAACTCATAAATTAATTTTAGCAACTGTTGTTGTTATTGTTGTTATGTGCCATCGAGTCAGCCCCGACTCATAGCAACTCCTCCTTGGGTTTCCAACGCGGTATCACTACGGAAGTAGATTGCCCCATCTTCCTTCCAAGGAGTGGCTGGTGGGTTTGAAGCGCCAGCCTTCTGGTTAGCAGTCAAGTGCCTTAGGCACTATGCTACCAGAGCTCCTTTCAGCAGCTGTAGATGGTATTAAGCATCAAAACTAATTATTAATTGCTCAGATAATTAAAGTAGATAAAAATCAGTCAGACAAAATGGGTGATGGTAACATTGCGTGCTTTCACCTAAAATTTTGTATTTGTTTTCTGAGGACTCAGAATTCATATTTGTTCTATTTCAGGATGACAGCTTTTCAATATCATGTAAAACCCAAAGACTGAATTGTTTCCCTGTCCTCACGGGTATCATTAGTAATGGGTCACCTGGAATTTTTAATTCTTCCAAACACAATCAGACTGACATAAGCATGTAAGTTGAAGTAAGTGTCATATTACCCTCCACAGGCTGAGCCACCAGAACTTTTTTTTTTTTTTTTTTAATTAGGATTTGGGTGAAGATTTACAGAGTAAATTCACTTTTCATACAGCAGTTCACATATACTTTGTCTCATGTCATTGACCAAAATTTACAATGCAGCAGCTCCCCTCCCACTTCCTCCCCATAGTTACCTCCTCCCAGTGTCCATCCCTTCATACTCTACTCTTCTGCACCCTGAGCTATCTCCCTGTGCATAAGCAGCCCTTCCTTCTCCCATGATTGTTCTCTCCAGGGCGTGTCTCTACTTGAGGTAAATGTTTAACTCACATGCCTGTACTTTGTTCGGCTGGAAACCACAGTTGTGGGTTCAATTCCAGAACTTTGCATAAAGTCCTTGAAATATGAAAATCATATCACAACTTTTATGAGTTCATATTAATTTTATGTACTCCAAAATACATTTGATGTTATATATAGCACACACATTACATACATGTGAATGCACACAAATTTAACATTTCAACTACTCTGTTATCATCTAGTGTCTCTCTGTGGGTCACTCCAGGCATAGCCCCACAAGCACTGACCATGGGTTTATATAATCTAACATGGGAGTTATATTTTGTTTATGAATAAAGACATGAGTAAGGGGACTGGCCTTGAGATGAATTCTGAATTCTTCCAAATCAGGAAAATCAACAAGAGTGATTATAGCAAAGTATGAGCTTTGGGAGTTCTGGTAGCATAGTGCTAAAGCACTTGACTGGTAACCAGAAGGCTGGCGGTTCAAACCCACCAGCCACTCCTCGGAAGAAAGGTTGGGCAATCTACCTCTGTAGTGATACTGCCTCGGAAATCCAAGGAGGGGTTCTATGAGTCATGTCTGACTCGACGGCACATAACAATAACAACAACATGAGCTTGGTAAGGTGATCCTTGATGCTTCTCTTCCCCTTCCAGGACCTCACCTCCACATGTGCATTCTCACTCAAGCAGCAAGGCCCCAGAGTAGTGCTAAGTTTCAGGAGGGGCTAAGAGAAGAGAGAAGTAAGGAGACCCCAAAACTCATGATTTGTGTCCTCAGATGACTTACTGCAGTGAGGCAACCAATCATAAATCAAATCAAGGCTTGTAGGAAAATCCATGGTTCTCTTCAGCCTATATGGAATTTTGAAATAGTTTTAATTCAATGCCTTTATGTCTAGTGGATGTTGCCATTTTTTTCCAAGCCCCATCACTCTTTTTTTCTCCCATTCATCTTTTTGACTCATTAATTTATATCCGTCAGGTCCCCAGAGGTACTTGAATCTACTACTTCTGCATTAGATGCAGAACCAGGACAGGGTGGGGATGCTGAGCCAAACTGATGGTTGGCACCAGCTTTGGAGAATAACAAAATAGCCCCTCCGTCGACGGTTCACAATCTCTACTTGCTATTAAAACAACAGCCTGAATGTTACCATCATGAAGTCATATGATTAGAAGTTTCATGCCTACTTCACTAGTTATTAACTGTGAGATCTTAGCCAAATCATATAATTTGACTGAATCTGCTTCTTCACAAGTGATTCTGGATACATGTCCAGAATGCAGGATTGAGGATGTGGATACGGAGTTGCAGATAGGACCTTGCCGCAGACCAGCACAGTCACTGGGCTCGGTTCTATAACTCGAAGAAGATTATAGGTGAATAGGGAGTCGGCGAATTGGCTAACAGAAGACAAACAACTCAGAGGCTGCTTGCAACTGAGAGCGTTTATTGCCTTTAGCTACATGTTTTTATAGTATAACCATTTCTTCTTTTGATTTTAATT
>NW_006921605.1:14081110-14086579 GCF_000298275.1 Orycteropus afer afer | reverse complement strand
GGAAGCTTAGAGTTTCCTTGAAACAGCCGCTTCAGACCGGTGACTATGTCACGCGGACCCCACCGGGGCTGTCGTGGCAGGACCTCCGGAAGTGCTTTGGGAAATGCAATTCATTTATTTGAGTGGCTTAGTTAAGAAAGTGCAGATGAATCATATGACCAATTGCCATCAGCTCACAATGTTCTTCATAACTTTAGGTGCACATGAATTATGAGGTTACCTGAATAACATCTACTTCTGGATACCTATGGCAACCTGTTTTCCACCGTACATTATGATGAACAGCATCAGTGACTACAAACTAAGGAAAGTAACAAAGTCCTCACGTGTTTTAATACACAGAGAACTCCTCCTTATGATAATAAATGCATGCTCAGGTGCTGCACCTCAATATATGCTCGACAAAATGAATGAGCAAACATCTTCATCACAGGTTACCAACTATGAAGACAATGCTATACTTTACTAAATAAATGTGAGACCTCAGAAGGGACAGCTTAGGCGATATCATTGATTAATAGAGAGTTACTACTGTTATCTGGTATATCACTTAGTTTCCTTTACAGACACCTGCATTGACATAATCACATTTCCTCTCTTAGTGATAGTTCCCACTTTCCAGAAAGTGCTTAATGTATTTGGTAAAACAACCCTGACCAGCTCACCACAACACTTTGTTATAGTGTTGAAAAAGATTGTACTTTGCAAATTCCATTTGGGATGCTTTCATGTAAAACTCAAGAAAGCTCTTCCTCGTGTCCCTAATGCTCTTAGTGTCACCAGCTGATGACGGCTTTGTGCTCTTGAGCTTTGTGAAAGTTCAAGGAATGTCTTGGATTGAATTTATTTTCGTGCATCCTGCTTTCAAACCATGCCTCTCTTTAGCAATTACGCCCATGGCAAACATAAAATACCTTTTTTCCTTGACTTTTATGAGACACACATTCACTGTTTTCTTTCTACTGCTCCTTTCACTCTTTCTCAGGCTTCTTTTGGAGTCGACTTGCCCTGGTTCAAATCCTGACTCTTCCGCTCCCAAGGTGTATGATCCTCCAAAAGTTGTTTCATCATTCTGTCCCTCATTGGTTAGATAGCATCCTTATTTTATATTCCACATAACAGAACACCTATTACAAATGCATTGCTTATATTCAGCATAAATTTTAAGAATCATACAGGAAATGGCAAAACTACTTCTGCTGAGCCTTTGTGCAATTTGCAAGCTTTCATAGGACCACAGGACACAGTAGCTTTGGGAAAAAAAGGACAGGGATCTCATTGAGGCAATGCCCAGTCATTCCATGATGGAACATGAGCTAGTGATGTTGTACTTTTTCCCTCTAGAAGAAGGCACCAAGTGGATTGCTGCAGTATTGATGCCTTGACTAGCAAGGGACCTGCGTGCCTCTGAAGCAGTGGCAGTAAATGGCAGTGCTGTTTGCTGAATCAACACACAATTCAATAACTGGATATCATAAAAGGAATACTTAGGGAATGATATGTTTGCAATTTCTCAGGCCTCAGATTTTCAGGACTTGTGATGTGTCTCCTATTTCGTTATTAGAATGAAGCCCTCTTCTAGCTCCCGATCTCAGGCCTCCACCTTCTGCTTACTGGTCTGGGCAGGCGCTGGTGGACACTCCCTCGTATTTCTTAATCATCCTTCCAATGGAAGCTTTTTACTACATTTTCAACTCAGAAGATATTACACAAATAATTCAACATCTGTTAATTCAGGTAAGTGGCCCAAATTACAAGATGAATTTATTAGATGCTTTTTCATTAATGTAGTAACACTGATTAATCTTAAACCAAAGAACTTCAAATTACCTGTGCAATAGCATCATTTTAGAGAATTGAAGTTTAAGTATGAAATAATTTCTAGGTAGCCTTTATTTGATACAAACTTAATATTGCTATTTTCAGATCCTGTGTAGGATTGGATATGTCACAGCTTTTGTTTTCTTGACATATGTGATTTCATTCATTTTTTGCAATGGGGGAAAAAAAAAACAGTGGCATTTGGTCATTTTGCTTCCTAATTGTAAGTATGCATATATTGCATATTGTTTTATTTTAAACAATTTTTACATACATCTAAGAATATAGTTTAATCTTTGTACTAAGCATAATGGCAAATTAATATTGCTCTCTAGAAAATTTGATTTCTCCTAATTATGTTGTTAGTTGCCATCAAGTTGGCTCTGACTCAAGGTGACCTTATGTAAAACAGAACAAAACCTTTTCTCGCCCTTTGCCATCTTCATGATCAGTGGTATGTTTAAGTCCCTCGAGTGGCTATCGTAGCTGTAAAATGCATGTGTGGTGTGTGCTATTTGTAAACAGATCACTCTCCAACATGTCCTCGGCTTTGACCTCTCCACTGAACCAGACATTTCCACCTCTAACAATTAACTTAAAATTACATGTGAATATTTAAGAAGCATCTCAGTGCTGACCTACCTGAGAATATAACCCTCTGCCATCCTCCTCCTCCTCTTCTCTTAAAATTTTACATAATTAAAACACAATCTACCCAACTACTTGTTTATGCCAAAACTCTAGAGTCATCCTTGATTCCTCTTTTCATCTCTTCCCACATTTAATCCATTTGCAAGTCCTTTAGACTCTAAATATTTCCTGAGTCTGTTTGCTGTTTCCCACCTTCACCGCCTCCTCTGTTATTGTTTATGTTTTCATCATCTCTCCCCTGAAGTATTGCAGCACACCTGTATCTGATCCCTGCTTCACTCTTGCAACCCATAATCTATCCCCCAATTATAACTGAAGTGATATTTTAAAAAATAATTTTTTTTATTGAAAAGTATAACCTGCCTAAAGAATAGCACATATATTGTAAGTGCACAACTCAATAAAAATTTTAAAAGTGAAAACTTCACATGACTCCATCACACACATCAAGAAATAGAACGTGACCAGAACTTCAGAAGCCACTTATGTCCCATTCCTAACTATACCCCTTCCCTACAAGAAATCATTTTCTTGAGCTGCAATATCATGGGTGAGTTTAGGCAGTTTCTGAATGTAATATACACAGAATCCTACAGAGAACCTTATCTTGGATCTGCCCACTCAACATTATGCCCTTTAGACTCACCCAAGCTATTGTATCAGATACACACATTCACTTCTTTCCATGGCTGTACTTGCCTGTTGATGAATGTACTATAATTTGTCTACCCAATCTATTGTTGACATTTTGTGGCTTCCTGTTTTGAATGGTTGTGAATAATACTGTTGTGAACTTCCTTGTATGTCTTTTAGCACACATGTGAATGCCTTTTAGGATGCAAAGCTGGGAGTAGAATTATTAGATAATAAAGTATTCATATGTTCAACTTTAGTAGATTTTACCAACATTGTCCCAAAGTGATTGTGCCACCAATAGGGGTGATAATCCCACTGGGTGATATGGAGGATACTTTACATCTTTGTCAACATTTGGAAGAAACTGAAATAAAATGTAACAAACAAATGGGAATTACGAATTAAGAAAATACACTGACTTCCAGATTGGGTTAAAAAATAAAATTCAGCTCTATGTTGTTTACAAGAAACACACCTAAATCATGGGCAATAACAGAACAGATATTTTTCAGCTAGATCACATTAGATTTACAAATAATATATAAAGTAAAATTTAAGAGCAAACATAGTAAGCAGGAAAATAAAAAAATGAATACATTGAGAAAATGTACAACCCATGAAAAAGATGCCAGACTTATTGCCAAAGGGGCAAGGAGGCTGCATCTTCTGACCTCTTCTAACCACACAAGAGGAAGACAAAATCACCATCAGTAGCCCAAAGCCTGTCCCTATGAGGCCAGACATGCTGCCTCCCTCTAGCCCTTTCACCAACCCTGGCACCAACTATTCCTCCTGCAACACCCACCATCTCTCTGCAGGGTTCAATAATTTGCTGCAGTGGCCACACAGATCTCTCAGATTATGGAGTTTATTAGGGAAGCACCAGGGTACAATGCAAGTTCAGGAACAGTGAATGCTCAGTCTCTCTCAACCCGCCATCTCTCAGCCAACAGTCTCTCTCAGTCTCTCTCCCAGCAGTGTGTGCCTCTCAGTGTCTCTTTCTCAGCAGCCCGTCTTTCTCAGCCAGCAGTCAGAGAGACTTCTTCTGCCTCTAGAAGGGCTCCTAACCAATCCCAACATCAGAATTCTATACACCTGAGAGGGAGCGAACTTCCCGGAAGATTGCGTTGTGCTGGTTCAACAGAAATACCCCAGGTGGATAACTTTAGCAATCAGGAGCTACGCGGGTACTCACAGCAAATTCTACTGCAGGGTTTACAAAGACTTATGGCTAGAAATGCCATACCAGGTGATTTACTACACCACACTTATATTCCATTTTTTAAAAAAGTACACAACAACAAAATACATACAACACAATTATCTTTAAAGATACCAGCAAACCTAAATCACCTGTTTCAGAACTGAAAGAGCAGGTGGCAAAAATAAGCCAACATGTAGAGACTTAAATAAAAGACTGCACAAGTCGGATTTGATCAGATGTGTAGACAGAAGCCATCTGTGTAAGGACAGCAGAGTAGAGGTGACAGGAGGTTCAAAGAGGAAAGTGGACGGCTGCAGAAAAGAAAAACAGAAACCTGGTCTGGCTTTGGGGGACATCAAACTTTACTTGCTCCAGCCACAAACAGGTCTGATGAGGGAAGGCAAGTTGATAAAATACTGATAACTAACTCTAAAAATAGGTATTTCAGAGACTAAAGGGATAGTCTAGAAAAAAGTAAATAAGAACACTTGAGAGAAGAATGCCTCACCCAGGGAGGAAGCGCTCTGAGCTGAATGGGGGTGTGGTCCAAGATGCACTGTATGCCTGCCCTTGGGCAATAAGACGCATTACTCCCTGGGTAAAGTGACAACTGATACACAGCATCCCACACAACTCCAAGAAGAAAGCAATAAGGCTACAACACAGAGCCCAAGTGAGCACACCGCCCATCCATGTCCCCAGGCCTCAAGACGTCCCTAGGCCTCAAGACGTTAACAGAAATTACTACCCATCATCAAACTCTCTCTCAGAACATAAGACAAGCAGGTGTCAGCTCTGAAGAAAGGTGTGTTCAGAGGAAATCATAAGACTTAGTCAGGGTAGATAGATCTGAACAGAATCACACAGGTTAAATATGTCCAAAATCAAAGGATCGATCATGGCCACTCTGTAAACACATGCAACAATATACAAAGTCCCAGAGCACAGAACGACAGCTAGTGGACAGCACCAACAACTAGAGAAACACACGAACACAGCACCCAGAACCCAGGCAGCATTCCAGAAGAGCTTTGTCCTGGAAAAGATCTTCAAAAGCATTAATCTAATAAAGCAAAAGCTGAGCGACACAATAATAGAACATTCTCGAATGAGAAAAAGGACATACAGTGAAGACCAATATAATTATAACCTAATGG
>NW_006921605.1:14068358-14080085 GCF_000298275.1 Orycteropus afer afer | reverse complement strand
AAGGTTGGGCAATCCTACTTCTGTAGTGATACTGCCTCGGAAACCCAAGGAGGGGTCGCTATGAGTCAGGGCTGACTCGACAGCACACAACAACAACAACAACAACCCTCCAGTGACACTTTGCTATACTTTGTTTTAGATCACCATCTTCACAATCATTGCTATTGACCTAAATAACTATGGATTCCTAGGGCTCTTGGTATCCACCTTGTTAATACCACCCTTCACTCTGATTGGCTCTCTATTAATTTATTTTGAGGCAAGTAAGTCTACTCATGTCCCAGGGTCATGAACTGGGTGGCCATTTGATACTTCGATTTTGTAAAACTGTAGGTACAGTCCTTCACCGGGCAAAATATATAGCCTCTGTCTTTGCAAATCCAACTCTCTTTGTACACAGCAAGGGTCTTAATCTCATTCAGGGGGCTTATGAAGGTCAGAGGCAAGGCCAAGGCACGAGGAGTTTAGTTTTTGTGATCACCCTCATTTCTAGGAGCAAAAGGCCTTAGTGTGAGGATGAAGAGATGCCTGCCCCCTTTTGATGGTTTGGACATGTTAGCAGGAGTGGAGTACCCGGTAAGAAGATAAGCATAGGTTTATTTGTGTTTACTTGCTAATCCGTAGTGAACCATTGCAGATTAGTGAATAAGTATAAGTAAGCCCATGCTGTCAAACTACTCATTGCTGATTAACAAGTAAGTACAAGTAAGCCTGTGTTTACTTTGCTTCCTGAGTACCCTGTTACTGTCAAGGATTATAAATTTGAAGAGAGGCTTTGATTCTGTAGGAAGGTGCTGTGGGCTTGGGAGGAGACAGACGACAGCTATACCTAGATGCAGAATCTTTGATGTGGTGAAAAAATAGGAAATTGTTCACTACGGATTAGTAAGTAAGCACAAGTAAGACCATGCTTACCTTGCTTACCGGATAACCCTCCACTGCATGCATGTTCAATTTAAGGTGTCTACGAGACATGCACAGGGAAGTGTCAGGAAAGCATTTGGCTACGTAAGTCTGGACTTCAGTGCTTGAGAGTTTGTGAAGACAGAAGCTATGTATTTGATTTGGCTGCTAATCAGAAGGTCAGTGGTTCAAACTCACCAGCTTCTCTGACAGAGGAAGATGAAGCAATCTACTTTTATAAAGAAGATTGGAAACCCAATGGGGGTCACTGTATGTTGGAACTGACTTGATGGCAGTGTGTTTTGGTATATGGAAGGCGTTTCAAGCCATGCGAATGAATGAGATAACCTATAGGGAAGTATCAGTGGAAATAAAAAGAGTGCCAAAGCCCTGGCCTTGAACTCCAGAATTTAGAGGCTGGGAAGAGGAAGAGCCAGCACAACAGGGGAGGTGCCAATAACATGGGAGGGAAACAGGTTGATCAACTCCATGTTATGGAGCAGGGTACGTGAGGAGGAGAGTTGAAAAACAGGGCAGAGGGCAGGGAGCCTGGAACTGATTCTGAACATGGTACGTGGAAGCAAGGAAGACAGACTGCAGTCAGACATTTGCTTTTACCTGATACACGAGGGAGAATGACATAGAATGGAATGGTGGCAAGGCTAATTATGGACAGTATTTATCTGAAATGGGGTGAAATTTAGCAAAAGTTCAAGGTTCATCCAAATACTTTTTCTCCTCATGTTACTGATTTCTCCTGACTCTATGCATTACTTAGGACCTTCAGAATCTCAAATGGTATTTCTGGCATTGCTAATAGTGAGAAGTCATTTCCATTTAAACATTTGGCATGCAGGAACATAATACTTGCATATTTTGAGTTTTTGTTAATTGCATCAAATTTAAAAGGTTTGGGCATCTTGAGCCTCTGAAGCACTGCATGTGCACATGTGAGTGCACACACACACACACACACAAGCTTTCTAATCTGGACCACTATTGTTAAAATGATCATCTCATGCCAAATGTGCAACCCAAATTCTTAATGGCCTGAGTATATGGAAGTACCAGTACCAGTATCAGTTCACTATTAGTTCTGTCATGCTTTCTCTGAACAGCAGTGATGCCAACTTTGAGAATTTTATAGGCTATTAACTAAATTGTCCTTCAAACTTGTGAAAATATCATCATATCTATCCTCTATACGATCAAATTCCTCAAACCAATTCCAATATTAAAATAATTGTTTCTGTGTTGATGCTAATTTTGTTTTTCTTTTTCCCTAGTCTTACCTTCATTTTTTCATTTTCCTTTTTGTTCTATGGTGCCTGGAAATGAAGTTTAGGAAGAAATTAACAAGAAAAGATCCTGTGTTCAGGTTGTAAAAATTCAAATAGAATGTTATATTTTATTTTAATATTCATTGTTTAAAGACGTTTTTGTCTGCCTGGATTAATTAAGTAAAAAGTGCTACAGCAGTCTGTGTTTAAGGGACTTGTGGAACACAAAATCATTGTAATTCATGGTACATTACTGTAATGAGCATACAACTCAGTGAGAGAAATATATTAACATGCAGGAGGCACTGAAAATGTAAAGCCGACCATAATTTAACTGGCATGGTAGAGGGAAGTCACATGCAAGCGATAGAATCTTTGAGATGATGGGTCTGTGTAGGTAAATAATCGGTAAGTGTAGCTAACAGAGGAAGGAAGCATGTATGAAGGCTGAAATGCTCCTGCACATTTGAGAAGGCAGCTGGAAAGAACTGGAAGGCCTGGGGTGGAAGATAATGGAAAATTAAGCAGAAGGTAGAAATGGATGGTCTTGAAATAAGGAAGCATAGGGTCAGTTTTCAAACTACGTAATGGGAAACAGACCCAGGGGTATCTTAAGCACTTTTCCTACATCATACAATATGACTCAAACTCCTGTCTAATGTAGATGGTAGGACAGGAGAATGGCAAGTTGATAGGTAGATTTTAGGAAATCAACTGACAGCATTCATTTGGGGTGCCATAAGGGAGAGAGGCAGAAATCAGCAGTCACTAGTGGTGAGGATGATGAAATTGCTATCAGAGAGACCAATCAGGAAGGAGTGATTCTGATGGGGAGGCCCAGGCTCTGTTCCTGGCCAACACAACTCAAGTGCAGCTGCCATTTGTCTCTCAGCGGAGGCTTCCATGTTATTGTGATGCTGGACAGGTTTCAGCAGAGCTTTCAGACTAAGAGAGACTAGGGAGAAAGGCCTGGCAATCTGCTTCCAAAACTCAGCCAGTGCAAACCCTGTGGAGCACAGCAGTCCGAACTTGTTGTGCAGGGGGTCACCGTAGTCAGGGGCTGACTCAAGAGCAGCTAACAGCAATAACAACGTGATGATGCTATGTCCAGGATTTTTCTGGGACACGTGTATGATTTCAAATGTTCTAAGCTACTGTGCTTCAGAATTCCAAACTATCCATGTTAAAATTACATTTCCTAGATTTCTTTGTCCATGCATCCCAGCCCCCAATTCCTTTGCCAAAATGTGCAATGTCTTATTCAAAAAAGGAAGTCATCTTAGAGAAAGAGAATTCCACTTAGTCAAGAAGCAAAGGTGATGTGAGGGTAATGTTGGTGAAAGACATGAAGCTGTTTGACAGGCAGGCAATGTGTGCTGGGAGAAAGATGCTGCTGTAATAACAGTCTTTCATCTACCCAGAGAACAGTTAACAGTTTACCAAAAATACATTATCTTTGCAACTAGGTTTTTAGCCAGTTACTGGATAGTTTCATACTGTTTTGATTTTAGGATTTCTCCAAGAAGAAGTGAAATTTTTCCAAACCCAGAAGAGCCAGAAGGAGCAGATGAAGACGGTCAGCTGGAAAGAATGAACACAGCTAATGCTGCGACTGCCCTGGATCTTGATGAGGTAGAATTACAAGAATGTTCTTCACCAAATAATTCTGTCAGCTTCAGAGGACAGCTTCAGAACATGAATTTTTGAAAAACATTGGAGGTTTTCATTACGTGACTTCATTGGTATACAATGCCCCAATAGCTAAGTGAGCAAATGATACATACACACACATACACGTGCACACACATTAACTCGTTCATTTATTTTTCAGTCACAGTTATGGTAAGTACAGGTAAATGGAACAAAACCTAAGTAAAATTTTGTGAGCTTTAGAACCTGAATAAAGTTTCTCTAAGAAATTCAGATCATAAAACTAATTTGAGGTGTGTGTGCATGCATTTGTGTATATGGGTATGTGTCTGTTTTCTATTTTTGTTGTTGTTGTTTTGAATATACACAGCAAAACATACACCAATTCAACAATATCTTCATGTACAGCTCAGTGACACTGATTACATTCTTTGAGTTGTGCATCCATTCTCAGCCTCTTTTTCTGAGTTGTTCCTCCCTCATTCACACAAACTCGCTTCTCTCTAAGTTTCCTATCTAACCTGTCGAGTTGCCATTGTCAATTAGATCCCATATGGATATTTCCTAAAATAGCACAATGCTCAAGGCAGACATTCTTCACTGTTGTTGTTGTTGTTATGTGTCATCGAGTTGGACCCGACTCATAGCAACCCCTCCTTGGTTTCCAAGGTGGCATCACTACGGAAGTAGATTGCCCAACCTTTCTTCCGAGGAGTGGCTGGTGGCTTTGAACCACTAGCCTTCTGGTTATCAGTCAAGTGCCTTAGGCATTACACTACCAGAGCTCCTATTGTTTGGTTTTATGAGTGTGTGTCTTGACAGACCTACTAGTTTGGTGAATCTCCCTGTTTGTACTCCCCGAGGAAGAACGTGCTTGCCTAAATCATGATACAGTGTAAATACTCTTCTACCTGCTGGATGGACACAGGCTAGGACAGTGTGCTTGAAGATGGGAGTCCCTAGGTGGTACAAATGGTTAACACTCTAGGCTGCTGACCAAAAGGTTGGCTGTGGTTCCAATCAACCCAGAAGTACCTTGGAAGAAAGGCCTGGCGATCTACTTTTGAAAAATCAGCCATTGCAAACCTTATGGAGCACAATTCTACTCTGATGCACATGGAGTCACCATGAGTTGGAGCTGACTCAACGGCAACTGGTTTGGGGAAGGAAGGTCTTCAACAGGGAAAGGTTGGGCAGAGGGAGTGTGGAGCAGGCTGAAACCAAGGTGTTGTCCTAACAGAAACCAGTCATCATCACCAGCTGTCTGCAGAAGGAATATGCAGGCAAAAGGAAAAACTGCTGTATGAAGAAGAAGAAGAAAAATGGCCATGAGAAATGTCTCTTTTTGTGTTAAGAAAGGTTGGAAACAGAGTTCAGTTAAGAGATCGACCTGGACCTCTGAAGATTAGGTCTTCAGAAGGGAATGATGATACCTAATCTGGGGCTATTTCTTAATAAACAAGGAAGGCAGCCAGTCTATCAACAGGCAAAGGTGGATCCATCCCATTTAAAGCTTCAGTTCTCATTGTAGCAAAGTTTTCTCTTTGCATAGGGAGATGGTTTCATTTAAATTACAGTATTTTTGCTAAGAAAGAAGGGTGGTATAGATTTCTACCCACTGCTATAGAGCTGATTCTGACTCATGGCGACTCTAGGATGGTAGAACCCACAGGATTTCCAAGGCGGTGCATCTTTACGGAAGCAGACTGCCACATGTTACTCCTGAGAGGCAGCTGGTGGGTTCAAACCGCCAACTTTTCAGTTAGCAGTCAAGCGCTCAGCCACTGTGGCCCCAGGGCTCCTCATAGATTTCTAGGTAATGTAATTAATTCTATGACAGAGGACGCTGCACAGAGAGAACTGACCATGGCAGAGCAATAGTAGCCTGTTCTTCAAGACTAATGAATAGCTCATTTTGTGGCGGTGTCAGTAAGCAGCAATGGGTCTCAGAATCAAGATTTGTTTCCAAATTCCAGCTTAGCCTCTAACTGGCTGCATGATCTTGAACAAGTTTTCTTATTTAAACCTGAGTTTCCTCAGGTATAAAATGAAGTTAATAACTCTTAGGGAGGTAGGCGTGTGTGCAAAGGATAAATGTAACAATGTACATAACACATTTGACACAGTGATTGCCACATAGTGAACCCTTGAATGGTATTTGTTGTATTTATTTTGTTATTATTTGAACTTATAATTCTGATTGTATCTATTTCTTCCAGGTGAAGTTATAGGGCTGCTAGGACACAATGGAGCTGGTAAAAGCACACCTATTACGATAACTGGAGACACAAAACCAACTGACGGGCAGGTCGGTAAAACACACAGAAACATGGTACTGAAGCTTAGAATGAACTAGTTACAATGGCTAATGATGACAATCATAAACATACAAAGATGATTTTTTCTTATTAATCAACATGATTTATGCATGAAATTAAGGATATTAATTAAGCTCTCATGGCACAGTGCCTAAGGCATTTGACTGCTAACCAGAAGACTGGCAGTTCAAACCCATCTGCCACTCCTTGGGAAGAAGACTGGGCAATCTACTTCCGTAGAGATACTGCCTTGGAAGCCCAAGGAGAGGTCGCTACGAGTCAGATCTGACTCAATGGCAGTGAGTTGGTTTTGGTTTGGTTTGTTGTTGTTGTTGTTGTTATGTGCCGTGGAGTCGGACCCGACTCACAGCGACCCCTCCTTGGGTTTCCAAGGCAGTGTCACTATGGAAGTAGATTGCCCCATCTTCCTTGGTTTTTGGTTTAGTGCCAAAAAATACTTAGTTGATGAGAAAAACCCACTAAACCAAACCCACTACCATTAAGTCATTTCTGACTCACAGTGACCATACAGGACAGAGTAGAACTGCCCCGTAGGGTTTCCAGGGTTGTAAATCTTTACAGAAGTAGATTGCCTCATCTTCCTCCCATGGGTCAAACTGCCAGTCTTTAACCACTATGCCACCAGAGCTCCTTAGTTGATGAGACAGGATACATAGTATTTATTCTATGTTGTTAGTTGTCATCAAGTCAACTCTGACTCATGATGACCCCGTGTGTATGGAATAAAATGTCTCCATAGGGTTTTTAAGGCTGTGACCTTTCAGGAGCAGAGCATCAGGACTATCTTCAGAGACACCTGTAGACATTCAAAGGAAATATATATTCCTTGAGCTCAAGGATCTTTGGATTTTTGACTGATGTATCCCAAGGACTTGTTGAATCCCACTGACTTACTCTGTGTTATACCATGCACCACTGTCATGTCAAGTAAGACTTCATAGGTCTTCACAAAGAGCCTATAGGAATAGGAGCTCACATATAAATATTGGGTATCTCCGGCCCAGGTGATACAATGGTGCATCCAGCAACAATACAAAAATTGAGCATCTGAGGGTGTTACCACAGATCCAATAAATTCATGAAGCATAGCAATGATGCTGGGATAGTGTTAATAGACCCAGGATTTGTTAGGACAACAGATATCCTAAGTTAGAGAAAAATGAATAACTTTCCAAATTCCAAAGTGAAAACTAGAATAATGCCTGAATACCTCTTGGTAGTATGTCGAGGTTAAGTTGGACAAATTGATTGGACAGAGGTCCAAAGGAATATGACTTGAAAGGGGAGATGATATTGAAATTTGACACAAAGTCAACATCAGAGTGGGTGTTCATGAAGAGAAGTTGTGCCATGGTATTGATTACTACAGAAGTCTCCAAAATTGTCTTTCCTTTCTGTTCTTGCCTGTACTACAGACAGAGCCATCTTTCTAAAAAGTAAATCAGACCATGTCACACTCCTGCTTCCTATCCGTCCATTAGAATTAATCTAAAATCCTCACCATGGCCGAGGAAGGCTCCCCAGTCTTGGTCTGGCCTCTGTCTCCCATGTCTGTCTTTCACACCACTCTCTCACCCCTTGTTCATTTCAGCTTTCCTTTGCCTTCCCACCACAGGATCTTTGAGTTTTCTTGTTGTAAAGAAAGAGTAATTAAAAAAAAAAAAAAAAAACAGTTTTATCATTTGTAAAACAGGGACAGTAAAAATAATATCAGTCAAAGTTTTCTCATAAATGAAACAAGGATGATAAAAATTACACCTAACTCATAGAGTTGTTATAAGGATAAAGTAATTTAAAGCATAAAATGTTTAGATTTGGGCACACAACAAACACTGGGTAGACATTAACGATGATCCATAGCATAGTATATGGCTTGTGAAAATAATCTGTGCTATCACATACTTAAGAGCTCTGGTGGCACGATGATTAAGGCATTCAGCTGCTAACCAAAAGGTCGGAGGTTCAAACCCACCAGTCGCTCCACAGAAAAAGAGGAGGCAGTCTGTTTCAAAGATTTACAGCCTGGGAAATCCTGTGGGGCAATTTTACTCAGTCTTATAGGGTTGCTCTGAGTCAGAATGGACTCGACAGCAGTGGGTTTGGTTTGTCTTTTTTATCATGCACTTATTGGTTACCATGTGCCAGATTGGTGGTTCAAACCCCCAAGCTGCTCCGTGGAAGAAAGATGAAGCATTTTGCTTCTGTAAAGATTTATACCCTTAGAAACCCAATGGCAGTCTCTAGGACTTGGAATCAACTTGATGGTATTGAGTTTGGTTTTGGTTTGGCTTTATGTGCCAGATATAGTGTTAAGAGCATTTCATTTATTACCTTAATTCAGGATTTCCCAACCAGGGCACTATAGACATTTGGACACAAGGACTCCTCCTTATTTGTGGTGGAGGGGAGCTGTCCTATGCACTGTATGAGATAATCAGTAGCATCCTTGGTTCTTACGCACTGTTGTTGTTCAGTGCCATTGAGTTGGTTCTGACTCAAGTGACCAAACATTGACTGACCCGTGACATGCTCACAATCATTGCTATGTCTGAGCCTGTTGTTGAGTCACTGTGTTAATCCATCTCATTGAGGGTCTTCCTCTTTTTCAATGACACTCTACTTTACCCAGTGCTACCCACTAGATAGCAGTTATACCTTCCCCCACCTGTTAGAACCAAAATGTCTCCAGCCATTGCCTCATGTCCCTGCAGGGAGTCAGTGGTGGGGAAGTGGGGAGAATTTCACTACTGCTGGACCACCATTGTCTTATTCAATCCTCACAATAAAATTATGAGGTAGATTTTGTAATTACAAACATTTTACCAGTGGGAAAAGGATATCCTTATCTGAATGACTGGATCGATGAATGAAGTCAAGCAATGGACAATCAAATAAACAACCTTGAATTTGACAATGATGATGACTTTGGTAATAAACTCTAAACTATAATGGAAGAATATAACAATGTGGGATATATGACTTTTTGCATCTATCATGGTTTTAAAGCTAAATGATTAGTTACTTATTTTTTTCACTATGAGCACCTGTGTATGAAGAGGAGGGTATCACTGAAACACACACATAATTTTGGGCAGAATCTTAGAATGAACTCTTTGTGTAGGTGATTTAGAAAGGCAGCAGCAGAGATGATACCATTGGGTTCCTAGGGTACTGTCCTCAGGAGAACGTGTTGTAGCCCAACCTGACAGTGAGAGAGCACCTGGAGGTATATGCAGCTGTGAAGAGCTAAGGAGAGATGACTCCAAGGCCACCATTATAGGGTACCCGGGGGAGCTACACTCATCATATAGATAGATAGATTGATAGATAGATAGATAGATAGTGTTATATACATATATAAGGAACTCTGGTGGCATAATGCCTAAGGCAGTTGACTGCTAACCACAAGGTTGGCACTTCAAACTCATTAGCCACTCCGTGGAAGTGAGTTTTTTTTTTTTTTTTGATACACACACACACATACATGCACTGCAGTTGAGTCACATCTGACTCACAGCAACCCCTCCTTGGCTTTCTGAGGCAGAAGGTAGATTGCCCAACCTTCCTTCTGAGGAGTGGCTGGTGAGTTTGAACTGCCAGACTTCTGGTTAGCAGTCAAATGCCTTAGGCACTATGCCACCAGAGTTCCCGGCTTTTTTGTAGTAACCTTGTAGTGTATTGAATGGAGGCCTCACAAAGACATAAACCCATTGCCATTGAGTTGATTCCCACTCATGGTGACGCCCATTGGGTTTCCAAGGATGTGAATCTTTATAGAAGTAGATTGCCTCATCTTACTCCTATAGAGCAGCTGGTAGGTTTGAACTGGAGACCTCCTGGTTAGCATCCAAATGTCTTACTCATTACACCACCAGAGCGTCTTTGAATAAAACATATACATGTTCTAATATCTGGACCTGTCAATGTGACCTTACTTGGAAAAGGAGTCATTTCAGATGTGAGTTAAGTGAAGGATTCTGGGATGAGGAGATAATCTTGATTTTGTCCAGTTGGTGGTTAAGCCCCGCCATTATTAAATTTATATAACCTTTCTACTAAATAACTTAGATTTAAACAAAAGTAATAAATGCTCAAAACTTATCGCATCCCAATTATTTTACTCCATTTTACTATTAACTCTGCTCTTGAAGTATCGGTATGGTAAAAATGCTATACAATGGCCTGCTACTGCGCATCTCTTTCCAACCCTACATTCAATGACATCATGTGGGTAGCCTGAAATCAGCTGTGGTGGAAGTTTACCCCATGGACATTGGCAAACATTCAAATCAGGGCTTCTCACCCCCACACTCCCCCAAAGAGAACCAGTTGTTAAACGTCCAATAGTGTACCACTGCTTGAACGCAACAGAATTCCTGCCCTAGAAAGACTGAATTCTGTGTCTCTCCAACCCTCTGCTTTCAGCTTGGGCCTCCCCAGAGAGATACTGAGTTATCTGAGTGGGCCTTAGATCTAATGACAAGTGTCTTTGCAAGAGAGAGGCAGAAGGCAATGGAGGCACTGTGACTACAGAAGCAGAGATTGGAGTGATGTAGCCATAAGCCAAGGGATGCTTGAAGCCACAGGTGCTGGAATCACCAAAGACGTCTTCCTCTCCCAGAGTATCCAGAGGGTGTGCAGGCCTGACAAGACCTTGAGTTGGGGCTTCTGTCTCCAGCACCATGAGGGAATAAATCTCTAGTGTTTTAAGTAACCAAGTCTGCAGTAATTTGTACTGTAGCCATAGGAAATGAAGGCAAACCCTAAGTGAATGTATTAATCTTGTAACTACTGACCTTCAAAATGGTTATGAAAAAGTGAGAGAGCCCATGTTATCAGAAAAAGCAATGTTAAGGGAAAAAAGTCTGTTTCTTCACATCCAGGTTTCATTGAGGAGAAAAATAAATATTTTAAGAACCCAATACTTACTCTAATAATTTGTTTTCTCTTTACATCTTCTGGGTATGCATGGTACATTTTTATACTTGTCAAATCAATACACTATTAAGCTTTAAATCCTTCTGCAACATCACCTGATACTCAATTCCAATTGAATAAATAGACAAATAAATAAACAGTTTGTGTTGTCAATATACTCCAATTATCTTAGGAAATTTCTGAAATCTGTTGTTTTATAACTATAGAGTATATGTTATTATTATTATTATTAATTTAGTTATCCTCATTTGCTGTTTTCCTGCTACCATCTCATAAATAGTTTTGAAATTCAGCACTTTTCTTTCTAAACAATCTTCTACCCAACATTATTTTCCACATTCAGTGGAATTCATGTTAATTATAAACTCTAACCAAATAAATACTGCTACTTCCAAGCCTGTCATCCCTTCAGAAATCCTTTGTCTAATCTGAATTGTTCTAAATGTGTCCACTGAAACTTTCTTTAAAAAAAAAAAAAATTATTATTTCAGAATACCTTGAGCATTCCCTTTGATTAGCATTTTCCCTAGACCTCAATTTAGGCAGGCGATCCGGGCCACCATCAGAAACAGAGCGGGGGCCATCCTGACCATCCACTACAAGGCTGAGGTTGAGAC
>NW_006921605.1:14066065-14067874 GCF_000298275.1 Orycteropus afer afer | reverse complement strand
ATTACTTTAAAAGAAAAACCCTGGTAATTGTAAAATGTGAGTACTTTCCATTCCTAAAAAGAAGGTAAGAAAAAGAAAACCAGTTGTCATGGAGTTGATTCCAACTCATAGAGACCCTGTGAAGACAGAACAGAAAGTGGGTTAGAAGTGCTGACCTTTTGGTTAGCAGCCAAACACTTTAACCACTGCACAATGAGGGCTACTTTTAATTTCCTAAAGAAAGGCCCAAGTCCATGAAATACAAAGGCTGGGGACAAGAGAGCCAAGTTTAGATTTGGAAGCTGATTCCAGTAAAGGAGTTAACATCTGTGAGGCCTCCACATGGGCACTTACTCAGGTCACCTCAGTGCTCCCAGAGGCTCTTCCTAATCAAAAAACCCACCACCTGAGAGTCAACTCCAAGAGACCCTACAGGACAGAGTAGAACTGCCCCCACAGGGTTTCTAAGATTGTAAATCTTTGTGGAAGGCAGACTGCCTCATCTTTCTCCTGCAGAGTGGCTTCTGGGTCCAAATCGCCAACCTTTTGGTCAGCAGCCCAGTGCTATAAATACTAAGTCACCTGAGTCCCTTGAGGCTAGTCCCACAGGGTAAATCACCACTATTAAGTGAAATCACCTGTACAAAGCCCGTGGCCCAGTCTCAGCATCAAAACTTTGAGACCAGCATCTCTTAGCCATTTTGCTTTCATCAGAATAACTTGGCTGTTTGAAGCCACCAGCCACTCCACAGAAAAAAAGCTGTGGCAATTTGCTTTCATAAAGATTTACAGCCTTGGAAACCCAGTGGGGCAGTTCTACTCCGTCTCTGGTTTCTATCAGCCAGAATCAACTGGACAGCAAAAGGTTTGGTTTTCTGTTTTTTTAATCTGCCATTGTTTGGGTATGCCACATTTTGTTTATGCATTCATCTGCTTTTACTTCCATGATCACTTGTCACTAAGAATGAAAGGTGATAAGCAGAAGTGGGTTACCCAGTAAGCATATGTGAAATTGTTCACTACAGGTTAGTAAGTAAGCAGAGGAAGCCTGTACTTACCTTGCTTACTGGGTACTCTCTTCCTGTCAGGGATTGTCAATTTGAAAAGAGGTCCTGATTCTATAGGAAGGTGCTGTGGGGTTGGGAGAGAGAGAGATACCTGTCATACCTAGAGGCAGAATCTTTGATGTGGTGAAAAATGTGAAATTGTTCACTACAGATTAGTAAGTAAGCACAAGTCAGCCGTGCTTACCTTGTGGGGTACTCTGACCCTGGACTCTAAGTCGCTCTGCCTCTTCCCTCCTGAGAACTTGCCACTCACTGTCAGTCCCTCCCCTTGCCCTCCAACCCTCTTTTAGTAATTAATTTCCTGTTATTAAAGAACACTCATATTACACCTTTCAGACACATTATGTTTAAACTAATTATCGATGAGTGTATTGCTCTCTTTAAATATGCATCTGTCAGTGATTGTGACCTTGAAACCAGCAGTCAGCCTTACTCTTTCCCTCCTCCCAGGTACTCCTCCCTGATGGTCTATAAGCTGCCAGAGGAGGATGTGAGACCTTTATCCCAGGCTTTCTTCAAATTAGAGACAGGTAAGAGTGACTGTTTGAAATAAGATTCTGATAAACAGATGGATTAAAACCTTCAATAAAACCAGTATGATAAATACATGAACAGAGATGTGATATTTTGTGATAAATTAATGAACTATTAAGACCTCTATATCAGTGGCCCACAATCACAGAGGGTTTGATAATGTCTGGAGATATTTTGGGTTGTCACAAAAGCAGGAAGTGAGGATGAGAAATGCTGTTGGCATTTTGTG
>NW_006921605.1:14064283-14065290 GCF_000298275.1 Orycteropus afer afer | reverse complement strand
TATGAGTTGTCCATAAATCTGTATGTAAGCCAGACGTTTGTTAACTTGGGAACTTACTGTGAGTTTGTTTTTGTCTCTGCGCATTTTGTATAGCATTTGACTTCTGATAAGGGGATTCTTCTGTGTTCAGGTGGGCTAAGCCATCACTCTTCTCAGGCCCTGAGCTGTTGGTCTTTGTGGACTGCACTGATTGATCACAGGCTTGCTTTTCACCTGCCACGTTCGTGCATGAATACTGATGACTAAAGCATCCATCCCATGCCTCTTTTAATCTGTGATTTCTTGCTTATCACCACACCTAGTCCTTGAGCCTAGCAAGTCTTTAGGGTCTTCTCTGACTCCTTGTGACAGGGTTAAGGTCACACCAGATAGATTTTCTTTTCACTTTCTCATCCTCGTGGTCACCCTCACTTGATTGTGTGATCCTTTTCCATATTGACTGTGCTGACTTAGTGGTCAGTTTTGCAGGCACAGACTGTTGCATCATTGCAGTGGGAAGGGTTCCCAATGGACTTTGATCAACAGAAGGCACTTTATAACCAATGAGGAACAGGGAGAGAGATGTTCCATGTTGTCTTCCTAAAACACAATGAAGCCTTTTAATGTTCCCCTTTCAAAGATGTTCCCTCCCACTTCGCATTCCTTCTTTGTCCTTAATTTGCTAAAATTGTTTGTCATTTGAAGGAGAGAAAAAGGAAACCTTTTTATCACTGTTGTCTGCGGCATTATGTGAAGATCACACAGAGCACAAGATGTGGAAACGTAAACTAGCATTTTTCTCCTCCAAGCTAAATAACTGTGTTTAGACATAGTTCAATTCTCAGCTGCAATGCATTTACCGAGCGAGGAGCCTTCACAAATGCCTGCTCCATGACTGTCCCTTTGTCTTGTTACATAAATTCATTCTTCTGTACTATCAGATGACTGTTGGGCAATACCAGCTCTAGCAAGGCTGCAATCTCACATGCCCCCTCGAGGTCAGATCTGCTTGAGATGTGGACACCTGC
>NW_006921605.1:14061963-14062953 GCF_000298275.1 Orycteropus afer afer | reverse complement strand
CTCAAAAGCATCGACTCTTCTTCAGTCCTCTTTATTCACTGTTCAGTTCTCACATGTATATGAAGCAATTGAAAATATCATAGCTTGTGTCAGGCACACCTTAGTCTTCAAGGAGATATTTTTGCTCTTCATCATTTGAAAGAGATCATTTGTAGCCAATTTGCCCACTGCTGTATGTCATCTGATATCTTGACTGCTGCCTCCATTGGTGTTGATCATAGAACCAAGTAATATGAAGTCCTTGACAACTTCAATCTTTTCTTCATTTATCATGATGGTGCTTATTAGTCCAGTTGTGAGGATTTTCATTTTCTTTATGCTGAGGTATAATCCATATTGCAGGCTGTAGTCTTTAATCTTCATCAGTAAGTGCTTCAAGTCATCCTCACTTTCAGCAAGCAAAGTTGTGTTGTCAGCATATCACAGGTTGTTAATAAGTCTTCCTCCAATCCTGATGCCACGTTCTTCTTCATATAGTCCAGCTTCTTGAATTATTTGCTCAGTGTACAGATTAAATAAGTATGGTAAAAGAATACAACCCTGACACACTCCCTTCTTGATTTTAAACCATGCCATATAATACGGTAGTAAATTCTTATCACTAGAGGTGGAATACAGCTTCATGCCCTCTTGTGTCAAGATGAACAATTGCTGGATCTTTCTTTTATGGGAAGTGTTTGTGGGTTCCTTGATGACCCCCTCTGCCCTCTAATCTGTAACCTCTAACTGCAGCTCCTTGGGCTGGGGTGGGTGATGGCTCTTCCTCTTGTGACCAGTTTGCAGCCTTTGGACTCCTTACTTGGAATCACATTTCCCTGTAGGGGGTGCTCTTGAAGTATGTCCCCATGAAGGCCATAAGAAACCCACAAATATCTTTACTTCCGCAAACTCTGAACATACAGAGTAGCCAGCCATCTATAATATTTCTTCTTTGCATTTTTCCAGACATGAGCCATAGACTAGTCTCCACGTCCCAAATTTGCAAGCCAA
>NW_006921605.1:14053513-14061592 GCF_000298275.1 Orycteropus afer afer | reverse complement strand
AAACTCAAAATGGGATAGTTCAAGGAGGTTTTGTTTATAAAAGGATTTTTTGTAAAGGGACCAAGAACAGTGCAATTACTAGAGGTAGAGCTGTTTCCATTCCTAGATTCACAGGAACTAAGAGAAGAAGCAGTGGCTGGAACCTGGGAGGAGAGTCATGTAGAATTTGCCACCAGAGAGAAATGACCCCCTTTGGGTTTCCAAGGCTGTAAATTTTTACAGAAGTAGATTGCCCCCATCTTCCTTCTGCAGAGCACCTGGTGGGTTTGAACTGCTGACCTTCTGGTTAGCAGCCAAATGCCTTACTAGTATGCCACCACAGGTCCTTCAGGGAGAAACAGTGACCTTTAATCCAGGGATACAGTTGGTCTCAGGGAGTGCGTGAAAGGAATAAATGCCTTGAACTCCTCACTTCTCTGTTCCTCCTGCTCTGTTCACAGGTGGAACCTAGGAGCCTTTTATTCAGTCCTAGGGACTGAGAGCAAGACAGAGAAGAGTGAGGAGGATGTGGAAGGGTGCGTGGTAGTGTTTCAGCCCAGAGGACATCATAGCTTAGCTCATCCTGCAGAGGTGGTCTGAAGCCTCATAGATTGTTCTCCACTCTTAATGGTGTCTCTGCTGAAACTTTAAGAAAATGGGAGAGTATTTCTTCCCTGTTATATGACTATGGGGTGAATTTGCATCCACAGATTCCATCAAAGAATATTTATGACCTTATCTTTTATGCTGAAGATCTATTTGTATTTACTTTTTTTGTATATGACTTGGTAAAACCGTTTGAACAGAAAATACATGAGCTCTAACGTAAGTCCACCCTTGTGCAGTTAAGTAGACCTTCGAACTGGAGGAGTACAGCCTGTCTCAATCCACCCTAGACCAGGTGGATCATTTTTGTTACTTTATCTCCGCCCTGTGACCTTAACGTAAAGCATCTTCTTCGCACTCACTCGGAGCTATGGGAGGCTGTGTGACATCCTGCTTCCTGTTTCTTCCCCTTTCCAGGTTTTCCTGGAGCTCTCCAAGGACCAGGAGCTGGATGGCTTTCAGGAAGAACTTGGTTCCTCCGTGAAGTGGAAGCTCCTCTCCCAGGAAGAGCCTTAAAGCCCCCAACACCCAGTGAGGTTGTTTAATCCTGAGATTTTTTAAAAGACAGTATTTTATAGTATTAAAATATCTTATCTCAAATATGGCACAAAATACTTTTGAAACTTGTATCGTAGTTTACTCAATAGCATTAATTATATTGGAAGGAGAAAGGGTCAGAATAAAGTCAGTGAGAACAGTGATAAGGCATGGGATTAAGCCAGACCACGCAGCCTCTGTGTCTACAACTGATGACCATGTTCTATATGACATCAAATTTACATGTGTGCTCACTGTAGAATTGTTTGTCTCTGAGGATGATACAGAGGTGGTTTTATTTTCTCTGAGCTTCAAAATATTGAATGCTTTCTTTTCTTTGGTTGGGTGACGGACAAATCAAGACGTGCTGGTTTTAGAGGGAAAAGAGTCAGTTGATCACAAAGCAACACAGTACTTGCTTTCTGTCATTCATTTATTTTTTGAAAAATTCTCCTTAAGCCACTGATTTTCCTTTCTGTCATTTTCAGATTTTAGATGTAAAGTTCATGTTTTGTCTGTTGGAGCTATTATGGAAATTCGAAACCTGTTGAAATAAATAACTGCAGTAAAAATTTGAATGTAAAATTCAAATTGGTGAAAATACTAAAATACACAGCTAACATTCAATTTTGAAACATATTTCTGATTTTTATATGTTTTCTTAAGATGCAAGGCTCTACCATTATACAAAGCTCTAAAACTTTATCATTCTTAATTTTCCATATCTATATATGTCAATGGGAGCTCTGGTGACATAGTGCCCAAGGCATTTGACTGCTAACCAGAAGACTGGTGGTTCAAACCCACCAGCCACTCCTCGGAAGGAACACTGGGCCATCTACTGCCTCAGAAACCCAAAGAGGGGTTGCTATGAGTCGGGACCAACTCCACGGCAGTGAGTTTGGTTTTTGGTTTATATATGTTGTTACCTATCCAACAAAGAAGACTATACATATGGAAACTTAAAATAATCACAAGATAATTGGACACACTTATTTAGATAAATTGGTGGTAATGTTATTGTTTCTAGCTAATTGAACATAGAAAGGAAATGGGTGAAGGATCTTTACTTTGATTTCAGTTGTATCTTATATCTTCCTATTTATGAAAATAAAACAGAGTTATCAACATTTAGAATACTTCTATACAACTTTGGGTAAATTGTTTACTCTAGAAGGGCTCCAGAATTCTTATTATAAAAAGGCAATGTTAATTCTGGCTCTCCTTGCTTGATTTTCATGAGATACAAATGAGTTGTTGCATATAAACATGTTGAAAACTATAGCGTGCTTTGCTTCTATTAGTAGTAGAGTAGGAATCCTTGTAATGAACCAAACTGCCAAAGACTGCCCTTACAGTTGTGTGTAAGTCTTGCTTCTTAAATTGAACATGGCTTTTCAGGTCTTTGTCCTACTTCACTAATGTTTTTCTAGACTCAGCACTTTAATGTGTAAGACAATTTCATTTTTCTCATTCGTTTTTCAATAAGAAAATGTTGATGTGTGATATTCTGGGAACTGGCCAAGGAACACTAATATTACTTTAGCATTCTGACAGTATGTCACACAAACTGAAAAATGTAGCAGAACAGCACAGTTATCCCAGTGAGAGTTTGTTAAGTAGAGGATTTAAAACCAATAGTCCTTTAAAAACAAACAGTAAATTTGGGTCACACAGAAATTCAGATCCAAGCATGGTACAATAATGACAATAGTATTACCATTTTAGTATGTTAAGAATATACATTATTTTCCAGATTCTGTGAATATATTGATTGTTTCATTCGGGTGTCACAGTAACCCTGAAAGTAATTCGTTTTATTCTTAATGATCACTGTGGTAGGCAGAATTTCTAAAATTTCTCATGAAAAGAACCAATGATCCTCCTTAATCTCCAGAACCTGTTAATATGATGTGATGTCACTCCCATTACAGTGTCATATTGTATGGAACATTTGACCTTAAGATAGGAAGATTATCTGGGTGGGCTTGATCTAATCACACAAGTCCTTAAATGTAGAGAGCTTTCTCTAACTCAGAGAGATTTGAAGCCCAAGGAGGACTTGATATGCCAGGGCTGGCTTTGAAGATTGGGTGTGGATGTGGAGCTAATGGGCTTGGGGCTTGTACTTGGATGATGAAAATGTTCTACAATTTAATTGCAGTGATTGTTGTACACTAGATGAAAAACCATCGAATTGTACACTTTGAATGACTGAATTATATGGTATATAGGTTATATCACTAAAACTATATTTTTTTTTAAAAAAAAAAGATTAAAAAAAAAGAGGATTCGAGGGAATATGAAAAAGTGTGGTATAGTAAATTACCTGGTACGGCTTTTCCAACCATAAGTCTTTGTAAACTCCATTGTGGTATTTTCTGGGAGCAACTGAGGAGCTCCTGATTGTTAAAGTTATCCACCTGGGGTATTTCTGTTGCGAGTGGCACCAAGCAATGTTCTGGGAAATTCGCGCTCTCTCAGGTGCTTAGAATTCGGATGTTATGATCGGTTAGTTTGGCCACTCTGCCAGGCTCAAAAGGAGCCCTCCTAGAGGCAGAAGGGGTCCTCTGACTGCTGGCTGAGAAAGACATGCCGCTGAGAGAAATGTGCTCTTGAGAGACACACTCTGCTGATAAAGAGACACCCAGAGACATGCATTGCTGAGAGAGACACAAAGAGACACACATTGCTGGGAGAGTGGCTGAGAGAGATTGTTGGCTGAGAGACAGAGGATTGAGAGAGACTGTTTTTCCTGAACTTGAATTGTAACCTGGTGCTTCCCTAATAAACCCCATAAACTGTGAGTTCTGTGTGGTCACTGCAGTGAATTATTGAACCCAGAAGAGAGGTGGTGAGTGCTGAGGGAAGAAAGGTTGGTGTCAGGGTTGAAGGGAGGTGGCATGTCTGACCTTGCAGGGATAGGCCTTGGGCTACTGATGGTGATTCTGTCTTCCTCTTGTGGGGTTCAAGGAGGTCAGGATATGTGGCCTCCCTGCCCCTTTGGCAAAAAGTGTCCATGGGTCACATCTAATAAATAATCTGTCATCAGTAAATCCATTATATCTTTAACCTGAACGTGTTTAATTCATTGCACTGGAAACTTGGCACTTCACTAAGGACACAGCTTCTCTTTCTCAAATAGTAAACATATTTTTAATCTCACCATAAGTACTACAGGGATAAAAGATGAGGTAGGTATTCTCTTTCTTCCACCATGTTACTTCTAGGTAATTTTCCTCTCTTTTCTCAAAGACACAAGTTCCTTAAAAAATTGTCATTAAACAGTGTCACTCATTTCTTAAATCAACTACCAAGTTCTGAATACGCCTCCTCCTTTAAATATGTTGGCACCTGAATCATAACGCTTCTCGTTACCACTACTCTTGCCATTATTCTTGGATACTCAACATCTAAATAGATAAGCCATTCGATATTGTGGCTTCTTAGATACTGGGCCTTCTAATTTCTAATGATCATTTCCTTTATTTCCTCTCAGCCACTTCTCCTCCCCAACAAAGAGGGATCTGGCCTCAAACATCAAAAATATTGGGATCAAGAAACCCTTGAGATAAAGGAAAGTGCTATGTAAAAATACACATAAACTGATTAATTGACAGAAAAGGTGGAAGGCAACATTGAGTAGGTTAATAGAATGGAATTTTTTGGAAGATAACAAACTGAGAACTCAATGACAAGAAGGCAGCCATGTTGAAAATCAGAAGAGAGTTGAACAGGACGAGAGAAGAGCATATACAGTGGCCTCAAGTCAGGAACATGTTTGAACATTTAGAGATGCTGCTAGAGAAGTAAAGAGGGGGCAGGTAAGACAGGGCAATGGACACCACTAAACTAACAAACTCAAAAACCAAACTCACTGCCATCGAGTTGATTCTGACTCATAGTGACCCCTCCTTGGGTTTCTGAGGTGATATCTCTATGGAAGTAGATTGCCCAGTCTTCCTTCTGAGAAGTGGCTGGTGGGTTTGAACCACCAGTCTTCTGGTCAGCAGTCAAATGCCATTAAACTAAGCATAACGGAAAGCCATTGGAAGGTAGTAAGAGGAAGAGTTACATGATCAGATACACATTTCTAACAAAAGATTACACTTGTCCTTGAGTGAAGAATTAATTGTACGCTCTCAACTGTGGGTGCAGCGTCATTAGTTAGGAGGTATCTTAGTTATCTCATGCTGCTATAGCAGAAATAACACAAATGTATGGCTTTAACAAACCAAAATATATTCTTTTACAGTTTAGGAAGTAAGAAGCCTGAACTCAGGGTGCCAGATCTAGGGGAAGGCTTTCTTTCTAGTTAGTTCTGGGGAAAGGTCTTGTCTCCTTTCAATATCTGTGGGCCTGTTGTCCACTGGAGATTTCCATGTGTCTTGGCATCCATCTTCCCCTGGGTCTAGGAGCATCTCAGTGCAGGGACCCTGGATCCAGAGGACATGCTCTGCTCTGGGCTCTTGGTAGTAGGTCTCCCTCTCTCTGCTCTTGCAGAAATAAAAGATGATACAAGACCCACCCCAGAGAATCTCCCCTTACATCCTATCAGGGCTGTGACCAGATTAAAGGTGTTGAATCCCATCCTAATCCTCTCACCTGATCACATCATGGGAGGTGATTATATCATTACATAACTCCCAAACCACTGAGAATCATGGTATAGCCAAGTTAAGTTATATTTTAGGGAGATGCAATTCAACCCATGACAGAAGGTGATGGTAAGAGGACGGTAATAGACTAATTGACAGATGATGGAGGCTTGAGGCGGGGTTGGTTTATGGAGACAGTGAGTGCATTGGGGCATATTTTGAAACTAAAGTTGATAAATTGGGCTGATGGATTGGGTGCAAAGGATGTTGAGAGGATGAGAGTAATCAAAGAGGCTTCCTGTATTTTAGGAAGTTGAACAATTGGAGGACAGTGCTATTTCCTGAGATACAGAAAATGGAGGGGGAAACTGTGATATAGAAAGCAGTATTCCAAGCCTGTTTAGATTATCTGAATCAACATGTCAATCAGGAAGGACAGAACTCTGGGTAAAGATAGAAGGGTTTTCCCTGACTAAGCTCTTTACTCTCTTACTGTTAAAGACAATGTGTTTTGTTTTGAAATTGGCCATTTTCTTCTGAGGCTTACAAAATTAAAGTTACAAATACTAGATTTCCTCTGTAAGATTTATAATATGATATAGCCAGCAAGCCAAGCACAGGTGGCACTTCTCTATCGTAGGAAGTGGCTGAAAGTAAAAGAAGTCCATTTAATGGATATATTTAGTGGTCACATGAATTCAATACTTGGAAAGTCAAGGGAATTGAGACCATACCTCCTTCCAGAAAGCTAACAGGAACTTTCAAACTAGGCAACACAGTAAAGTATAATGGAGATTTGAGGAGCCCAGGAAGAAATGTGAACTGTATTTTCTAGAAATACTAAGACCAAGGAAAGCATGTCCAAGCAAATGAGACAGAGTCTCACCATCCTTGCTCCTGTGGAGCATTCTGGCTGAACTTCTCCCAAGACAGATCTGTTCGTTCCTCTGGAAGCCCATTGGATATTCAGTAGTCTTTGCCAACACCCTGATTCAAAGGCATCAGTTCTGTTTTCCCTATTCATTGTCCAGCTTTCACATGCATATGAGGCAATAGAAAAATACCATGGCCTGAGTCAGGTGCACCTTAGTCCCCAAAGTGACATCTTTGCTTTTGAATACTTTAAAGAGGTCTTTTGCAGTATATTTGCCCAAGGCAATACATAGTTTAATTTCTTGACTGCTAGTTCCAAAGACATTAATTGTGGATCCAAGTAATATGAAATCTTTGACAACTTCAGTGTTTTCTCAGTTTATCATGATTTTGCTTATCAGTCCAGTGGTAAGGATTTTTGTTTTTTTATGTTGAGGTGTAATCCATACTTAAGCCTGTAGTCTTTGATCTTCATCAGTAAGTGCTTCGAAACTTCTTTGCTTTCAGCAAGGTTGTGTCATATACATATCACAGGTTGGTAATGAGTCTTCCTCCAATCCTGATGCCACGTTCTTTTCGTACAGTCTACCTTCTTGGATTATTTGCTCAGCATACAGATTGAATAAATATGGTGAAAGGATACAATCCTGATGCACACCTTTCCTGATTTTAAACCACACAGTATCCCCTTGTTCTATGCTAAGGACTGCCTCTTATATTATGTACAGGTTCCACATGAGCACAATTAAATGTTCTGGAATTCCCATTCTTCACAATGTTACCTATAATTATCATGATCTGTATAGCTGAATGCCTTTGCATAGTCAATAAAACACACATAAATATCTTTCTGGTATTCTTTGCTTCAACCAAGAACCATCTGGCATCGGCAATGATAACCTCATTTCACATCCTCTTCTGAATCCATATTCAACTTCTGGCAGCTCCCTGTCTATGTACTGCTACAACCATTTTTTAATTATCTTTAGCAAAATGTTACCTGCATGTGCTATGAATGATATTGTTTGATAATTTCCACATTCTGTTGAATCACCTTTCTTTGGAATGGGCTCTAATATGGATCTCTTCCAGTTGTTTGGCCAGGTAGCTGACTTCCAAATTTCTTGGCATAGATGAGTGAGCACTCTGCATCTATTTGTTGAAACATCTCAGTTGGTATACCATCAACTTCTGGAACCTTGTTTTTCACCAATGATTTCAGTGCAGTTTGGACTCCTTCCTTCAATACCATCAATTCTTGATCATATGCTATCTTCTGAAATGGCTGAATGTCAACCAATAATTTTTGGTACAGTGACTCTACATTCCTTCCATCTTCTTTTGATGCTTCCTGCATCATTCAATATATTGCCCATATTAAAAAAAAAAAAAAAAAAATACCAAACTCACTGCCATTGAGTCAGATCTGATTCATAGCAAGCCCTCCTTGGGTTTCCAAGGTGATATCTTGTAGTAGTTATGTTTG
>NW_006921605.1:14051289-14052768 GCF_000298275.1 Orycteropus afer afer | reverse complement strand
TTGGTTTTTAAACTCCAGGTCTTTGCCCATTTCATTGTAATAGTTCACTTTGTCTTCTTGAGCCACGCTTTTAAATCTTCTGTTCCGTTCTTTTACGGAATCATTTCTTCCATTCACTTCAGCCAATCTATGTTCAAAAGCAAGTTTCAGACTCTCTTCTGACATCCATTTTAGTCTTTTCTTTTTTTCCTGTTTTTAAACGACCTTTTGCTTTCTTCACATATGATATCCCACAACTTGTCTGGCCTTCAGTCATTAGTGTTCAATGTGTCAAATGTATCCTTAATGTGGTCTCTAAATTCAAATGGAATATAGTCAAGATATAAGGATGTATAAGGATCTCTGGTGGTGTGGTGCCTAAGGCATTTGACTACTAACCAGAAGGTTAGTGGTTCAAACCCACCAGCCACTCCACAGAAAGAACACTGGGCAATCTACTTCCATAAAGATTTACTGCCTCGGAAACCCACAGGGGGTCATTAAGAGTTGGAATTGACTTGATGGCAGTGAGTGTGCTTTTTTTTTTTTTTTTTTTTTGGTTTATATTCAAGATTGTACTTTGGCTCTCATGGACTTGTTTTAATTTTCTTCAGCTTCAACTTGAACTTTCATAGAACAATTGATGGTCTGTTCCTCTAACTGATGATAAACTACCTTCTCCATCAATTCTTTCCACAGATGTAGTCAATTTGATTCTATGTATTCCATCTGGCATGGTCCATGTGTATGGTCACCATTTATGCTGTTGAGGAAAGGTGTTTGCAATGAATAAGTCATTGGTCTTGCAAAATTCTATCATGCAATCTCCAGCATCATTTCTACCATCAAGGCTCTATTTTCCAACTACTGATCCTCTTCTTTGTTTCTATCTTCCACATTCCAATCACCAATAATTATTAATGCATCTTGATTGCATGTTTGACCCATTTCAGACTGCAGAAGTTGGTAAAAATCTTGTTTCTTCATCTTTGGCTTTAGTGGTTGGTGCATGAATTTGAATATTAGTCATATTAACTGGTCTTCATTGTGTTGTTGTTGTTATGTGCCATCGAGTCGGACCCAACTCATAGCAACCCCTCCATGGGTTTCTGAGGCAGTAACACTACGCAAGTAGATTGCCCAACCTTCCTTCCGAGGAGTGGCTGGTGGGTTTGTACCACCAGCCTCCTGGTTAGCAGTCAAGTGCCTTAGGCACTATGCTACATTGTAGACATATGAATATTAGCCCATCACTGACAATGTTATACTTCAGGATAGATCTTGAAATGTTCTTTTTGACAATGAATGTGATGCTATTCCTCTTCAATTGTCATTCCTGGCATAGTAGATCATACGATTGTCCAATTCAAAATGGTCAATACTAGCCCATTTCAGCTCATTAATGCCTAGGATATTGATCTTTATGATTCCATTTCATTTTTGACTTCTAATTTTCCTAGATTCATACTTTATACATTCCATATTCTGATTATTCATAGA
>NW_006921605.1:14049573-14050520 GCF_000298275.1 Orycteropus afer afer | reverse complement strand
ATATTTTTAAAATGTAGGGTACTTTCCTGTGTCATTCACTCCTTGGATATAATGTGCTGAATCAGGATGAGAACTATGCACTTTTCACTACAATGTTTTATTTTATACCCACATTGCTCACTGTTCAGAATAGTCTGAGGGAAGCGATTTTTTCTCAGTCTCACAGTGAATTGTAGAGGTCTTCTTCAGACGCTACTATTAGCATGACAGGTAAATTGTAGAGGTTTTCTTCAGACGCTACTATTAGCATGACAGGAGAAAAATCAGAACCTTTACAGTTAGAAGCAAACTATTAAGATCATAAGGACAAGTTCACTTTGTTGTTACTTTTGAGTCAGATAGGATCTAAAGAGTGTATGTGTAGGTAGAGGGGCAGCATAATCGTTCACACAGCAGGGCTGACAGACAATGAGAAATCTCAGGGGTTTGGAATCAGAATGAGGTCTCCAGGCTACAGTGGATGGTGGTTGATTCCACAGTAGAGTTCGCCTTCTCTTGCAGCTCCCCCCTGTACTGTCCTGAACAATCTCTTAAAAGTGTCCACACTGCCAGCATTCATAGAGGGGATCCTAGACACTGTGCTAATGACGTTTTTGGGAATTATATTCCCTCTCCAATTGTTACCCCATAGGCTTTCAGACCCTTTTTACTTGGTCTCTTTTCTACCTAGACCTGCCTGGCAGCCTCACTCAGCAGCCACGTGTAGATTCTTCCTCTGGCAATGCTATCTGAGACTGCCTTGAATAATGTGCCTCCCATTGGAAGTGGTCCCTGGACACGTTTCCCAGCTGTGGCTCTATGAAATAGCAAACAGCCCCCACCCTCTCTAGCATGATCCTGCCCAAGAATGGGGTGAGGGCTTCAGGCAGGGACATACTTTTTCCTTAACTCCATAAAACAGTTCATGACAACTGTGGGGTGTGTTGCTGGCCAACATGATGCAAAGG
>NW_006921605.1:14009170-14016538 GCF_000298275.1 Orycteropus afer afer | reverse complement strand
GGGAAGCAGACCACATCCCTAAAGCAGCTACTCAGCTGCTCACAGTAGATTCCACCATGGAGTTGATTACCAGTCTCACCATGGGGAATGTTACATCCAGCTGCCCAGCCACTCAATCAGGCCCAGCCAAGTTGACACACAAACTTAACTAACACAGTCCCTTTTGACAACAAGACCAAATTGGGTGAGACGAAGTCTGGCCATTCTCGCTTCCAAGGAGCGTCTGGCAGCACTTCTTCCAGGACAGATTTGTTCATTCTTCTGACAGTCTGTGGTACTTTCAGCATTCTTTGCCAACACTACAACTCAAAAGCATCAACTCTTCTTTGGTCTTCCTTATCCACTGTCCAGCTTTCACATGCATATGAGGTGACTGAAAATACCATGGCTTGGGTTAGGCACACCTTAGTTTTCAAAAAGACATCTTTGCTCTTCAGCACTTGAAAGAGGTCTTTTGCAGCAGATTTGCCCAGTGCAAATGACATCTGATTTCTTGACTGCTGCTTCCATTGGTGTTGACTGTGAATCCAAGTAAAATGAAAACTCTGACAACTTCAATCTTTTCTGTATTTATCATGATGCTGCTTACTGGTCCAGTTGTGAGGATTTTTGTTTTCTTTATGTTGAGGTACAATCCATACTGCAGACTGCAATCATTAATCTTCATCAGTAAGTGCTTCAAGTCATCTTCACTTTCAGCAAATAAGGCTGTGTTATCTGCATATTGCAGGTTGTTATTCTTCCACCAATCTTGACACCACTTTTTCTTCATAAAAACACAATACCAAAAAATCCAACCAATCTCATTGCCGTCGAGTTGGATCCCACTCATAGCGACCCCTCCTTGGGTTTCTGAGGCAGTATCTCTACAGAAGTAGATTGCCCAACCTTCCTTCTGAAGAGTGGTGGGTGGGTTTGAACCACTAGCCTTCTGGTTAGCAGTCAAATGCCTTAGGCACTACACTACCAGAGCTCCCAAAAACACAATAAGCAATTCAAAATAATCCAAAGAAGGCAGGACATGCAAAGAGAGGGAAGAAATCAGAAAGAAAAACAGAAAACAAACAACAAAATGGTAGGCTTGAGTCCAACAATATCAGTATGTCAATCACTGTCTGGAGCTCTGAGTAGGGAGCGAGCTTGTCTCTAACTGAGCTGTTTACTTTCTGACGATTTAGAGATGGTGTTTAAAATTTTAGTATTGACCACATTCATCTTTGATATGAAAGAGAAAACTTTGCAAATATCAGATTTCTTTTCTAAGATTGTTCATTATCCTGTGATACATCATTCTATCAAGTGCAACTGCCATTGCTCAACAGGAAGCGGCTGGATGTCAGTGAGAAGACAAATAGTCCAAGAGGGATCACGTGGATGTGATGTCTGGCAGCCAACAGAATTGAGATCGTAACCTCACTCAGAATGCTGTCTCAACAGGGACGCTTCACAGAAGGCCAACAGTTAAAGCAAAATCCAGAGATGTAGCAGCACCCAGGAAAATATGAGAACAGTTTTCCTCTAAGAAGGAGATACTGCGTACAGAGTCCTTCTAGAGTCCCTGCTTCCAGATATCCAACAGTAAGTGTATAGCATTATTTCTGTTTTGTTTGTGTTTTTGTTTTTGAGTTTTTCTTTGCTCTCTCTACCACATTTGTAAATCATGGTTTGCAAATTCAGTGCCAACCATCTGTGGGGAGATTATTTTTTAAATTAATGTATTATTTGATGCTTATGAGTATCTAGTATTGTATGCTATATAGATAAACATAAGGTTTTAAAAATTATGCAACTATAATATCATTTTAAACCAGAAACTCATGTGGGAATAAGCTGAAATTTGCTACCAACTGTGAAGAATGAGGTATCTTGAGAATTGATTTGTAAGTCTGAGTTGCTTCTGAAACTATTCACTTTTATTGAACAATAATTTTCATGTCCTTTGGATGCATGAAACTGTTGTTCTGAATTTGAGACTATCCCAAGAACACTGACCAAACAACATGCCTGTCATTCACTCTCAGGCTAGAGGTATTTTAAAAATGTTAGACGCTTTCCAGGATGTTTTGCACTTTGGACACCATGTGTACCATCACAATGTGAAATACACAGCTTTTCCTTATCCCAATACTATTTCAAATTCACAATGTTTGCAGTTTACAGATTTTCATGCTCTGATGGTGAATAATGAGCATTTCATTGTGAATTTAACAACAGTGTGAGGGGGAAGAATTAGTCTTTGCAATTTGAAACTACCTCCCACATGAATGATAAGGAGTTCTTGTGGTTGTCAGTCTTTTTACAAACAACAGAACATGGACAAACTGGGGCAAAATAAAGCAGGCAACACTAATTCACAGTGGAAAATCTGAGGGTTTCAAGTCAGATTCAGGTCTTGTTTTGGTTACATCTAGTGCCGCTCTAACAGAAAATACCACAAATGTGTGACTTTAAAACAAACACGAGTTTACTCTCTTACAGTTTGGGAGGCTAGAAGTCTGAGTTCAAAGTGCCAGGCTCTAGGGGCTGAGTGAAAGCCCCTCAGCCTTGGGCTTCAGCTCTGCCTCTTGCTCCCTGCCCACTGAAGCTAGAGGCATTTCTTCACTCAGGCAGCTGCTGCCTGCTGAGGCTGACAAACCCAAGGTCAACAAGTGAAAAGGCAAACCATATGATAGGCCACTGATTCAAGTCCATTTAGAGTCCCAAGATCAGCAAACAACATGGCAGGCTGCTGAGTGAAGACTTGGTTACATACAGGGTTCAAGCCTGTCAAAAGCTACAGACCATTCCTAAAGCTTCTCCTTATATCTGGGAGCAGACCACATCCCAAAGGCAGCTACTCAGCTGTTCACAGTAGATTCCACCATGGAGTTGATTACCAGTCTCTTCCTAGGGAATGCTACTCCAGCTGCCCAGAGGCTCAAAACCAGGCCCAGCCAAGGTGACACATAACCTTAACTACCATGGGTCTCCATGTTACTTTGGATAGTGGCTGATTCCATAGTGAGGTCACCCTCCTGGCCAGCTAGCCCCACTTGCAGTCCTGCACGATGCCTTAATACTGTTCACTGTCTTCTGTGTGCTAGGAACAATATAAGCACCCACAGCCCCCTCTGACTGTTTGTCCTGAGCCTAATGCTGTTTTGTTCTTGAAATTGTCCCTTCCTTCTCCTCCTCCTCCTTCTCCTCCTCTCATTCCATGGGCTTTCTGAACTCTTTACTTCATCTGCGGTCTATCCACCTAGACTTGCCTCTCAGTCTTATCCAGTAGACAGTATCCTCTGGCAATGCTGTCTGAGGCTGCCTTGGCTAATATGCCTTTCATTGAAACTGGCCTCTGGATAACTTGCCCAAGCTTTAACTCTGGGAAATAGCACTGCCCTAAGCATAATTTTTCTCCAAGAATGGGATGAGGGATTCAGGTGGGGGAATATCTACTCCTTAACACAGTGGAGGAGTTCATAGCACCCACAGCCAATAGAGACATAGAGGGAGGAGGCCTCTTACCTTAAAAGTCAAGACTTACCATATCACCAGCAATTCCAGACCTATATATAAACCCAAAAGAATTGAAAGCAGGCATGCAAACAGGTACTTGTACACTAATGTTCATTGGAACACTATTCATAGTAACATAAGGTTGAAACAACCTAAATTTCTACCAGTGGAATGAATGGATAAACAAAATATGGTACATACAGAAAATGGAATATTACTCTGCCATAAAGAGAAATGAAATTTTGATACACCTTACAACATGGATGTTGTTGTTGTTGTCATGTGCCGTCGAGTCAGACCTGACTCATAGCGACCCCTCCTTGGATTTCTGAGGCAGTATCACTATGGAAGTAGATTGCCCCATCTTCCTTCCGAGGAGTGGCTGGTAGGTTTCAACCACCACAACCACCAGCCTTCTGGTTAGCAGTCAAGTGCCTTAGGCACTATGCTACCAGAGCTCCTATGCATATATATATATATATATATATATATATATATATATATATATATATATACCAAAAAACAAGCCCACTACCATCACGTCACTTCTGACCCACAGCAACCCCATGGTGAAGGTATATGGAAAAAGGAAAAGTCAAAATGTCAGAACCAACCAAGAGCAACGAGGGTGGAGCTGCCGGCTTCGTGCTCAAAACCCCTGAGCTATTCTTCTCAGCCATGTCCCTGGGATGCTTCCCAGAAAAGTGAGGATTCTTCTAGAATCCCTTTGCTTTTTATGATTCCACTTAGATGCCCTATTTCCTTCCTGAGTGAAGGCCTTTTGAGGACACTTGGGTCCCACAGTTTTCAGGAGAGCACATCACATCGGCGTAGGAGTGGTCGACACAGGCTGTGGAAAGATCTGGTATTGTTACTAAGCCCTGATGGGGCTCCTTCTGGGAGCTATTTGTACGTGTAAATAGCATGTATGTATGCTTTTGAGCTGTGGTGCTGGCGAAGAATACTGAAAGTGCCATGCACTGCCAGAAGAATGAACAAATCTGTCCTGGAAGAAGTGCAGCCAGAATGCTCTTTGGAAGTGAGAATGGCCAGACCTTGTCTGACCTACTTTGGCCATATTGTCAGAAGGGACCATTCACTGGAGAAGGATATCACGTTCAGTCAAGTGAAGGGTTAGCGAAGAAGGGGAAGGCTGCCAACAAGGTGGTTTGACACAGTGGCTGCAACAATGGGCTAAGTAATAGCAAGGATAGCGAGGCTTACACAGGACTCGGCAGTGTTTCATTCTGTTGTACGGAGGGTTGCTAAGAGTCAGAGCCAACTCGCCAGCATCTAACAACAACAACAACATAAATTCCTCTACCAAATCCCCCCCACCCCAAATACACACTCACGTACAGGCCCTTTGCTCCAAAATCGTGATTTGCTGCTTCTATCTGGAGAGTACATAGTTGACCTGCTACTAGAATCCTGACCGCTGGTGCAGTATCTATGGAAGACTCATGCTGCCCTCTGCAGGCAACTCTAGGTAAAGTGCACGGAATATTTTCACAGCGAACTAGCCTACATACAGGACAAATGTCCTCGGCTCTTAGTTCCACTAAAGCCCACCCAATTTCAGTTCAGGTGGTGTTTCTTCCCATTGCACTTAGCACAGCCCAAGCATATCACAGCCTCCCCGTAGTAATTTGCATAATCCCTTAATCAGGGTACTGGCTGCTTTGATCCTTTCTGAGGGCGGAAGAGAGAAACTGTTCTACGCCCTTCTCTTAGATTCTAGTGGCTCCTGTCAATCCTTGGCTTCTATCTTCACATGGATGGTTTTCCTCGGTCTCTCTTTGTATCTTCTCCTCTTTTATAATGACACCAAACATATAGGATTATGACCCACACTCCTCGGAAGCAAGGTTGGGCAGTCTACTTCCGTAGTGATATTGCCTCAGAAACCCAAGGATGGGTCGCTATGAGTTGGATCAGACTCGACGGCAGTGAGTTTGGTTTTGGTTTTACCTCAGTGTGAAGGGAGTTCTGGTAGCCCAGCAGTTAAAACATTGAGCTGCTGAGAGGTCAGCAGTTCAAATCCACCAGCTGTTCCATGGGAGAAAGATAAGGCAAAAGATTTACAGCATTGGAAACTCTATGGGGCAGTTCTAGTCTGTCCTATAGGGTCACTAAGAGTTGGAACTGACTTGATGGCAGTGAGTTTGTTTCTTGTTTTTACCTCAGTATGACTTCTGTTATCCTAACTGGTAACTTCTGCAAAGATACAATTTCCAAAAAGGATCAAATTCACAGGTACTGGGATTAGAACTTCAAGTTATATTTTGGGACAACACAGGTCACTCCAAAGCACTCATCATCATCATCATCATCTAGCCCAATTACCACCCCAAATACATCAGTCTCATAAGATTCTATTGACAAGTTTCTGAGTCTTTAAAAAACAGGTCATCCTTATGTTTTACAAACTGCACAAGAGAATTGAAATGCCAACATAACACTGAGACTAAAATTAGACAAGGGCAATGGGGAAAAAATTACAATCCAGCTTCATTATGATCATCACAAACAATTACAAATAAATGTTGGCAAATTCAATCTAGTATGTTAAAAATAATGACTTTGACAATCCCCATATTTTTATGCAAATAATAGGTTTGTGATACGGTTTTTTGTAAACTGCACAACTCTCTTGCATGTTAGTTCCCTGTGCATGCTATGCAAGTATGCTGACACATGTTGTTTCCATAGGTGCCTTATAGGTAAAAATTGCTGTAAAGAGATCAAGACCTTTGCAAACAGTTCTAGAGAAACTGTTGCGAATATCACAAAGCGGAGTTTTGCTTATATGCTGTTTATGATCTCGTGATAAAAGAAAGTACAATTGTTTTTTTGAAGGCTATTCAGGAGTGGAGAAGAACAAGCCACACAGAACACACAAACTCCTAGAGACACAGGTCTTGGGAAAAATAAACTTTTAGGTTAAACTTCTGCCATCTGTTACTTGAAAGTGAGCAAGATCCTTGGGAAAATAAGAGGCATTCTTGAGTGATTAATGCAGTTGGATTACAGGGTAGAGTTAATGATAAGACACCCAGAAGTCTTGGAGTATTGTACAAGCTTATGGGGAGTTGTTTAACTTTAACCAGGAGTAGTTAAATAAAACAGAATGCCTTTTGAAAAAGTATAATGTTTTCTTGGAAACATGAGAGCATCTATTAATCTAACTTATATAGCAAGTTTATACTGAAAAATGCCATTATCCTAACAAAGTGATATGGAAAAAAGTGTTTACTAAAATATTCCCGAAACAGATAGCAAATGGTGAAACTGTCACGTGTTAAAGTGTCACCACTTAAATTCGGAAGATAACAGGGATGCCTGCAGTAAACCTAACTCTTCAATGTTGCACAGTGGACCTAAACAATCCATTATGAGAGGAGAACATGTAAGATGTGTAAGGATTATTTTTCCTATGATACGAGAGTCTGTCTTAAAATATAGTCAGATTTACTTTAAAATGTGGTGCTAATTGGAGAATTCATTGAAAGTTTTGATACATCACCAATTACCAATGCACATATTACCAAAACATTAGTTGCAGACTACAAATTCTATAAGCAATTCTGCTGAAAGCAAGCCACAAGACTTTTAGGAAGACTTCAAAAATAAATAACATTATTAGAGGACCTGAAACAGTAACTGAAAGAAATAATGTCCATGTAGAAGAAATTCAGTGTCATAAAGATTCAGTTTTCCTCAATTTAGAAACTGAATGCAATTCCAATTGGCTCTTCAGGTAATTCATCATGGAACCTGCCCAAGTATCTCTGCTGCTGTTGTTGTTTGTTGTTATGTGCCGTCGAGTTGGATCTGACTCATAGCGACCCCTCCTTGGGTTTCCGAGGCGGT
>NW_006921605.1:14006919-14008125 GCF_000298275.1 Orycteropus afer afer | reverse complement strand
GTATCTCTATGCAAGTTGACTGCCCAATCTTCCTTCTGAGGAGTGGCTAATAGGTTTGAATCACCAGCCTTCTGGTTAGGCACCATGCCACCAGAGCTCCCTGGCAGTCCATGGCACAGTCAATCAACTTCGCCAACATCATGATCCAAATGCATCAATTCTTCTTAGGCTTTAGGGGATTGGTTCGCTAACTATGGGCTTACGTAAGTCTGACGTTCCTCTGGCTCCTATGGGGACTGTCTATAGTGTACTCCTCATTGAACTAACTGGTCTGCTTCTGAGCAGGGGATTATTTTCCTTCCGCGGTGATTTAGGGAACTGGGCTTAATCCATCTGTTGGCACCGCTGCCATCCTCAAGCATCTAGCTAGCAGAAGGCAAAAGAGGGTGTGCAGAGGCCCATCTGCGTCTTAAGAACTTTGGCTCAGGGGCACATAATATTTCTGCGCATATCGCATTGGCTAGAGACCCACGTGTGGAACTGTGAAGGGAGCGTGGTTCTGAGCTCAAGCAGAAAAAGAAATACATTTTGGTGAAGAGCTAGCGGCCTCTACCACAAATGAAAAGCCCTAGAATAGCCAAGACACTTTGGAAGATAAGAAGGTCCTAGGCTGTCATTTATGAAGGCTTATTATGAAGCTCTAATAATAGATTGCATGAAGGAATACAAAAAGAGGGGAAGAACGAAAGGGATTTATATATATATATATGAAACGTGTCTATGCAAATGAGAGGGGAGCCATAACTAATTAATAAGGAAAGGGAAACCAACAAGTAGTTGGTGTTGGGACAGTTAGATTAACAAGTACAAAGAGCAACCAGCATCTTAGGTCATTATTCTACATTTTACCCAAAAGAAACTCAAATTGCCTAAAGAAGTAAACTTGATGAACAACTATTTGAAACAACTAGAAGGAAGGAAGGAAGATGTATGTATGATGAGCTCTGGTGGCGTAGTGCCTAAGGCATTTGAGTGCTAACCAGAAGGCTGGTGGTTCAAACCCACCAGCCACTCCTGGGAAGGAAGATTGGGCAACCTACTTCCGTAGAGATACGACCTCAGAAACCCAAGGAGGGGTCACTGTGAGTCAGATCAACTGGAGGGCAGTGAGTTTGGGTTTTTTGGTTTTTTGGGGTTTTTTTTTTTTTTTTCGCTTGTACAAAATGAACAGTTTTTTGAGCAAGATACACACACATGCAAAATACA
>NW_006921605.1:13998453-14006819 GCF_000298275.1 Orycteropus afer afer | reverse complement strand
TTCTTGAACAAGATACACACACATGCAAAATACAAAATCACAAAGAAAAGGATTGCTAAGTTTTCTATGAAAATTGAAATTCAGTGAAAGAAGAGCTAAATCAATTTGGTATTACTAATTTTAGTGGAGAAGCAATAATGTAAGAAGCATGTGCAGCATACATAATGGATGAAAGTATCTAGAAAACCAAAAAATAAAATAAAATAAAATAAAAATGGAAGTAGATCACCCAGTCCTCCTTCTGAGAAGTGGCTGGTGGGTTTGAACCACCAGCCTTCTGGTTAGCAGTCAAATGCCTTAGGCACTACACCACCAGAGCTTCCTTCTGTATCTAGAATACATAAAAAACAAAACAAAACTCCTAAAGCTGTAAGTCAAAAACATCAATTTTTGTATAAAAAGGCTATTCACAAAATAAATCTAAATAGCCATTCAACATGTGAGGATACTCAACTTCTATGAAAAACAAGGCAATACAAATAATAATGCAATACCCTTCATTCCTATCAGATTGGTAGATGCAGGTAGTTTCTGTTTATATACCTTTAAATCAGAGTCTTCCTCTGCTGTGTCCCCTCTGTGGATAACTATGTCAAAGGAATTCTTCATTCCTTTGTGGGCTCTTTTGTGAGCATTTCCACTAAACTATTTATAATTGCTTCCATCTTCTGCTGAAGTCTTCGATCTCCTCATCGGTTGCTCACCTATCCAACCAGACCTATTCAACACATCCTTCACGATCATTTTAAAGTTCTTGTCTGATATTTCAACATCTGCTTCTTCTCTGAGTCTGTCTGTTGACGTTCTATTAACAATAGATTCTTTTTTCTTGCTTTTTTACATTATCATAATTTTTGTTGTAATACTGGCCACTGTGTAAAAGAACAATAGAGACTAAAATAAGTAGTATTTATGCTGGAAATAACATGCACATGTCAGGCCATTTAGTGGAGAGTTCAGTCAATACTATGAGTATTTGAGTGGATATGGATTTTGTTGATGTTATAACTCACGTTAGAGTACCTCATGCTTGAAATTCACCAAATGGTGGCTGCTGCTCATTGGTGCCATTGTACAGCCTGAGGGGCTAGAGGTTTCCTCTGGGTTTCTGCTCCACTTTTAACTTTCAATAAGCCCCGCACCCTGAGCCACAAAGGGAGCCCCTCTATTCTGCCACTTCTACCCCACCTGTAGACTGCTGTAACTTGGTGCTCAGTACAGTGCTTAAAGTGAGGGCAAGGGGAGTTCCAGACTTCCTGTCCAGCCCCAGAGGTGGGTGCTGAAGACCTCTGCCTTGGTGTGGAGTCTTTTCAGCATTTTTCCTTTACTCCATGGAAACCAAATCCCACCATGTGTCTGTTGAGAGGTCTTGGATAGGTGAGAGCTTCCTCTCCCTCCTTCAGTGATAGCAGATCTCTTGTTTTGTATTAGTGCTGGGTCTAGGCAGCATTCTTCAGTAGCAACTGGCCTTTCCTTGGGAATGTCATTGTGGTTAGTTGCTGTCAAGGCAGTTCCGACTCCTAGCGACCCCACGCACAACAGAAGGAAACACTGCCCGGTCCTGCACCGTCCTCAAGTTGTGGCTTTCTTAAACCCACCATTGCACCCGCTGTGTCAATCCATCTTCTTGAAGCTCTTCCCCATTTTCTCTAACCCTCCACCTTCCTTGGGAATGGGGGCAGTATATGGTGTGCCCCACACCCTTTTACTTGGTACGAGACTGGTGGTTGGGGGAAGGTGATTTCCTTCCTCTCTCTCAAGGGATAAGGAGCTCTGGTGGCACAGTGCCTAAGGCATTTGATTGCTAACCAGAAGGTTGGTGGTTCAAACCCACCAACTACTCCATGGAAGGAAGACTGGGCAATCTACTTCTGTAAAGATTTACCACCTTGGAAACCTTTGACTTGATGGCAGTGGGTTTGGTTTTTTTTGTTGTTGTTGTTCTCCCAAGGAACAATGGTGTTTGCTTCTACCTGTCCCCTTGAAGTAGTCAGTGTAAAGAGAGTGCAGGTGGGTGCAGCAGGATTTACTGACTGTCTCCCAGCAGCAGCTGATTATTGTCCCAATTCTTCCCTAAGAGGCCAAAGCAGATACTGTGGAAGGATTCCTGTTCTCCCTGAAGCTGATAGCAGTTACCAGCTCGTAGGAGAAAAATGTTCGGAGAAATGGGTGGGTTCTGTGGCCTGTGAATGTCTGGAGGGTGTCTCTGCCCCTTGGTTTGTTCTGATCTTTGTTAGCGGTACCCAGTGGGACTGTGGGAAAAAGTGAATGAATGAGCACGGATGTCTCTTAGGTTTGGGGCTTTCAGGAACTGTAAAAAATTGTTCTAAATGCCTTTAAAGATTTCTTAACATTTCAGCTGCTTTTGGGGTAGCTGTGGCTTCATGCATACTCTGCCACAGGAGTTCATGGATCTGTTCATAGATTCCACCTGTCCTGAGGGGAGAATTCACCACCTGGAATTCAGTCCACATGATTGTCTTATGATATTAGCTCTTTCAAGAGCTCCAGAGAGCTTGTAATTTCTTTTAGTAGCCATGTGTTCTGGGCTACCTACTGCCGCTCTGACAAGAATATATACCACAAATGGGATGGCCTCAACAAACAGTTTATTCTCTTACAGTTTGGAGGCTTAAATCCAAGTTCAAAGCGACAGGCTCTAGGGGCTGGGTGAAAACCCTTCAACCTTGGGGTCCAGCTCTGCTTCTGCTCCCGGCCCACTGAAGCTAGAGGCTTTTCTTCACTCAGACAGCTGCTAGCTGCTGAGGCTGCCAAGCTCAAGGTTGACAAGTAAAAAGGCACAGTCCCGATATTACCAAACCACACGGCAGGCCATCAATTCAAGTCTATTGTAAGACCCTAGGTTGGTAGAGCATGGCAGGCTGCTGAACAAAGACATGGCTACATGCAGGGTCCAAGTGTGCTGTAAACTAGAGGCCATTCCCAAAGCTGCTGCTTATGTACGGGAAGCAGACCACATACCCAAAGACAGCTACTCAGCTGCTCACAGTGGATTCCACCATGGAGTTGATGACCAGTCTCATCATGGGGAATACCACAACCAGCTGCCCAGCCACTCACCCAGGCCCAGCCAAGTTGACACACAAACATAACCACCACATCATGTGTAGGTTCTTCCTCTGGCAATGCTGTCTGAGGCTTCTATGCCTCCTGTGGGAACTGGCCCCTGGACACCCCAGCTTTGTCTCTAGAAAATATCACTCCCTGAGCACGATCTTGCACCATGAATAAGACGATGGCTTCGACAGGTACGACAGCCACTCCTTGTCACTGTGAAGGGGTCCTGGCAACCATGGGTTCTATCTCTCGGCTGGCTGGCTGGGACGTCACTCCTTTGGAACACTGGGGTTATCAGATGGCTCTGTGTTTGCATCATATATCTTATTAAGGCCGTCACATTTATTTTATCCTTTTTCTTTCTTTCTCATTACACAGGGCAAAATGAGTAAGAGAGAAATAAGGGTGTGTCAGCAAACTTGGGCCTTATTTTGCAAGAATGTTCTTAAAAAATGGAGGATGAAGAGAGACTTTATAATGGTATGATTCACTATCTATGTCACTTCACATTTATTATAGGAAAATGTATTTCCATTGTTGGTATGTGTACTTTGTATTTCTCCCTCCAAATAGAACACCTTTATAGTATAGAAGAAGCTGTTCCTTAGCCCATGAATCAGTCTGAAGACATTTAAGTTGACATAGAGTCATAAATTGAAGCCTAAAATCACTGACATTCATCAGCAGTTGAGAATTCAATACATGTTTTAAAAGCCAAAGGTTGCACTTTTTACTAATACTCCCACTCATAGATAGTAGACCTAAATACCAGTATTTTGAAGATTTGATGAACAAAAACACCACAAAACATCTGTTTAAAGAAGCTGGTAACTAGCATTTTCTCTTTGGGATCTCTTTCTCTTTTAAAGATAATTCATAAATCCTGCAAGAATGGTGGAAAAATTTTAAGTGTATTAATTACCAAGAAGAAAATTAACACCAGCTCTTGTAATCTCACCATCTCACAAAAGCCCTGGTTAGAGCTTGGTATCTTTTAATAATCAGAAAGACATAGGTAGCATTTTTTCCACTAAATTGCAGTGGTAGTCTATATCCATTGTGGATTTTATCTAAGACCATGCATTATGGAAATATTAAATGGTTTGTTACTGGAAGTTTGCAAGGAACCAAGACTGAAAACTAGTTAACCAGGCCAGTGCTTCTCAGCTCACACACATTCTGTTGAGTTACCAATTCCAGATTCTTGGCGTGTGACTAATATACTGTTACTAAGTGAACAATGCCTTGGAACTGTCTCTCACCATGCATGGACCTCGGCAGAATCAAACACAGCATGAGTGGGTCACCAAGGTAATGGCAGGTGGTAGTGATTTGATCACAGCTTGCCACTGTCGCTTCTGAAGTTTTAGCACTGGTCCTGAGGATCAGCAAATTTGCATTCCAACTGATAACTCTTGGGGATTACCGAGACCACTGACTTTTGTGTTATACATATTTTAAAATGTCCATAACGTGTTGAAATTAGAAAAGGGGACAAAGAGAAGCAATCAATGTATATGATGAAACTGATTGGTGATGATTAATTTGAAATCATAATTATCTTTCTTCTTTCTCTTGAACTGTGTAGGAATGGTTTAGCTCATTGGCACTTCTACTTTGTTTGTACCTATTTCCCACTATGCATCATGTTAATGATTTCTCTTCGGTGCCTGCTGTGAAACTGGGACGTGTGGATTCATTTAAAGATTCTAACTATATTATTGCATACACACCTGTCACGAGTACAACCCAACAGATAATGAATAAAGTAGCCTCAGCCCCCTTCATGACAGGTGAGTTTTCTAGCAACCTGAGAGAAATTTCTGATGTTCAAGATTTGCTTCATTTGATCACAGATGCATGTGTTTAATTTGCATTTCAGTTGATAAACCATGTCAGTTATCAAAATATCTTTATTATGTGAAAAATTAACATGCTTTCTCTTTGTCGGAAGTAAGAGGCCATTTTTCAAAAATCTAAATCAAAACTGTGTGTATCACGTGGCAAACATTGAATAACCACTTGGAGTGCTAGCTTTAAAGGAAAGCTTTGGGATGCATCGACTACACAGATTGGAAAATATTGAAAAGATAGAATGTTTAGGGGTTTGCTGATACATAGCTGTGTAAATATTGTTACTGGAATGAGATGATTGCTCTAGGGTTTGCTGGTCATTATGGACAAAGTACATTTATTCTTGTCTTTTCTTGAATTTAATTGTACAAACTTTATCCTTTCAACACCAAAAAAAAAAAAAAAAAAAAAAGTTCCCTAAAACTAGAGGAGTAGTGGCATCATTGAGAGGCCAGAGAACTGGACTTAGGGCCATGAGACATTTGACGGAAGACAATTCTGTGACCCTGTGGCTGTAGTACTTTGTGCAAGTGACTTCTCTGAGTGTCATTATCATCATATTCAAAATAAGATTAACTAATTTTCTGACGAATATTTCAGTTGAGAGTAAGAGAATCTCAGCTCCAGCTGTCTTACGGGAAAAGGAAACCCTTAGTCTCACTTAAAGGAGGAGATTCTTAAGGCAAGATTGAATAGAGATAGGAATCCTCAAGTGGTGCAAATGGTTAATGGACTCAGCTGTGAACTGAAAAGTTGGAGGTTTGAATCCACACACAGCCACCTCAGAAGTGAACTGGGCTATCATTTAATAGTGACTTAGAGTTTATACAACTTTGCGAATATACTAAATAAAACTCACAGAACTGTACACTTGAAAAAGGTGAACGTTGTGATATATGAGTGATATCTCAATTTTAAAAATGTGAAAAGAGACTCAGAAGGTACCTGGTATTAGTTTTAAGTACAATAATTCCCCACCAAGGGCATTATTGCAGGAAGGACCTGTGGATTCTGCTCTATCCAGTCACTGGCAGTCTCTGTAACCTCACTTCTCTTTCTCAGTTCATAGTTCCACTCTGGCCCAGGGAAACATTTATTTTGTGCTTGGATTCTGACTTTTAACTGGATTCAGTGTCCAGAAATCCAGCCTCACTGTCATCTGTGTTTAGGTACTTGAGGTCACAGTTCCTTGACTATATTGGACTTTCCTTTCTTATGTTAGTTTCATTGTCCATTGATGGACCAGGTGGATATAAACCATCCCAAGCTTGCTTGCCTGAATCTGAGTGTCTACATGGTTCATCTTACCTACAAACACTAAGGCCACTTCTGATTCAAGGTCATATCTGCCCTGAACTCTTCACCAAAGATCCAGCTTCCCAACCTATCCTAAGACATATTTGCTCTCACCCTCCCCTTCACAGGTGTTCTCCTGAAGATTCCAACATCACATAGTTGTGTCTCTCAGTACCCTCATTCAAAGCCACATACAGTTAACATGTTTTTATTAAATGCTGCTGTGTGCCAGATTTTTATTAAATGCTACTGTGTGCCAGAGACTTTATTCTGTTGAAAAAAAAAAAAAAAAAAATTGTCAGTGGGTTGATGCTGACTCATGATGACCCATGTATATGAGAACAGAAAATCCCCCATAGGATTTCCAGTGGCTGATCTTTCAGAACTTGATAACCTGGTTTTTCTTCCAAAGTGCCTCTGGATGGACTTGAACCTTTAACTTTTCAGTTAGCAGTTAAGCACATTAACCATTTGCACCATCCAGTCAGATCTGACTCATAGCGATCCCTCCTTGGGTTTCCAAGGCCATATCACTACAGAAGTAGGTTGCCCAGCCTTCCTTCTGAGAAGTGGCTGGTGGGTTTGAACTGCCAGCCTTCTGGTTAGCAGTGATAGATATAATTTTATAATAGTAATACCCTACATTATATTATGCTGTTGTATTCTACATTAATAATCTATAGTAATAGGTATTACTAAATTAATTTTACAAATATTCAGTTCTATCAAAATACATGCTGCCTGCTCTCGCCTCTTTTATCTTGAACACTCCCACCCCATTCCAGAATTTTTCTGGTATTCCTTCTCATTTCTTCAGTATTTTTTTTCTTTTGATCTGTTGACTAAATGAATGACATTGAAGACGTCGTGTCATGGTGACCCCATGTGTCCAGAGAACTGCTCCATAAGATTTTCAAGGCAATGTGTGACCTTTTAGAAGAAGATTGCTAGGCTTGTTTCCAAGGTGACTCTAGTTGGGTGTGAACCATCAACCTTTAGACTCATAGTCTTGTGCTTAACGGTTTGTTCCACCCAGGGACTTATTATTAAGTCTTTCAGTCTTAATAATACTCTATATGGAGATAACCAAAAGAACTTCAAAAAATAAAGATGTAGTGATGTCAGTATTATCCCCTGCACATTTTAAAATGTTGAGGTTTTTTTTTTTTGAGGGGGGAGCACATTAACCACATTATCAAGGTTGTTAAAGAAAAATAAACATGTATAGTTACTTTAGGCAATAGAATGTGTTTATCCTATATGTGTTTATCCACATGTGTTATAAACACATTCATGAATGTGTTTATGTTATAAACACATTCATTGTTTTACCACCATTTTAGATGTATTATACTGCTAATTCTTCCATAAATAATCTCATTCATAGGATATTTTCTATGATTGAAATTGGCTCAGTAATCACACATATGAAGATAAAATAATGTCATCTTCATATGTGTGATTACTGAGCCAATTCCAATCATTATTTCTTCTCATTATATCTACGCTGAACTTCAGAAATGCCTTTTGCCAAACTCTTAGTCTGTCTGATTTACTTAAGGCCGCCAATACTTCATTTTATTTCCATAAAGAATTCTACAAAAACAATTGAAAATGACACCCTGAGTTTGTGCCTTTTAGTAATGCACTGATAATAATGTGGCCTTCTTGTAATGGCAGGTAGAACAATCATGGAACTGCCAGGTAATAAAAGTATTGAAGAATTATCAGCAATGTATCCCCAGGAAATGGTAAAAGTCATGTTTACTGATACATTCTCATATCAATTGAAGTTCTCGTTGGGATACAGAATCCCGATAAAGAAGGAACACGGTGACCATGAAGGTAAATCTCCAGCTGTTAAATCTACCACTCTATTTTAATTATAAGTCATGTGGAGATAGATGTTAGAATGACAAAATAGGTAGTACCTCTCTGCCACAGTGAGATCAGTATTGCCACTCTGTTGTTGTTACGTGCCGTCGAGTCGGACCCGCCTCATAGCGACCCCTCCTTGGGTTTCCGAGGCAGTATCACTACGGAAGTAGATTGCCCCATCTTCCTTCCAGACTCTACTTATTTGAAAATTTTACACTCATTTTGGGATATATTAATATACTGGTTGTTAAAAATAAAGT
>NW_006921605.1:13995960-13996984 GCF_000298275.1 Orycteropus afer afer | reverse complement strand
AAATGGTATATGTAGTTTAGAGCTATACATGGTGGAGGTAACATACCTAGTTAGAGTGATAAGGAAAAAGTTTGGTGATAAGAAAAGCAGTAAGATCAGAGAGCACACATGAGAATTCCAACTGTTCTTATGATGGTTTATTTTGTACCATCTATAGGTGTGAGTATTTCAAAATTATTTTAAAAGTATTTAAAAATTAATACAATATTCATTTATTGCTTGTGCTCCATTTAAACAAATCTTATTAAAAATATCTCTTTAATATAGTTTAATTCTCAGTGGGAAAGTAGTTTTTACATGTGTGTGTGTTTATGTTTTAATATGTAAACCTTCTTCTTCAAAAGATGTTCTAGTCATCATGATTTAAGTGAAGGAAGTTGCCTCATTTGAACTTCCATTTGTCGTCTGTGCTTGTGAAATAGCCCATGTTAGCCTACTAGAAGAAGCTTTAATTTAGTTCAACATGTTTCAGTCCATATTAGACTCTGCTAACTTTTGAAAAGCATTTAAACAACATTGTGTTCACAATGCAAAATTGTACAAGACTTCTGCAAAACCCTTCACTGGCAGAGAAGCACAGAAGACCCTGTGGGAAAGGGTCGGGTGTGTGTTATAATTTAAGGCAGAATATCCCTGGGTGTGCCCTGCCCTCCTCACTTTGAGAATCCTTATTATAATTTATGTTTCATGGGCTTGATTCAACATAACAACATTTGGAGTTTGGATCCATTGTAAATTCCACTGCTTCCTGTAATCAGACTGAGACAGTCCCTGATGAAGTTATGTTTTCCTTCTTTTCCCAAAGCTCATTGTTATGGAATGAATGGAGATATTGAATGTGAAATTTCAGAATTCTGGGAGAAAGGTTTTGTGGCTTTTCAAGCTGCCATTAATGCTGCTATTATAGAAGTAAGTGCAAAATGTTCAATGCAAACTAATGTTCAATGCAAATTAAAGGTATTATTGTTGTTTTTAGGTGCCACTGAGTTGGCTTCGACTCATAGCGACCCTATGTATGACAGAA
>NW_006921605.1:13992757-13994595 GCF_000298275.1 Orycteropus afer afer | reverse complement strand
AAAAAAAAAAGAGCATGCCATCCCGCAATATACATGGTTCATTTATTAATATATTTCTTCAGATCACAACAAATCATTCAGTGATGGAAGAATTGATGTCAGCTACTGGAAAAATTATGAAGATCTATCCTTTCATCAGTCAAAGAGGACTTATGACCGATTTCTACAGTTTCTTCTGCATCATTTCCTTTTCCCCATTTATTTACTATGCTGCTGTCAATGTTACAAGAGAGAGGAAAAAGATGAAGGGCTTGATGACAATGATGGGTCTTCGAGATTCAGCGTTCTGGTGAGTGAAATGTGACCCAAATAGATAAATGAGTAAACTCAGGAAAAGCTGGCTGCCTCTAGTTACAGAGCATAATTATTTAAACCTAATGATTTTTCTAACATTTTCCTTTTTCCCTGTGAATGGAATAAATTGCCTTTGATGTAATACCAGCCAGGCTAAGACCGGATATTGCTGTCCTTCTCTGCGGTAATGAAAGAACACCATGGTAGTCAGAGCATTTGTCATTTAAAGTTATTAACTGATTCATCCATGATTAGTTCCTTCAACACACATGACTGTGTTCATACCCTGTCCCAAGGTCTATACTAGGGACCAGAATAGAAAGGCCAACAGGACATGATTCTAGCATTTTAGCCTTTATTGGGATTGGAGGAAAGAGAAACACTGCTCTGTGGTAAGAAATGGGAGAAAAAGAATAGGACACCTTGGGAGTCTACAGTGTCTTACTGGGTAATGAGACCTGGGATGAGGAAGAATGTTCCACATGAAAGAAGCAACATGGGCAAACTGGCTATGCCATGAGGAGCAAGGTCATAGGCAGCTGGTAGGCAAAATTAATAACTTTAGATTTGATCCTTTGAAAGTTGAGAAATCATCAGCAGTGCACATTGGAGGAGAGATGGTAGGATTTATACAGTGCAAATGGATAAGCACTGGAGTGCCAATGAAAAGTTGATGGTTCAAACCACTCAAAGATGCCTTGGAAGTAAGACCTGGTGATCTGCTTCCAAAAGATCTGTCTTGAAACACCTGTGGAGGGCAGTCCTACTCTGTGCACATCGGGTTGCAGTGAGTTGGAATCAGCTTGACAGCAAATAACAACAACAATACACTTTTAAAGGATCATCTGTGCTTCATTATTAAAAATGAAGTAACATAGTAAAAGTGTAGCAAGAGAAAACTATTACGAAGCTGATGCAGAAGTCTCAGCAAGAGATGAAGGTGCCATAGAATAAGGTTGAGTAGGAGGAACGGAGAAGAGTGGACATATTTGGAGATATTTTTGACCTAGTATTGAAAACACCTGGTGGCAAAAGGTGGAAAATGAGAGGGGGAACGAAGGACTACTCCGGTAAACATTTACTGAGTTCCTACTGGGTCAGCACCTAGGTTTCTAGCTTCATTACCTTGGTGTATGGTGCTGACATGGATTTGGACATTTTGAGAATACTGACTCTAAGAAATATCCAAATCAGAGGTGAATAGTAAAGTGACATACAACATGGATTTTGGAGTCAGACATGTTGAAACTTCCTAGCTTGGAAAAGTTATCTGACCTTTCAGTTTCTCTATCAACTGATAATACTTACATAATAGGATTTTAACAGAAATTTAATAAGATCCTTGTATATGAAACACTGACTACAGTGTTTGCTAGGTTGTAATAGTAGCAGTGGACCACTGAGTACATGGTTTTGAATTTGGAGAGGGGGCTGGGTCTGTGACAGAGATTTGGAAATCATCAGCCTCCAGATGGTAACTGAGGCACATGAGGGGATAAAACTACTCTGAGAATTTGTGGTCTAAAGGTATAGTGTATATGTCA
>NW_006921605.1:13988786-13991977 GCF_000298275.1 Orycteropus afer afer | reverse complement strand
AAATTCGTGAAGTTCCCTTCACAGAGAGCCTCCATAGAAGAGATGAGGACCTGAGATTCACTGAGGGGTTCCCGTGTCCCAGGACAGAGCCCTACGCAGACACCACCTCACCGAGTTCTCATTATATGGGCCCTACTCTCTAGAGAAACAAGGGAGCCGAGAGTAGTTAGGGTTTCTCTGAGGGCCCAGAGCTAGAATGGTGAGGAGAAACTGTTTGACCCCAAATCGATGGGGTGTGTGTCTGTGTTTCTGGAACTGATTTGAGGCAAACAGTATATTCTACCTCAAATATTGAGCGTATATTTTCATATCCTAGAACACGCAGTAAACATCCGCAGAATGGATGGATAATGTTAATATTCATTCCAGGTCCTCCATTTCAATTGAACAGGAAATTCTAAAATAACCCTTTGTTTCCTCATTAGGCTATCCTGGGGTTTGCTCTATGCTGGTTTTATCTGCATAATGGCCCTTCTCTTGGCATTTATGGTTAAGTTTTCCCAGTTTGTCATCCTGTCTGGCTTTGTGGTGGTGTTCACCCTCTTCCTCTTCTATGGATTGTCTTTGGTAAGTTGGTGACTTAAATCTCTCCCCATCCAGCTCTCAGCCCTAAGGCACAAATGTTGGTATCTAAGCAAGTTATTACTCTATAGACTTCTTTTGTTTGTTTGCTCTGATTGTGTGAGAAACTATGTAGACAGGTACAGTTTGATTTGTTGTAGTGTTTTATAATGCCAATTTGTAGTCCAGTTTGCTGAACAAACTATAATTTTGTGTATTAAACCCTTTATTTTTTATGTTAGTAGTATTTCTCGAAGAAGCATAAACCAACTGGATCTTGTCTCATTTTAGATAGCTTTGGCTTTCCTAATGAGCGTCTTGATAAAGAAATCTTTCCTCACTGGCCTGGTCATGTTCCTTCTCACAGTCCTTTGGGGGAGTCTGGGATTCACAGCTCTGTACAGACATCTCCCTGCATCTGTGGAGTGGAGTTTAAGTATTTTCAGCCCCTTTGCCTTCATGCTTGGAGTGACCCAGGTAAGAATCAATGTGACCATCTCTTTGTGAAAATTCCAAAACCTTTTTCCTCTGGAATTCCATGGTCTACCATCAGTTCCATGATCCATGCTGTAAATTTAAAGCCCTAGAGAAGGTACTTGGGAGGTTGCCAAGGTGAGCTTTCAAAAGCTCATTTAGCCCAGTGAATTAAGTCATTCAATAAGTAAAAACTGGAGGGTCAATATATAATTATTTAGAGACAATCTACTGGTTTTCTTGGGCTACTATATATACAGTTGATGTTTCAAATCTAATTCTAACTATATTTTCCAGCTCATATTTTGACCTATTGATTGAACAGCACACATGATTGTAAAAGTCACAAAGTAGTTAAATTAAAAATAAAACACCTTGATAACACATTTATTGATTAGTAAATTCTATTTTTAGTCCTCAACTCTTTTTTTGCTTTTTCTATTTGATTCTTATGTTAATCTGCCTTGTCTTCTCTACAATTAAATAGAAACACCAATCAGTTAATATCCATTATCAAGTACTTATCAAAAAGAGTTTAAAAAGCAAAACAAAACAAAACACTGCCATCAAGTCGATTCTGACTCATAGCTACCCTATAGGACAGAGTGGAACTGCCCCGTAGCATTTCCAAGGCTGTAAATCTTTATGGAAGCAGACTGCCCCATCTTTCTCTCACAGAGTGGCTGGTGGTTTCTTTGGCTAGTAGCCACGTGCTTTAACCACTGCCCCACCAGAGCTGCTTTTTGTTAAGATAAGGTACCCATTAACTCGGATGCTTTTTCCACTGCTTCCCTCTGAAACACACCATTGCATTTTTCTGAAAGTGAATCCTCCAGCATGCAGCTTTCCTCAAGGAACACCAAACCTTCTCCCTATGTTCCATTTGGTAAAAATTTACCTAAAGTCAAGCGTAAATTGGATCTCTTCCCATACTTCCCTACAGCCCCCTAATGCTCTCCCTTCATTTGGAGCATCATTAAAAAGTCGGTTGCTGCTGTCAAGTCGATGATGATTTATGGTGATCCCATGTGTGTGAGAGTAGAAATGTGCCCCACAGGGTTTCCAATGGCTAATTTTTCGAAGTTGATCACCAAGGCCCTTTTTGAGGCATCCCTAGGTGGCCTCAAAGTACCAACTTTTCAGTTAGCAGCCAAGATCTGTTACCTTTACACTACCCAGGGCTTCACCATGGCAATTACTAAATCCTGTTAGAGTTGTTCATGGGCCCATACCTTCCAATAGCTTGAGAACGTCAAAGTAGGTAGTCTCCTTAATTATCATTGTGTTCCTAGACAAAAAAATATCCATTTCATTCCTATGACAAAGCAAATTTCATAAAATAACTCATACAGCTCATTCCATTTAATTAACTGCTTTTATATTTTCAGCTTCTACGTTTGGACTATGATTTGAATTCTAATGCACTGCCTGATTCAGCAGGCAGCTCAAGTCTAATTATAGCAGCACATTTCATGTTGCTGTTTGATATCTTCCTCTACCTGGCACTGATGATTTACTTTGAAAAAGTTTTGCCAAGTAAGTAGTGATGTGATTATAATCGAACATCATTTTAATCACGTTATTTCTTTAAACATATCGCTTAGCACTTTCATCCTTTATACTTTAAGAACCACTTTCTACAACAACAGGAAAGAGATGACCACGGCCGTCCCCATCAGCAGACCTACTTCCTCATGTCCCTCTAGTGACTGGCTGAGTCAGAACTAAGCCTGGACTTGGTTTATGGAATCACTGACTTATACTTGAACTTCCCTCAACTCTTAAGTGGATGACTTGTTTATCTCCAACAAGATGCTTAGAAATCTAGTTCCTGAAGGGGGTCTTGCCTGGTCCTTAATCATAGAAATTTATATCTGCTGTTGCATTATTATTTAGCTCCATGTTTCTGGACTGCAGCTGGATATCAGAACAAAACCTGAATGAGATGCCATGCCCAGCCCAAGCCCAGGAAAGATTCTGATTCATTTAGTCAGTGGTGGGATTAAAAAAGTCTTTCCAGAGTTTTCACAATAGGAAAGTCATTGGGTCATAAATGTTCAATTTTATCGTCTTGCAACTTATAAGCTGTAAGTTCCAGAAAAACTGGTATTTTCCTTCTCTTTGTAGATGTAACCCAGGCACCCACTACAGTGTCT
>NW_006921605.1:13987103-13987605 GCF_000298275.1 Orycteropus afer afer | reverse complement strand
TTGAACCACCAGCCTTCTGGTTAGCAGTCAAATGCCTTAGACACTATGCCACAGGAACCCATAATAGAAACATCTTAGTGATTCTTTAACTTGGGATGCTACGCATATCAAAACATGCACATTACCTTCTGTAGACAGTGTGTTCAAGTTTAGTGACAAAGAGGCTCATAGCACTGCTGCACTAAGCTGACTCGATCTGTAAAGTGCTGCTTGACCCAATAATTGTCTCCTGTTCATGCAGATGAGTATGGACATCAACAGTCACCCTTGTTTTTCCTGAAGTCCTCATTTTGGTTGCAACGCCAAGAGGCTGCTCATGTGGCCCTTGAAGATGAACTCGACTCTGGTCCTTCATCTAATGACTCTTTTGAACCAGTATGTACAGAATTCCACGGAAAGGAAGCCATCAGGTAACAAGGATACAAATGGCCAAATTCTGCCTCAGGCATAACACTGAACACATTTCTCTTTTGTTCCCTTCAGACAGTTTCCACTTAATCTC
>NW_006921605.1:13976555-13985478 GCF_000298275.1 Orycteropus afer afer | reverse complement strand
GGAGTGGCTGATGGGTTTGAACCGCCAGCCTTCTGGTTAGCAGTCAAGTGCCTTAGGCACTACACCACCAGAGCTCCCTATAGAAGCATATAATATTTAATTAATATGTATGGAATCTGAGTAGTTAATGATCATTATTTTCCTGGTCATTACTTGCCATTTAGGAGTCCCTGGGTGGTACAAATGGTTAAGCATTCAACTACTAACTGACAGGTAAGTAGTTCCAACCCAGCCAGAAGTATCACGGAAGAAAGGCCTGGTAATCTGTTTCTGAAAGGTCATAGCCATGAAAACTCTATAAAGCAGTTCTACTTTGACTCCCTTGGGGTCGCCATGAGTCAGAATCAACTGTGGAGGATGGTATTCCAACTGGTATCAGTTAGCTTTTGCTAAAAACACTTAATGGCTTAAAACAAAAATGCTTTATCATTTCTCACAATTTTTGGGATTGACTGGTGCGTCTTTCTGTTCTGGATGGAAGTAGCTGGGACTGGATCGTTTAGCAAGGCGTCACTCACGTGTGTGGGGGTTGAGCTGGGATAGCATCATCTTTCTGTTCATGTGGACTTTCATCTTTGAGGAGATTGGCCTGGGATTCTTCACCCAGTGCTCACCGTGTCCTTGGCAGCATGAGAGGCAGACCCCAGTGTGGTAGCTCTTCACCAGCCTCTGTTTGTATCAGGTTTGCTCAGATCCCACTGTTATATAAGATACAACAACCAAACCAGCTGCCACTGATGGAGATCCCACGTTTGTCAAAGAACAATTGTGCTTTATCAGGTTCTCAGCGGCTGTTTTTTCTGAAGTAGATCACCAGGCCTTCATTCCAGGCACCTCTGGGGAGAACTTGAACCTTCAGCCTTTTGGTTGGCAGCTCAGCAGATTAATGGTTTGCACCATTCATGGGTGCCTTAATTATATAGATAAGCCAAAATATACCACCCACTGCCATCAATTCGAATCTGACTCATAGCAATCCTATAGGATAGAATAGAACCGCACCATTGGATTTCCATGGCTGTAACTCTTTATGGAAGGACATTGCCTCATCTTCCTCCCATGGAGTGGCCAGTAGGTTTGAACTGCCAACAAGGGGTAGAGAAAGAGATGACCCATTGATGGAAATTGGTACAAATGGAAATTTTTTTTTAATAGACCACATAAATAAAATGGAACTTCATAATGTCTAAGTTGTATAATACTTGAAAACAAAGGGAGCCCTGGTGGTGTAGTGCCTAAGGCATTTGACTGCTAACCAGAAGGCTGGCAGTTCAAACCTGCCACGCACTCCTCAGAAGGAAGATTGGGTAATGGCTTCCGTAATGATACCATTTCAGAAACCCAAGGAGGGGTCGCTATGAGTCGAGTCAACTCGATGGCAGTGAGTTTGGTTTGGTTTGTTTTTTTGAAAACAAAGTCAAATTTAATGAATAAATATATATATATATATTTTTCTAATTTAGGAGGATCTTCATTTAAGCATTATCTTGACATTAACTTCTAAACTTTGTTATAGGTTCAGTCACCTGCTATAATAACAAACTTTCAGAAATTACTGACTTTGAAAATATCAGCAAGCTCACTGGAGTTTGTCCACAATCTGATGTTCAATTTGACTTCCTCACTGTGAAAGAAAATCTCAGGCTGTTTGCTAAAATAAAAGGGATTTTTCCACACGAAGTGGATAAAGAGGTACATAAATATGTTAGGACGAATACATTGGTCAAAACAAGATTAATCTTATTTTCATGGAATTTCATATTTTTTTTTTTTCATTAAATTATCTGTGCCTAAATGATTGTATGGGAGCTCTGGTGGCATAATGCCTAAGGCATTTGACTGCTAACCAGAAGGCTGATTGGAAGGAAGGTTGGGCAATCTACTTGCATAGTGATACCACCTAGGAAACCCAGGGAGGGGTCGCTATGAGTTGAATCCAACGCAACAGCAGTGAGTTTGGTTTTTTGTTTGTTTGTTAAATGATTGTATAAATGTTGGACAAGAACATTCAATTAAAACCAATCTGATATTTGTATATAATTTACAATGTGCCAAGCATTGTCCTTAACTTTAAGCATATAAATCATTTATCCTTCACCATAAACTTATGAGGTACTATTATTATCCCCATTCTACATGTGTAGAAACTGAGGTTCAGAGAGGGTAAGTAATTTGTCCAAGATCATGCAGCTGGTAAACATGGAGTGACATGCAACCCAGTCAATCTGATTCCAGGATCCATGCTTTTATTCTTTATACTTTAAAGCCTTGTAGTTGTAAATTAGTTACTTCCAGCTCACACAAAAGCTTACAGTATTCCCTCAGGTGGACCCTAACTTACGTTAGAATGAGAAAAGCATCAGAAAATTCATCAGAATCTTCTAGCAAGTGATACCGGGTCACCTAGAAACCTCCTGCTAGGAATAGAGAGCTAATGCCAGGGTGAGAGCCGTAGAAGCCAGAAGAAAGAAGGGGAGAGAGAGAGAAGAAGGGAGAAAGAGAGGGAAGGAGGGAGGGAGGAAGGGAGGGAGGGGAGAAAGAAACCTTGGCTTAGGATGTAACTGTTGTCTTTTGGTTAGGTAGAAAGAGTTTTGCTGGAATTGGAAATGAAAAATATCCAGGATGCCCCTGTTCAAAACTTAAGTGGTGGACAGAAAAGAAAACTTACCTTTGGGATTGCCATTTTAGGGGATCCTCAGGTAAATCAAACTAACTTTATAGGGAATTCAAACCATTTTAGGAGATCCTCAGGTAAGTCAAACTAACTTTACAGGAAATTCAAATTTTTTTAAAATGAAACTTTTGATAGTAATTGAAACCCTTTATTTGCAAAGAATATCTGTCATAAAATATTTATAACAGAGCATTAAATATGAGTAAAATCCTAACCACAATATCTTTCAAATGTAAATAATTTTTAGTTGTTTCTTGCTTCTGGAAGAAATTCACATGAAGTGGAAAATCCTTTTATATCTCTCTCTCTGCAGATTTTCCTATTGGATGAGCCAACTGCTGGACTGGATCCCTTTTCAAGACACCGAGTGTGGAACCTTCTGAAGGAGCGGAAGTCGGACCGCGTGATCATCTTCAGTACCCAGTTCATGGATGAGGCTGACATCCTGGCTGGTAATTGTCAGTTTCCTTCAGTATGGATGAGGACTTTAGAGGTCTGAGAAATATGGATTGGTATTCCAAACACTTGTGTCTGTTCAGAATGTCCACTGAGTGTATTCCGTAGAATCTGTACCACAGGGGTGTGATCTGCCAGGAAGCATAAGATTGTAAAGTAAGTGAAAGTCTATATTCTTAGAGATAGACTTTGACTCAGAATTGAGGTAAATCAACTTGGAAATCAAATAATTTTAATGTATGCTCTTTAAAACACATAATGTGATGATTCTCTATATTAGAAAACATATCCACATAATTTGCCATCCCTGGTAGGTTGGGTGGCAAGACAACAACTGAAGGTATCTAAATCGAATTGTTACTGTGTGCCATCGAGGTAATTCTGCCCCTAGGGACCCTGCACCAAAGAGCAGAACTTTGTCTATTTCCACGAGCCCTTATTATGCTCTGTGTTTGAAACTGTCGAAGCTCCTAAATGAGAGTTCAGTCAAGCAATCCATCGCCTGTCTGTTCCCAGAAATGAACGGGCAACTTCCTAACACTTTCTTCTTTGCGTCTTTCTTTTCAGATAGGAAAGTGTTTCTCTCCAAAGGCAAGCTGAAGTGTGCAGGCTCTTCTCTGTTTCTGAAGAAGAAATGGGGGATTGGGTATCACTTAAGGTATGACCACTGAGGAAGCTGAGAATAAATAAGAACTGGGCTTGAGTAAAGGAGCCCTAGTAGCGTAGTGGTTAAAACATTTGGCTGCTAACCAGAAGGTTGGCAGTTCACCTGCTCCACAGGAGAAAGATGAAACAGTCTGCTTCCCTAAATAGTTACAGCTTTGGAAACCCTATGGGGCAAGTTCTACTCTGTGCTGTAGGATCACTATAAGTTGGAATTAACTTGATGGCAGTAAGTTTTTGGTTTGGGCTTGAGTAAGACAAAATGCTTAAAGCAAAACTTTACAACATGAAAGCAACTCTTTTATTATTATACCTGGAAGTTTGTATACATGTGTGTGTGTGTATTATATGTATATGTGTATATATATATATATTATATATATATATATATATATATAGTTTTATATATATATAATACACACATGTATATATATGTATATATGTATGTGTTATGTGTGTGTGTATATATATATGTGTGTGTGTGTGTGTGTGTGTATGATGAGAAGGTAGGAGAAATTTCTAAGCATTGACACATAGTACTTCCACTCCTCACCTAGAACCTCTTCTTCTTTCTTGTTCTTCCTCTCCTTTCTATCCTCATCATTTTATTATCATTATTTTGAATGATAGTTTATTCTATTGTTTATTAAATAATTCTAAGATGCGATATTCAGCATTATTTTATTTAAATACTTTTTTTTTTTTTTTTGGAGATAGGAAATTTTGTTACTCTTACTCTACAAATAAAAATATAAGCTCCCTAGATTAATAAGGCACTTGACTGCTAACCAGGAGGCTGGCGGTTCAAACCCACCAGCCACTCCTCGGAAGGAAGGTTGGGCAATCCTACTTCCATAGTGATAACTGCCTCGGAAACCCAAGGAGGTGTCGCTAGGAGTCGGGGCTGACTCGATGGCAAATAACAACAACAACAACAGATTAATAAGTAGTAGGACCAAGAAATGAGTCAAGATATTTTTAATTCAAAGTCTAGTATCTAAATCCATGTTTTAAAATCCTTGTTAATTTATATATGATTGGTTCATTTCCCTGAAGGATAGCTCTGATTTATATCATCCATACTTAAAAAAGAAAACATGATGACAACAACAACAAAAACAAACAGACAACTCTAGTGGTTCTTTTATACCTACCAGAGTCCAAACTGCTTACACACAGAGTGCGGAATGCGAGAGTAGCCCAACCTATCTCCACTCCTGTCTCATTGCTCTTACCCAATTCAGCACTCTCCAGCTAATGCCTCTCCAGCTAATGCCCCATCGTGGTCTGCATTTGGCCTTTGTTTGAGGTACTTTTAGGCTAGCACAGTTTCCTTGGACTAGTGCCTACCTGTGTAAGTCCTAAAGAGTAATTGTGAGTGTTATCTCATGCTGTAGATAATAGCAATATTCCAGCTAGGGGCAAGCTCCCAATTCCCTGATTTTCTAAAGGATTTCATTGGATTTTTTTTTTTTTTTTCTTGGAAATGATCAGAATGACTTGTAATATGGGTATAGTAATTTCTAGTTGCAAGTAAGTGTTATAGAAAAATAAATGGGATGATGGCTACCATAGTGCAACATAACATGTTATCAAAACACAAACAAAAACAATAGTTGTCAGGATCCCTGGCCAATTCCTAAGCCTCTTCATTGGCTCCTGGATAGTAATTTGTGTGTTTGCTTTGATTTTTCTTCTAACCCAGAAGTCAGAAAACTATGGCCCACATGGCAAATCTGGTCTACTTCCTGTTTTTGTAAATAAATTTTTATTAGAACACACACACACACACACAAAGCCAAACCTACTGCCATTGAGTCTGTTCTGACTTATAGCAACCCCTCCTTGGGTTTCCAAGTGGTATCGCTACGAAAGTAGATTGCCCAGTCTTCCTTCTGAGGAGTGGATAGTGGGTTTGAACCACCAGCCTTCTGGTTAGCAGTCAAATGAGTTAGGCACTAAGCCACCAGAGCATGGTTATTTATTTACATATTGTCTATGACTCTAAGGGAGATCTGGTAGCGTAGTGCCTAAGGCACTTGACTGCTAACAAGAAGGCTGGCTGTTCAAACCCACCAGCTACTCCTCGGAAGGAAGATGGGGCAATCTACTTCCGTAGTGATACCACCTCAGAAACCCAAGGAGGGGTCGCTATGAGTCGAGTCCAACTCAACAGCACATAACAACAACAACAACATGACTCCTTTTATATTATAGTGGCAGAGTTGAGAAATTGCAACAGAGACCTACTGGGCCACACAGCCTAAACTATTTACTATCTGGCTGTTTACAGACAGCAAACCTCTCTAAACTGTGAGCTGTATGCAGGAGCTTAAACTGGGTCCTGTTAATGCAGCCTTCTGCAGCCCAGCACAAGTCCTGTAAGTGGGCATGAAACATTTCTTGAATTGATTTTGTATTTTATGGTGGCCTCTGGGAGAACATTTAAGATATTTTTTGTTTCATTCCCTCAGTGGATTTCACTTGTTCTAAGGATGGCATAAATTCTTGTAAGTTCATGCATACCTTATGAACAAATGGAATAATTTTGACTTAAGCATTAGGCAAATAACAATTGTTTTGAGACCTTGCTAAGTGCAAATCTCACAATTATTCAGTTCTTAGAACATGTCTATATTCTAGTAGGAGCTTTGGTGGCATAGTGCCTAAGGCATTTGACTGCTAACCAGAAGGCTGGCAGTTCAAACCCACCAAGCACTCCTCAGAAGACTGGGCAATCTATTTCTGTAGTGATACTGCTTGGAAACCCAAGGAGGGGTCGCTATGAGTCGGATCCAAGTCGACAGCAGTGAGTTTTTTTTTATATTCTAGTGTCACTATTCCATTTTACCAGTGAGGACACTGTTTAGATATGTGAAATAACACATTTCAAATGGCAAAACCACTTTTTGAGGCCAGATTACTACCTTTATTTTATGTACTATATATTTATAATGTTGATTCATAGATTGATTTTATAGGACTTTTTGAATGTTTTCCTAAATGGGAAATTTATCTGTGGTGTTTTTGAATGGATAGACGGATTTATCTAATGATATTCTGTTCTTATTCAAAGTTCTTTTGCTAATACTACAAAGAAAGGGAAAGAAGTCATCCTACCACTGAATGCCAGTGTTTAGCCATCTCGTATTCTGTTTCTCTCTCTCATAGTCTTGTTTTCTTCATTGCACTTCTAACTCTTGATCGGTGTCTGTCTGTCTACTTGTTTTCTGCCTGTCCCTCCACTAAACAATCAGTCGGCTCTATAGAACAAGACAGTTGTTTACCATTGTACATTCAGCACTTAGTCCAATGCTTGTCACATTTTAAGAACTCAATACATTTGCATTGGATGACTAAACTGAATACTGACTGAACCTGGTTTTACTTCCACACCTATCCAAAGTCCTTTGTTCTTGTCTAATACAACAATCTTATTTAATTTTCCTTTGAACATCGCTTGAACATTTTTGTGTTGTATAATCCTGACCTGTGCTGCTTTGCGTGCCTGATATCTCTGTTCTGTAGCTATTCTCCCTTAGGGACCTGATCAATGTTCATCTTCTCTAGGCACCATCCCTGACCAACCTGGACAGTTTTTCCGATTAGTTCATTTTTTGCTGTCCCCCACTATGTCTATATGATCTCATTTTTTGTCCTCTTATTTCATGTTCACATGGCCTATTTCTTACGTTAGAGTTTAAATGGATTTTTACCTTGGCCCATAAAAACTAGTAATTTTTTTTCATGGTGTTGAAGACTGTGTCAAATAACATATATCTTTCCTTTGAACACCAGTTTGCAGTTGAATGAAATATGCGTTCGGGAAAAAATTACAGCACTTGTGAAACAGCACATTCCTGATGCCAAATTATCAGCAGAAAGTGAAGGAAAACTTGTCTATACGTTGCCCTTAGAAAAAACAAATAAATTCCCAGGTAATGTATATGAATACTATAAAATGAAACATGTAAATAATATTCATAATACTAATAATGATAATTACTATAACTAACATTTATTGAGAGCTTAATATGTGTCAGGTATTTGAAAGGTGATAAAAGAATAATATAAGAATGGAATTATTTTATCTTTTAGTCCTCCATTTACTTGCAGTGTTTCCAAGTATTCATAATAAACATGGATACAAATAGCTTTAAACCTCTGTCCATTTGATATGACAACACAAATATTCCTTAGAACCAACAAGCAAGTTGTTATTTAAATCCTAATTAGTACATTTTAATAGTAATTATAATTTAGAAGAAGTTTGTAAATGTCTTAGGTAGAATGAAGAGTGAGATATAATACTTGTTAGCAGTTTAGTATTCTTTTCTACTTTTTTGGATAGGCCATAAAGGCAGAAAGCTTTTAACTTTCCTTTCTCCTGATAGGAGCCCCAGGTCCTCTATAGTCACACTAGGATGTAGAATTAGATTTCATGCTTAAATTTCTGGTAGCATAGTGCCTAAGGCACTTGACTGCTAACCAGAAGGCTGGCGGTTCAAACCCACCAGCCACTCATCGGAAGAAAGATGGGGCAATCTACTTCCGTAGTGATACTGCCTCGATAACGCAAGGAGGGGTCGCTTTGAGTCAGGTCTGACTCAAAGGCACATAACAACAACTTAAACTTCATTTAATTAACCAATGTAATTTAGATCTATACAAGCCTAACGACAACTGATGCAAAATATTTTTGAGGAAATGAACTAAAGAATGGAGACAGAATTGTTTAGAGGAAATATTTACTATCACAGTTTCTTAGTATTCCCAGAATATTTCCTAAGTCAATTCCTCATTCTCTCCTTATGAGATATTGTGAATTTTTTTTCCATAGCCAGAAGTAGTAATTTTAAAAATGACATATATAGATATTTGATAGATATTTTCTTCCTTTGATAGATATTTTCTGAACTTCTGAAGAAGATTCTGTACCATCCAAGTAATTCTTAAGAAAAATTAGATGTTTCCTTTTTGGTGGTTAGAGTATAAATGACTCCTACTTGTGTCCTCTGGAAAAGATTCTTCAATTAATTAGGCTTAGAGTTGGAAAAATGAAAAGTTCTCGTATTAGTTAATATTTGTAAGCAATTCAGAGGAAAACAAAAACGAAATCTTAATGTGAAT
>NW_006921605.1:13973118-13975255 GCF_000298275.1 Orycteropus afer afer | reverse complement strand
GGAAGTAGATTGCCCAACCTTCCTTCCGAGGTTCCTAATACTAGATAACCTCAGTTTATCTTTTGTCGTAGGCACTGATTCTTTCTTCCAGCAGCTCAAATATGCTGGTGAGCTCCCATAGTGTATTTGCTTTTTCAGTTATTGTACTTTATAACTCCAAACTGCCTACTGATTCTTCTTTTATAGTTTTTATTTCTTTAATGAGACCCTGTATTTTATGAGACATGATTCTCATCTTGATCATTTAAAGTATGTTGTTTAATTCACAAATAATTGAGGGTTTCCTGTATAGCACGGTTACTAATATTAAAAGTTTTAGTGTGGTCACAGAACATACTTGATGTAAAATCAGCCACCATCCTTCAGTCGGTTTGTTGTTCTGCGATGGCTCGAGTGTTGCTGTGCTGCGGCGGTGCCACCAGCATCTCAAATACCAGCCAGGTCACCTGTGGTGGACAGGTTTCAGCAGAGCTTCCAGACTCAGACAGACTGGGAGGAAGAAAGAGGCCAGGTCCATGTCTGAAAAAAATTAGCCACTGAAAGCCTTATGGGCAGCAGGAAAACATTTTCTGACATAGTGCTGGAAGATGAGCCCCTCAGGTTGGAAAGCTCTCAAAATAGGACTGGGGAAGAGCTGCCTCCTCAAAGGAGACTCATCCTGAATGATGTGGATGGAGTAAGCTTTAAGGACCTTCATTTATTGATGTGGCGCAACTCAAAATGAGAAGAAACAGCTATAAACATCAATTAATAATCGGAGAGGGGAATGTACAGAGTATGAATCTAGGAAAATTGGAAGTTGTAAAAAGGAAATGGAACTCATAAAGATTGATATCATAGGCATTAGTCAACTAATGACTAATATTGGCCATTTTGAATTGGACAATCATATTGTCTACTATGCTGGGAATGACAAATTAAAGAGGAATGACATTGCAGTCATCATCAAAAAGAACATTTCAAGATCTATTCTGAAGAACAATGCTATCGGTGATAGGATAGTATCCATACACCTGCAAGGTATACCAGTTAATACTACTATTGTTATTCAAATTTAAGCATCAACCACTAAAGCCACAGAAGAAGAAATTTCAGATTTTTACCAACATCTGCAATCTGAAATTGACCACACATGCAATCAAGATGTATTGTTAATTACTGGTGATTGGAATGTGAAAGTTGAAAACAAAAAGGAAGCATCAAGGAAATTATGGCCTTGGTGATAGAAATGATGCTGGAGACTGCATAATAAAATTTTGCATGACCAGTGACTTATTCATTGTAAATACCTTTTTAAACAACTTAAATGGTGACTATACATGTGGACCTTACCAGATGGAATACACAGGAATCAAATCAACTACATCTATGTTCCTTTAATATACTATTGAATGCTATCTTGTTAAAATCTTTATACCCATATTCGTAAGTGGAATGGCTTATTTTTGTGTTTGTACTTGTATTTGTGTATTTATTGGTGTATGTCTTTGAGGTTTAATATCACCATCAACAACGGGCACCATCCTAGCATCTAAAGATTGTAGAGAAAATCTAAGTGTGCAGCTTCAAGCCATGCGAATAAATTTGAAATCTCTCCAGTGGCAACTATTTACAGCTTACCCCCAGTTTATAGCTTATTGTTTCTTAAATGAACACCTAAGGCAGGTGTTTCAAAGTCCAAGTTTATGAACCTAGGCACTGTGATGACTCTGTATATTAACTTAATCTCTTTTATGTATTCTCTGTATCCAAAGTATCTAAGTTCTTCTTTCTATACTTTTATAAAAGGAATGAATCTTTCATTTGTTTTCAATAGTTCAAGGCAGCAGCCAATAATACCATATAAATGATTAACTATTGTTAAGCAGAAACCTCTCAAATTGTGATATCCTTGCTAAAAACAAACTCCTACTAAAACTCAGCAAAGTGTATCTGATGTGGGATTTTACAAATTGCTTGTTATGTGTTTTATAGATGTTGGCATTTTGGAAGAAGGAGCTGGGGACACAGAGGGGCTTGTGGAGACGGACCAAGTCCTCTCTTCACTTAATGAGATGAAAGCCACAATAGGTGGCGTGGCTCTCTGGGGAAAGCAAGTCTGTGCAATTGCAAAGGTTCGCTTATTAAAGTTAAAGTA
>NW_006921605.1:13970557-13971708 GCF_000298275.1 Orycteropus afer afer | reverse complement strand
ACGGAGACATAGTCCATGAAATTATGATAGCCACTGGCCAAGACAAGGAAAAGAAATGAATGAACGATGATGCTACATCTTATCACCTCCAATTTAGAGATACAAAAAATACTCAAGAAATGATATATGTATATAATTTTCATAATTTCTTGATTTTACTAAATTATTATCTCATATTTTTAAGAGATTGAGAAATGTCTATGCGTTCACATTGTCAATTTTCTTCCATGTAGGCTATTGATTCTAGGTGTTGGATTTTCCCCTCTTCTTTTGGAGTATATCTTCACAAATATAAATCAAAACAGTTACACTTGGGAACTTTCTCCTCATATGTACTTCCTGGCCCCTGGACAACAACCACATGATCCCCTCACTCGCTTATTGATCATCAACAGAACAGGTAATAATGTGGTAAATACTCCTTTCCAAATATACGTACTGTTCAAATAATAAGGAGTTCTGGTAGCATAATGGCTAAGGCACTTGACTGCTAGCCAGAAAGCTGGTGGTTCAAACTTACCAGCCACTCCTCGGAAGGAAGGTTAGGCAATCTACTTCTGTAGCGATACTGCCTTGGAAACCCAAGGAGGGGTCGCTATGAGTTGGATCCAACTCGGCGGCAGTGTGTTGTGTTGCGCTGGCTATTTTTTAAAGTAATTAGCCATTGAGTTAGAGCCGACTCATAGCGACCCCTTCTTGGATTTCCAAGGCAGTATCACTACAGAAGTAGATTGCCCAACTTTCCTTCCGAGGAGTGGCTAGTGGGTTTGAACCACCAGCCTTCTAAGAAAGAAAAAAAAATGAGCTTTTGATTTCTTCAGCATGAATTTTGATGATAACACAAATTCAAAAAGGAATTATGAAAATATTTGTCAAAGGAGAAGTAAATGATCTGGTGGCAACTTACAAAATGATAGCATTTGTGGCAAGAAACATTTTTAACAACTTTATTGAAATATGATTTTCATGTCATAAAATTGATGCATTTAAAGTGCACACACAATCCAGTGGTTTCTCGTGTACTCATATGATCTATTAAGAAGAATGCTGTGCTTGTGGTCAATCCTGGAGAATACTGCATGCACACTCAAAAAGAATGTATAATCTGTAGTTGGATGGAGAGTTCTATAATGTTTGTTAGGTATCATCCG
>NW_006921605.1:13967036-13970217 GCF_000298275.1 Orycteropus afer afer | reverse complement strand
GATGGGGCAATCTACTTCCATAGTGGTACTGCCTCGGAAGCCCAAGGAGGGGTCTCTATGAGTCGGGTCCGACTCGATGGCACACAACAACAACATGGTTATAAATGCTATAACTTTCTGAATGTTTTACCCTTTGTCATTATAAATGCCCCTCTCTTTATTCCTAGGTTTTTTTTTTTGTTTTTTTTTTGGTCTATTTTTTCTGATGGTACAGTCACTCCAACTGTCCTGTGCTTATCTGTATGAAATCTTTTTCCACCCTTTTATTTTTGATCTATTCATATCTTTGAATCTAACCTGTTTTTTGCAGATAACATATATTTATGTTCTGTTTTCTTATCCAGTCTGACAATGAATGCCTTTTGACTGGACTGCTGGCTACAATACAGATTAAACACAGATTAAATTTTTGCATCAAATTTGGGAGATTTTCCATCATTATTTTTCGTATATTTTTCTGTTCTTTCTCTCTCTCCTCTCCTTCTAGTACTCCCATTACGTTTTTAGAGCACTCTTAGACATGAACTTCTCTGTACACTGTTCCAACTAAAGTCAGTTTCTTTGGGGAGGGCTTCAGTGCTCTCTGTTCTCACAGGCTGTGCTTCTCCCTTAGAAAAACCTCTGTGCTGTTGTTCCAGAGCTGGGGACAGGGGTGGTGGCCTGCTTCTCTTTGGGAACCCCTCCTGCTTTATGAACAGGGGGCTGCAAAGATGTGGTAACCTCTGGTCTTCTCAGCCTGCCTCTCCTGTCGTGGAAACTCTACCTTATAAGAAAGCTGGGAAACAGTGATTGTGGCTCTCGTATTCTTAGACTGGTGTGTCTCGGGTAGAGATTCCAGCCTGTGAGTGGGAGATGGGTGGAGGAGGAGAGCCCCAGACTTCTCAGCTGCTCTTGCCTTGAATTGAGTTTCTGCAACATGGGGCTGTGGGGAATGAGAAAAGTTGGTGACCTGCCCCTCTTAGGAGGATACTGTACCTTTCAAGTATGAGCTTAGGGAAGAGGGACTCCTGTGGCCTTCATTGCACCTATTTGGAGTAGAGCTTCTGCTATGCTGAACTAAGAGGGAGGTTGGAGGTATCAAGGCTACAGGGCCACCATCTCTCACTTTCTTACCAATACTTAGTAGATATATATTTTTTTTAATAAATGTTTCTTCACTTTCTAAGTGCCCTTAAGGCAATTTCAAGACACTTTTAACTTATTCTTTAAAATAAATTTTCACAAGTTAGGGTTGTATTGCTAGGGAGAGGGTCTGTGGAGTTCAATGCACTGCAATTATACAAGTTGTCTTTCTGCACCAAAAAACATTTGGAAAATTAATTTATAACTGAGCAGTAGCAAATTTTCTAGTTACTTAGTAGAAATTATCTGCATTATTAAAGCCTTATTATTTATGGCCATTCATTGCGAGATTCAAAAAAGAATAAATCTACTCTAAAAGGACTTTTATATTAGCAATAATCATAAGCAAATGAACATATTATGAAGTAAACTCCATGAGAGGTGAATAGATTTTTAACATCATGGTGGTGGTGGCAAGCATATTACTGTGTGGATAAATATCCTGACAGTCCATTTTACAGTATATATCACATACTGAAGGAGTTCTGGTTAGCATAGCGCCTAAGGCACTTGACTGCTAACCAGAAGGCTGGCGGTTCAAATCCACCAGCCACTCCTTGGAAGGAAGGTTGGGTGATCTACTTCTGTAGTGATACCGCCTCGGAAACCCAAGGAGGGGTCGCTATGAGTCGGGGCCGACTCGATGGCACATAACAACAACAACAACATCACATACTGACATTAATTATAATTTTACTATATAACTTAAGATTCTTTTTTTAGTTTTGTTATATTTAACATCTTTAACTACATATTAGGGGAAAGCATTGATGACTTTGTGCATTCTGTGGAACACCAGAACATAGCTTTGGAGGTGGATGCATTGGGAACTAGAGATGGCACCGATGACCCATCTTATAATGGAGCCCTCATAGTGTCTGTTAATAAAAAGGTAAGCTGGACTCTGTTGTGTGCTGTTGAGTTAATTCTGACTCTGAGTGACCCTATAGGGCAGAGTGAAACTGCCCCATAGGGCTCCTTAAGCTGCACTCTTCATGGGGGCAGATCAACAGGTCTTCTATCCTGAGAAGCTGCAGGTGGGTTTGAGCCACTGACCTTTCAGTTACCAGACAAGCACTTAACTGCTGAACCAGAAGGTAACTTTTCTCAAAGGTGAGGAAGGCTGTTTGAATATACTATCAATAGACTTAGGTCTCCAATTGAAGACACTGGAATGAAAAGCATTTTTCATTTATTACCTAATGAATTATATTTGTTGGTATAATAATTAAAATTAATGTATATATCAATCATTGCTGACCAAAACAGAGTATATTAGCAAAATCATACCATAATATCTACTGCCACGTCTCAAGAATTTATATTTCCTGAAAGATTTTATAATACACATATTCTGAAGCTTCTGTTTTGTTCTTGAATAATACGCATTCAACACCTGGTTTTGTGAAGCCTTAGGCTAGAGAGCTGGTGTCCTGAAAATCAGACATAGCCTGTATATATATGTTTTGTTTTAATTATTTGACAATTATGATTTTTTAATTAAAATGTTGAAGTTTGAGCAATTTAGAAAAAAAAGGATTTTTGAGAATTTATAACTTTCTTTGTTTTATCTTAGAACTACCACTTTTCATTAGCATGTAATGCCAAAAGATTGAATTGCTTCCCAGTTCTTATGGATGTTGTTAGCAATGGGCTACTTGGCATGTTTAAACCATCAGCACATATCCAAACTGAAAGAAGCACCTTTTTTGTGGTAAGTATATAATACTATAGACTCTAATCCATTAGGAAGTCCTCAGTTTTCATTTTTCAAAGTTTCACTATTTTGATGCAAAGTAGAACAGAATAATTAAGTATTCATGTGAAGAGCATGTGAGACAATAAAAGTGGGATTCTAGGAGCACCATGAGCAACACGTGGCCGGCACATGTTACAAGGGTGACGTGCATAAAAGGAGGTAGAGATGGATGGATGGATGGATGATAGATGATGAATGGATGATGGATGGATGATGGATGATGGATGGATGGATGAGGGATGATGGATGGATGGATGATGGCTGGATGCATGGATGGATGATGGATGGATGATGGATGAT
>NW_006921605.1:13957065-13965879 GCF_000298275.1 Orycteropus afer afer | reverse complement strand
TAATGGATGGATGGATGATGGATGGATGGATGATGGATGATGGATGGATGGATGATGGATAGATGGATGGATGGATGATGGATGGATGGATGGATGGATGATGGATAGATGGATGGATGGATGGATGGATGATGGATGATGGATGGATGGATGGATGGGTGGATAGATATGCTTTATTATTACTTTAAAAAAAACTGCAAAAGAAAAACAATTAAGACAAAGTTCAAGCTACAAGGGACTGGCTACATCAGAATTTCTCCACATTCTCATAAAAATAAATATTCCCTGGACCCACTCCAGACCTCCCAAAGGAGCTTTTCCATATATCAGATAAGAAAATGCTATTTCAAAACAAATCCCAGATGCGTGAAATGTATAGACTCTAAAGTTTGGACACCTGAAGTTGGCCCAGCACACATATTACACCTATTACAGTTTGTGATTATTCACTTTGTTGTTGTTGTTATGTGCCATCGAGTCACTTTAGATTATTTAATTAATATTTTTCTTTCTATTAGAGAGTTCTTTGACTGTAGGGATCACAGATTTTTTTACTACCATATAATGCTCTTTACATAGGGATAGGGCTAGAACATGATAAGCACTGAGTAAATTACTTGTTAAATGAATAAATGGATTTCGGGAGTCATCAAATGATCTATGTCCTACTCTACTCTGAGATCTTATGATAATAGAAATAGCCAATAGCCATTTGTCCATGAGTGTATAAAGTGGACATGTATCCATTATTTTCACATGTACCAACAAGACCTTGAGTTACCTTCTCATACCCTACCTCACTGTGTGCTCAGAAAGAAAAATTCTTTTCAATAATGATGAGCCAGAAACTTGTCCAAGCAAAGAGACTTCCATCTACAGAAACATCTTGTTTTTGCTAGAGTGAGTCTGGTATCAGCCCACTTAACCTTGTGCTTATGTATTCATCATATTAACTTCAGCATGTCTCTGACAACACATGCTATTCTGTATTGGACTTTACCAGCTCATTGCTCCAAAAGAGAGAATTTTCTGTAGTTTTCAGACCTCACTTCTGTCTGGCCCAAGTCAACGGAGTACTGAACCACTGAGTACTGGATCCATCCAGTTTGCAGGGTGTTCTGGAAGGATTTTGAGGATAATTTTCAACCTCCTCATCCTGTGGTTAATGAGTGTCCGTCCTTCTGATGGACAGGATGAAGGCCATCAGCCTTTAGCCATGACATTCTTCAATAATGTTCTTAGTTAAACAACAGTTGTGTGAATCATGATAGTAACATGGATACTAGCTTTCAAGCCAGTTTGTAAATCTTTTATTCTTGAAGATTATTAAAAACAGGAACAGAAAATGTTATAACTAATGGCAAAACTTTTGCTTCATACTTCCTCTCTAGTTTTGAGTCCTCAACGAGCATCTATCTGATCTTGGGGTCTACCTACAAACATAGGTTATATTCCCATAAAACACCTACGAGATATTTTAGTCAAGCACTCATTTGAAATAATTCAAGATTAAGAAATTGAATGTGTTAACTGTGGTAATTATTTAGCATCAGGATAAATTTTGGAATTATAAGGTATGAAAAGAAGAAATCTTGTTTTCACCTCATTACTTTCTGTATAATGTTATAAATTCATTGACCTCCTTTGAATCAGTTTCCTTTTCCATAAATTTGGGTATAGAGCCAAAAGTCAAGCTTTAAAACTGGATGGATAGTGGGAGAGTTGGGAAATCTCAAAAGGGACCTAAAGTAGAATAACTGATGATCAGTATAGTGTTTTTAAAAAATGTGCTCCAGAAAATTAATTTTGAATTTGTTTGCTGAGCTCATTATGTTATTTGCAATTTCAGGAGGAAGAGCACAGTCCCTTTGAATACCTGAGCTTTACTGTGTTCTGGCTGGTTCTGGCAGCCAGTTGTCCTCCGTACATTGCCATGAGCAGCATTGATGATTATAAGGTAATAATTAATAATTGAAACTTCCATTGTTTCATATACTTAGAAGCTGATGGCAATGTAATTACAGTATTTTTCCACAGGATCCTTATACATGCTTACATATGGAACAGCCAATTCATAAATAAAATCCAAGCTCTAAAAACAAAAGGAAATATCATACACACACACACACACACACACACACATTTAAAGGGAATGTATATATATAAAGAAGAAAAAAAAAAAAAAGCCAAACTCATTCCCATCAAGTTGTTTTTCCAAGTCATAGCAACCCCTCCTTGGTTTTCCGAGGTGGTGTCTCTAAGGAAGTAGATGCCCAATCTTCCTCCTGAGGAGTGGCTGGCATTTCCACCAGCCTCCTGGTTAGCAGTCAAGTGCCTTAGGTACTATGCCACCAGAGCTCCTAAAGGGAATATGCATATTTATAAAATAAAGGAAATAACATATTTTTATGCAGATAACACACCCTGTCTATGCATGCTTACCAGTTGCTCCCTCCCCACCAGAAGGTATTTTGTGAAGGCACTATGCTTTTATACACACACACACAGATTTATAGATAGATAGAAAGGAATTTGACTTTGCCATGTTGGAGAAATTAGAGCCTGACTTGGTCTCTCACGGTGAATAACTAGGAAAATGGACAGAATATTGGATTTTTGACAATGGGCAGTAGAGGACTATGATCACTTACAAGATGGAAGGAAATCATGTGAACCCTATGATATCTGTCTTTCTGGAGCCATGTTCTGGACCATAGTGCAAAGAGGAGAAATCCAAGGAAAACACTTAAATTTTCCTGAAATGAGAATACGGAGTTCAGGATTGGAGAAGACTGAGGTGGCGGTGGCTAAAATTTACATGACAGAATATCAGATACATGGGGTCAGTGCTCTCAAAATCTGTCTTGGAGTCTCACAGGTCTGATGGTGAACACTAAGCTGAGTATTTACAGGGTGAAGGCAGCCAAAGAACAGGTAGGAAGCTGTGAGAGGAACGATTTCCAGATCTCCACAGGACGGGACTGTTCTATGAGAAGTGGGGAGAGTTCTCCGCAGATACCGTGTATCTGGTGGTGGTGTTATTGCTGCTTGCCTGCAGGTACTTCTGACTCATCGCCTCCCTATGGCACGGGGTCGGACTGCCCCATAGGGTTTTCAAGGCTGTAATCTTTACAGAAGCAGGCGCCAGGTCTTTCTCCCTCAGCCACCGGTAGGCTGGAACTTCGGACCTTTTGGTTAGCAGCTGAGCTCCTTACCACTGGGCCAGCAGGACTCCTACTTGGTAGACACCCCAAAAGGTTCCCACTGTAGTTGTAGGGCAGTCCTCAATATAAAGTCAATGCAGACTCATTCTGATGGGAAGTCAGGTCCTTGGATATACTCTGCCCTCATCCCCCTGTGAGTCATTATGTCACTGTTTTGTTTACTTCAGTGTTCAGAGCTTGATTACTCTCAGGTCTTTGTTCACATATCTGTACCAGATCTGTGAGGAGCATCAGTGTCATTAATTAAAGCATCCAACTGATTATTTATGTTTGGAACTGCCCGTATCCCTTAATCCAGGTGACATTGGTAGGTATGGTACAGATGATTACATATGAAGGTTTTATTTGAGTGTTTTCTTACCAATCGACAATTTCTTAAACTTTAACTGAAATACCACTTGGTGTCTTTTCTGTGTCCTAATCAGAACAAAGCCCGGTCTCAGCTGCGGATATCGGGGCTCTTCCCGTCTGCTTACTGGTTTGGGCAGGCGTTGGTGGATGTCCCATTGTACTGCCTACTCTTCCTTTTCATGTATTCAGTGGACTACATTTTAAACTCCCAAGTGGCAATACATAAAATTTTACGTCAGACTATACAAGTAAGTGACAATAGCCAAAGAGCAAATATCATTGTATGATTTAACTAGAGAATTTGACAATACCAGCACTTTTAATGGACCTTTACATTGTCATAAATTAAAACTGTAAAATCCTGTGCAGTGAAAATGTTTTGGATTCCAAATGTTTTCCTGGATTGCATTGGTCTTAAACTTAACCTTCCTGTTGCTTTCAGATGCCGTGTGCTATTGGTTATGCCATGTCACTTATCTTTCTGACATATATAATTGCATTCATTTCTCGAAATGGGAGGAAAAACAGTGGGATTTGGTCCTTTTCCTTCCATATTGTAAGTATGCTTCTTGTGAATCTTCATTTTATACATTTAATATACAATCGAGCTACTTCTTTATATTTTACCCCACGTAGAATGATAAATTAGGGTGAGAGTCTAAGATATTTTAAGTTGGCATTATATATGGATCCCTTTAAAAATCTGCATCTTTTCCTCTTCCTATTTGCATTTACTCATTCTTTAAAACTGGCCAAATTGCCCTTAGGACCATAAATACTGATCTAGAAGGAAACCTGGGGACCAAATGTATCTTTAATGAAAAAGAAAAAAGCCTAAAGCCCAAAATATACACATGATTACAGATTCTGTTAGCAGCAAAGTTAAAACTAGAAACTAGTTCTCCAAACTCCCTACTGAGAATTCATTCCAGACAGCCACACCTCTTTTGTCTAAAATTGAGAGGAAAATATGCATAATTCATGAGTGTCTGTTCTAATTCCCTGTGATTTCAGGATGCCAAAAGTAAATTATTAATTTAACGAACACGTGTTGGCATCCACAATGGGATGCAGAGTAAGAATGATAATGGAGAAAAGATTACATAGACAGTGTCGGCCTGGAAAAGCTCTCAGAAAGTAAACTGATAAGTAAACACATTTACTTTAACAGGCTGATAAGGAAAAGATGTTCATTGAGGTATCTCCTACCTTTACATTGAGGTATCTTCTGTTTAGAAACTGAGTACAATTTAGTAAAAAAGAGGGAAAACCAGAGAAAGGAGAGGTTCGTTTCTGAAAATGAGACCAGACGAGATTTTCTTTAGGGGTTAAACCAGAAGATGAGTGCATTTTCAATAGTTGGAGAAGATTGAGGTGTGAATAGGAAATAATGGATGAACCAAACCCAGGAGGGGAGGAAGTCCCAGTCTTCAGAACTGGTGATAATCTAGTGTGTGGGTTAGGCTAGAACACAAGATGCAGGATGGGTATGGTCCTAGTCATGGACAGGGAAAATAAAGCTTGGAACCAGGAATGCCCTTAAATCACGTGCTCAAGGATTTATTCTACAGGCTGTGGGATATCATGCAAGCCTTCAGTGTGCAAGATAAGTATGATCAGAGATAGACTCTGTTCTGGTTACCTATTACCTCTCTGACAAGAATATACCACAAATGGGATGGCTTAAACAAACAGGAGTTTATTCTTACAATTTGGAGGCTTTAAGTCCAAGCTGGGTGAAGCCCCTCAACCGTGGGGTCCAGCTCTGCCTCCTGCGCCCAACCCACTGGAGTTAGAGGCATTTCTTCACTAGGTGCAGGCTGCTGAGGCTGAGAAGCCCCGAGGTTAACAAGTAAAAAGGCACAGTCCCGATGTTACCAAACCACACGGCAGGCCATTAACTTAAGTCCATTGTATGTCCCAAGGTCTGCAGAACATAGAAGGCTGCTGAGCAATGACATGGCTACACGCAGGGTCCAAGCGTGCCATAGGCTAGAGACCATTCTCAAAGCTTCTCCTTATATACAGGAAGCAGACCACATTCCAAAGGCAGCTACTCAGCTGCTTGTGGTAGGTCCCACCATGGAGGTGATTGCCAGTCTCATCATGGGGAATAACTACCACCAGCTGCCCAGCCACTCAACCAGGCCCAGCCAAGTTGACACACAAACATAACTACCACAGACTCTAATAGCTATGAAAATGATAATTTGAAATACAGAGAAATAAGTATAAAAACTTGGAATCTTTGCAGTGGTCTAGAAGGGAAAGTATGAGTGCTTTAGGTATGCTTTTACTTTCTCTTACCCTTGAATTTTGTATTTTAGTACTTCCACCTAAGCCATTCCAAGTTGTTAAAGGCTTGCTGTCCTCTATTGGTACAGTTAACCAAAGGCTCCTTTCATTTCTTCCTCTTTTTCTGTTTCAGATCAATTTTAATTTTTCCTCTGGTTATTGTTTACCTACCATTCTGAACTTTAGCTCCAAAGACAATATTACACTAACTTTTATTCCACTTCTATAATTAAAATACTCTATATATCAGATCCTAGGTATGTCCAGGGATGTCTCCTTTGTGACCAAAGGAATTTGGCTAAGCCACTAAGAAAAAATGTTAATGGAGATGTTGATTTCAGCTTGGTTTATGAGGCTGGAGTTGAAATTAGGAGTATCTCCAAGATAAGCCATCTCAATTTGGGGAATATATGGAAATTCAGAGTGATTATCATGCATATTTGTGTTTTCTTTAGATCATCATGTTCTCTGTGATTGTATTTCTGTTAGGAAGTAATGGAAGTAATGAGATATTATTGTGCATCACCTTTTTCATCCCACCTGCCACACTGATTGGCTGTATGTTCTTAGCTTTACAAGTAAGTAATGCCACCTCTGTCCCTGTGTCCTGAAATTTATAACCAATTGTGTAAGCTTTGCTTAGTATGGGACTCTACAACATGCTAAACATGCACACCACTGGAAGGTTTCCCCAGATGTGCTCCAGTTGACCTGTAATCAGAAGTCCGGCCCTTGTTAATATGTGTGAGAGAAAGGGCAATGGGTGCTGGGAAACAGAACAGTGTTTACACTCATTCTGGGACTTTACACACTCCTGGGCATTTCTCAGTTTTATTCAGCAGGAGACAAAAGAAATGCCCCTATCTTTGTAATTTAAGGGTTCTAGAAAAGCACCTCAGATGAATAAAGACCATTTTCTTCTAGCTGATTGATAACTGTATTTCTACAAAAGGAAAGAAGATACAATATACGTACACTGTCTGTAATTTTCATCATAGGGAGTGAGAAGTGTTCTGGGTAATGGACCCCTTGGAGATTTTGGTGACAACTATGGACCATCTCTCTCCTTAGAAAAGTACTTATCAGAGCTATCTTTTCTTGTACCTCAGGCTAAGAGCACCTCTGTCTATTGGGAAGGGAAAGTAAGGGAGATGACACCACAAAGGGAACAATATGTACAAAAAAATGTGTGAAGTTCTATGTACAGAGGATAAGCCCCATCTCCCTCACTGTCAGGGGTTGTGCCAACTAGATGCCTTGGAGTCTCTCACCAGGCTCTCATTGGCTAAGTTCTGTTGCTTCAAATAAAAGCATAGTGGCTTGTAGACATAGGGAGTGCAAAGACACACCCTCATTCCACACTTTGGAACTGATACATATCAGAGATGCGTGGTAGAAGCAGGGATGATGTCAGAAGGGCTGTTCAATGGACCAAATCACATTTATTTGGATAAAATTAATGAAACAGAAAACTTTACATTAACCATTACAATTAACCATTGTCTTTCCTTTTGCAGATTTTCACATCTTCTGCACTTAATGGAAATTCAAGTGGCGTAGAGGCATTCCTGGTATTCCTAATTGTAAGCATACACTCTCATTTAAAAATTACTATGTATTTCACTGTAACACACTTGAAGCTTTTATTAAGATGGGGGTATAGATATCTGTAGCTCACAGACATATCATGGAACAAATTTTTTATAAAGATTCACTGACTAGATAATACGTTTCCCAAATTTTATGAATACCATACTACCATTAGACAAAATGACATAAAGTAAAACTATTACATAATTATATTTGTTTCTAGCATTTCTATAAACAATTTTGAAAATGGATTTGATAATTTCATAATTTACCAAATAGATTCTTAGGCATTTTGTAATGATTTTGCCAAATGTTTCTGTGTAGAAGATCAAGTATTCCTAATTCACCTATAATGTTGAATCAGTGATTTTTCGTGTTTCTAAGTGTGATTCTCTCTTTATCCCTAGCCTGTCCTTCATTTTATTATCTTCCTTTTTATTCTGCGATGTCTGGAATGGAAGTTTGGAAAGAAAACAATGAGAAAGGATCCCGTCTTTAGGTTGGGAGAAATCAAATTGGATTCTGTCTTTTATTTCATTGTTCAATATTCAAAAATATTTCTTCATGCAGAAACCAATCTATTTACATACTGGGACAGGCTAAAAGAATAACCACTGTACTCATGCAGGTAGCAGAGATCTAGGTACCAAACCAAGGTTCCAATCTAGTGGAGGAACTAACAAAACCAGTTAATTAGGGCTCCATTGACAGTGTGTGTGCAGTGAGCACTAGGAAAGCCCCATGAGACAGGCTCAGTTTAAACAGCAATCAATTTTAATAGACTGGCAGTTGGTGGAATACTGCCAATCCAGGAAGGAGGGATACAGTGAGCAGCAGGCCAAAACCAAAAATAAGTGTGCTCTTTTCCTGAGGGAATGAGAAGTGCGGTTGGTAGATCATGGACTTGCCTTGGTATCGAAGCCAAAAAACAAACCCATTGCCATCAAGTCGATCCTGACTCATGGTCACCTCGTGTGTTTTGAACAGAACCGCTCTATAGGCTCTTCTTGATTATAATCTTCATGAAGCAGATTGCCAGGCCTTTCTGTTACAGTGCCACTGGGTGGGTTTGAACTGCCAACCTTCAGATTAGTAGTCCAGGGTGCATTGTGCCACCTAGGTACCTTGGCCCTGGTATTAAGGGGTCTTAAAAGCAGAGACTTTTTTTTTTTTTTTCCCCTGCACCATAAAAGAATGTGACCAGCAAGATCTGATCCTGTCTCTGTCTCCTGTACCATGCTAGTTTTATGACTGACTGGAGCTCTGGTAGCATAGTGCCTAAGGCACTTGACTGCTAACCAGAAGGCTGGCGGTTCAAACCCACCAGCCACTCCTCAGAAGGAAGGTTGGGCAA
>NW_006921605.1:13895294-13956660 GCF_000298275.1 Orycteropus afer afer | reverse complement strand
AAAGCGTGAATCTGACACATAGTCCAAAGGAATAATCAGGCTTAATAAGAGATCAACTATCTAACATGTGCCTTCTGGAAAAGCCCTGATTTCCAATATTCTGACTCATCCTCCCCATAACAACATAATAATGCTAACATATTAGTGTGTTATGATTCCCAAAATAATTAAGCTATGATATACAAATTTGTCAGATAATAAGTACTGAGTTGCCCATTGAAGTTGAGAAAGAATGTTTCTATAGACAAGGTAGTACTGACAGGAGCAAGGAGATTATGAAGAGGGGGAGGCTGCTGCCCTGCAAGGAGATGATGGTGATTTATTAATTATCCTCTCTACTTAAATGTAAGATTGAAAGAATCAGTATTCTTGCTACAAGGAGAAAAACCAAAAGACTGATTATTAATGGATTGTTTTGACTTCAGAATTTCTCCAAGGAGCGATGATGTATGTCAAAATCCAGAAGACCCAGAAGGGGAGGATGAAGATGTTCAGATGGAAAGAGCAAGAACAGCAAATGCTTTGAGTTCCACAAACTTCGATGAGGTGAAACTCACAAAAGTCATCAGTTCACCAAATAGCATAGATATTGTTATTAAGGTGGTGTCTTATGCTGGATTCTCTAGAGAAGCAAAATCAAGGAAGCTTGTGTGTGTGTATGCGTGTGTGTGCACAGAGAGAGAGAGGGATATTTATCTCAAAGAAATGGCTCACACAAAGTTATAGAGGCTGCCAAGTCCCAAGTCTGTGGGTCACATGTCAGACTGGAGGCTTTCTCTTGACTACTGACTCACGTAGCTGCAGGACCCAAGATCAGCAGGTAACACAGCAGGCTACTGGCTTTGGAGGCTGGTGACTCCAAGATTGGCAGGGAAGATGGCAGGCCTTTGGCTCACAGGCTGTGAAGGCAACAAGCCCAAGACTGGCAGACAATACAGCAGGCCACTGGTTCAAATCCAAGAACCAGAGGTCAGATGATGATGAGTCAGAAGAAGGATCCAGATTGAGCAAAAAGCCAGGGTGGTTTGCCAGAGCTCTTCCATATGTATTGGAAGCAGACCACACTCCAAAGGAAATGCCCTCTCAACTGATTGGCTGCTCAAAGCAGATCTCATCATGGAGGTGATTATATTATATCACATTTCATCATGGGGGATTACTACATCATAACTGCAAAACCACTTAGAATTGTGGCCTGGCCAAGCTGACACACAACCTTAACTATCAAAGGTGGCTAGACTACCAAATTAATTCTCAAATGATTCTGAGTTTTTCAAATCTACACAAATGAAAACCTACTTTATTTTAATAGGTTATCACCATCTTTACATCTAAACGAGAAGATTAAAGGTCAAATTAACTTCCTTTGTTTGTCTTAGGAAATAAGCAAACAAGCATAGAATGCAATTGAAATTGCAAAAAGCAAGAAAGAACTTGTGAATTTTAGAAAATGAGCAAAGTGCACTGTCCAAAATTGAAGGTCATGTCCAGTTCATGGCATGTGCTATTTTATGTTTGAGGATGATTCAGTACTTCTCCAACTCTCTTTGCTCCTGTTGTAAGGATATGCGCGAATTGTATAAAATAATATACCTGAGCAACTGCCTTCTTAGGAGAGGGAAATAACAGTCTCTTGTCTCCAAAAATAAGGGGTAGGACAGGAGAACAGCCAGTGAGTGCGTTACCTCATAGGCAGTCTCCTCTGATGCATGATTTGGGCAGTCAGGGACCAGCCAGTGGGAGAGTCGAGCTTTTCAGAAGATAATGGAGAGAATTAAGGTCTGACTTGATTTCTCATTTACAGAAGCCAGTCATCATTGCCAGCTGTCTACGCAAGGAGTATGCAGGGAAGAGGGAACGCTGCTTTTCCAAGAGGAAGAAGAAAATAGCCACAAGAAATGTCTCTTTCTGTGTTAGAAAAGGTTGGGCACGGTTGGCCCTTCCACTGTGGGCTCAGGGCCATCCTCAGACATTTATAGATATTGATGAGAATTACTCTCTAAACCACTTCTTGGTTCACATGTGTGAACCAATGTGCAGGATGACCTTGACAGTTCCTTTTGCATGATACGTTCCTAAATAAACTGAATCACCTCTCCCCGTGAGGAGGGACGTAGTCACATCTATGTTGAAATCATAAGTTCTCTACTAAAGTGAACCACTGCAACCATGGCATTTCTATGTAGTGAACACAGTTGATTTTCTAAGACTCATTATTTTTCATGAGAGAACTGACTGGAGGTAACACTAGCACATTCTGAAGTCTTGACCAGGAGGTGTCACTTTGCATGTCTATCACATGGTAGTTCAGAGATAGAGACAAGAGACAGAGTCTGACACCCTTGGCTTCCAAGAGTGGCTTTGTCACTTCACTCACACCCATGTAACCTTGGCAGGTAACCTCACCTCTGAGAGCTTCTGTCCCCAAATATGTAAGAAGAGATTGTGATCAAAACAACAACCTCTCCAGCTGATTGTGACAATTCAATGAGATACTATATATAAAGCACATAGCACAATGTGTGCCATGTAGTGAGACTTCAGACCGTGTTTTATTCTTAATTGTACTATCAAATCAATTAATTCCAAGTGTGATTTTTTTTTTTTTTTTTTCAGGTGAGGTTTTGGGATTATTAGGACACAATGGAGCTGGAAAAAGTACATCCATTAAGGTTATAACTGGAGACACACAACCAACTGCAGGACAGGTAGGTGAATTATGAGGGAAATATGTCATTGAGCAGGGCTCAAACGAAATTCGTAAGATGTTACAGTCATATGGAGCAAAAGTCATTAATCAATGACTGAAGTGAATGGAATATAAAAAGGAATAAATTCGCAAATTTTCACATTAATGCACACAAAAATTGATCACTGAAAGCTAATGGTTATTAACTATCTTGTGTCCTTCAAAGGCATTAAGGATGAATATTACATCCAGTGTCGAGCTAGAAATCTTTATCAGAATCCGTACAAATTCTGTTCGTACTCTCATAAGATACATGGAACAGTAATCACTACAAAAGGACATCAAGTTTGGTAAAGCAGAGGGCCAACAAAAAGGAGGGAGACCCTCAATGAGATGGAGTGACACGGTACCCACGACGGTGGACTCAAACGCATCACCAACCATGAAGATGGTGCAGGAGGGAGCACCATTTTGTTCTGTTAGACACGGGTTGCCAAGAGTCAGAGCTGACTTGATGGCATCTAACAACGTAACAACAAAACACATGCATTTTCATTTTCCATGAGCAATGGCCTCCAAGTATGTAACATTTTAATTTGGAATAGAACTGTTGAAAAAAAAAAGAAAAAAGAAATGCTCTTGTATACAGCTATGTTAGCTGGCCTTGGAAAAGTACTGCGGGATTGAAACCATACATTTTTGCACACTTCTACTCTTTCCTGGGAGTGTCCTCAGGAATGAGCTGCAAGGATGTGCAGTTAACCTTAATTGTACATGCAGTTGAATTGAGGGGGTGCCACTGAGGCCAGGTAAGCAGTAACAGAGCTTGGGTTTATCAAAGAGTGGGACTTTGTGGGATAAAGAGGAAAAAAATTTCCAAATTTTAAGAAAGAAGTAGAAAATCTTATGAAATTCTTCATAAAGTATGTTCCAGAGGAAGTGGAGTGCAGAATGTGGAACTGCACCTTGGGAAAGGGGTTGGTGATCAACCCAGGGATGGAAACGATAGCCAGCAATGTTGCTGACTAGAGAGGGAGGAGAACACATAAATTCCCAGCCTGCTGATGCTCTGGTCAGAACGGACATGCATGAAGGCAGCTTGTTCAGTCAAAACAGCTCAGCAAGACCTTCGCTCGACCCTCTATTTCAGTTGTTCCCTTCATTACACATTGAAGAAAAAACATAACTGTGCTTCTGCAAATTGGAATAATGTATTTTTTAAATATAAGCAAGATCTAAATTATAAAGCCACTATTTGGTGTTATGGAAACAGCTTCAATCAGATCAGCTGGGGTGATCTTTGTGAAGCATGCTGTTCTCCTGTGGAGATGGTTCTGGGACCTCTCCATGTACTGTGATGGAAGGGAACCTTCTCACCTTGTCCTGCAGGCTGTTGCAGGAGCTGACCTCTGCGTTTCTCAAGCCACACCTCTCTCCTTCTCCCCTTGCTCACTCAGCTCCATGACCCCTGCCTTTCCCTCAGGTCCAAGAACACAGCAAGCTTCATCTGACCCCAAGCCCTTTAGTCCCGCTGTTTGCTCTGCCTACAGCATCTTCCCTTTGCCATGGCTGGAGCTTCTCGCTCTTCTGCTGAAATAGCCGCTCAGCAGACAGGCTCCCTTGGACCATTTGCCTAAAGATCACTCCTCCTTATTCTCCACCCCAGCTTCCTGTATTCCCGTTAGATCACCACTTGTAGTCGATTTTTATTCTCTTTACTCACTTCTCTACTCATTTATTGCTTCTCTCAGGAAAAAGCTCCAGGTAACAAGGATGCTGGCTATCTTGTTCCTCATTGTATCCAAAGCACACAGCACAGTATTTGATGAAAGAATGAAGTTCAGCAGTAGGGGTTTAAATGAAGTTAATCTACATTCTGGAAGAAATTTGATATAAATTCCTAGCAAAACGGCAAGACACCAGTTCTGTTTGGTTTTCCAGCTTCGATTTGGTTGCTAACTGTACACACCCTTGTTTTCATGGATTTACTCTCTAACAACCTTTCTCCAAAAATGATTAACCAAAAATAAAAACAGAAAACCCAACAAGTTGCCACTGACTCGACTCTGACTGGTGGCCACCCCTCGTGCGTCAGAATAGAGCAGTCCTCTGTAGGGCGTTCGATAGGTAATTTTTCACTAGATCGTCAGGACTGTCTCAAACCTCCAACCACGTGGTTAGCAGCTGAGTGCATTAACCGTTTTCACTACTCGGGCCCCTCACCCCGCAACAATAATTATAAATTATTAAACTCTCTATTAAGCCCTGGAGTTTCTCTAGCTGTTCCATACAGATTACAGCCTAGAAAACCCTGTGGGGCAGTTCTCCTCTGTTACATGGGGTCACCATTAGTCAAAATTGACTCAATGGCACCCAACCACCACCACCACCAAGAGAACGTTGTCGCTGAAATAAATACACCGGGAAACAGGAGCGTGGGATCTGAAAGGAAACTTGTCCCTGCAGGTGCTACTACAAGGCAGCAGCGGAGGGGACTCCGTGGGGTTCCTGGGGTACTGTCCTCAGGAGAACACGCTGTGGCCTAACCTGACTGTGAGAGAGCACTTAGATGTGTACGCGGCCGTGAAAGGACTGAAGAGAGGAGACGCCGCGGCTGCCATTAGACGGTAGGGGAAGCTCTGTGCTGGGCAGGAGAGAGTCTGGGGGACGAGGACAACAGTACAAGGGAGGAGGTAGGGAGTGAGTTCACAGGAACTCACAAAGGGAGACTGGCCCAGGCCACACTGGTGAGATTTGCAACTAGAAACTGGTTTCCTGGATTTCGAAGTAAATTTTTTTTTTTTTTTCTCATATTGAACATGGAAAGAAAAAAAAGCAAGTATTCAGTGGTGAAATTGATCAGAAATACTAAAATTTAAATATATATAGGTATATACATGTGGTTTATACACACGTCATCTATCGATCTGTTGATCAATCTATAAAAGCAAACAGTTGCCATGAGTTGATCCTGACTCATGGCACCACCCTGGGTGTGTCAAAGTAGAACTGTGCCCCAGAGGGCTTTCCTAGGGCTTCCAGTGGCTAAGTTTTCACAAATAGATCACCATGCCTTTCTTCCAAGGAGCATCTGGGTGGATGGGAACCTCCAAGCTTCTGAGAGCAGCCACATATATTAAACATTTACACCACCCAGGGAATTAAAAATAAAAACTATATTAATTATGGACAACTATTTGGATGAATATCATGAACTGTACTTACGTTCTTTCAAAAGCAAAACCCTCTTCTCTGGAGGTGTGGGGGGAGGAGGTGTCCAAGGGCTGGTTGAAAGATGCCCTGGCATCTGTTCCCAGAACCTCATTTCTGAGCTGTTTCCCATGATCCTTGTGCTGCTGGCCCAGCCTCCCGTCAGCTTTCCTCACCGTCAAGAAGACAATAGGCTGTAAGGCCTGCTGTGTTTCTGTCAGGTTAGTGGAGGCGTTCAAGCTGCAGGACCAGCTGAAGGTGCCCGTGAAGACCTTATCAGAGGGTGTCAAGAGGAAGGTACGTGCAGGGCTTACTTAGGCCGCTCCACTCACTGCACACCGGACAGGGCTGAGGCCGCTCCTCTCGTCCCAGGTGTGTTTCGCGCTGAGCATCCTGGGAACCCCGGCGGTGGTGCTTCTGGACGAGCCGTCCACAGGCATGGACCCTGAGGGGCAGCAGCAGATATGGTGAGCAGCGTGACCACAGGCAGGGCCACCGCATACACCTGGTGGGACATTTGTGAATTGTTTGATCCTGTACAAATGATCCCTTAAATGTTTCTTACTGTGAAAAAAAAGCTATCACTACAATATCATTAGTAAAAACCAGTATTTAGTTTTTTAAAAAAACGAACGTCACTTCGAGTATTATAATTGCTCATTGGATATTTTTGGGCAGGGATGGTGCAGTAGTTTTGTCCCACAATCACATAGGTGTCAACAGTGAGCGTGAGAATATTTTAAGTTGTGGACGTGTGGGGGCCTCTAGGCACTGACATTTGTGTGTGTGTGCTGTATGTTTATTCTCTTCACACAGCCTTTTTATTAAGAGTCTTCTCCTGCTCAGCACCTCCCTTTCAATACAATCTTGTAATAGTTTCTCTCTCATATGCCCCTATCCTAACGCATCTTCAGCTTCACTGCCCTCACTTGGCATCCCCTTCCTCAGCCTGCCTGTCGCCAGATGACTCTTGCGTTGCTTAATCTTGTTCTTGTTCTTCTGGTTAGGTGCATCAAGTTGGTTCTGACTCATAGTGGCCCTCTGACCAACAGAATGAAAGCAAGCCCTGGCCGGTCCTCCGCCATCCTGTCTTTTCTGTGCTTGAGCCCATTGCTGCAGCCACCGTGTCACTCCATCTCATTGAGGGTCTTCCTCTTTGTCACTGAACAGGCATGACTTCCCTCCTGAGAACATGTCCAAAGTACATGATGCTATTTCACCAGCCTCTGTGCTTCTTCCAAGACAGATTTGTTTGTTCCTCTGGCAGTCCAGTGATATATTCAGTAGTCTTTGCCAACACCATCATTCAAAGGCATCAGTTTTTTTCTTTTCTAGTCTTCCTTACTCATTGTCCAGCTTTTACATGCACAAGAGGCAACTGAAGATACCATGGCTTGGGTCATGTGCACCCTGATCCTCAATGTAACATCTTTGCTTTTTAATACTTTAAATAAATCTTTTGCAGCAGATTTGTCCAATGCTTGATTCCCTAATTGCTGCTTCCATGAACACTGATTGTGGAGCCAAGTAAAATGAAATTCTTGACAGCTTCAATCTTTTCTCCATTTTTCATGATGTTGCTTATTGGTCCAGTTGTGAGGGTTTTTGTTTTCTTTATGTTGAGGTGTAATCCATCCTGAAGGCTTTGATCTTCTTCAGTGAGTGCTTCAAGTCTTCTTCACCTTCAGTAAGCAAGGCTGTGCCAGCTGCATATAGCAGGTTGTTGATGAGCTTTCCTCCAACCCTAATGTCATATTCTTCTTCATATAGTCCAGCTCCTCGGATTGTTTGCTCAGCAGACAGATTCAATGAGTATGGTGAAAGGAAACAACCCTGACACACACCTTTCCTGATTTTAAACCATGTAGTATATCCCCTTGTTCTGTGTGAATGACTGCTTCTTGGTCTCTGTACAGATTCTGCATGAGCATATTAAGTGTTCTGGAATTCCCACTGTTTGCAATGTTATCCATAATTTGTTGTGATCCACACAATTGAATGCCTTTGCATAGTCAGTCAGACACACGTAAACATCTCTCTGGTCTTCTCTACCTTCAGCCAAGACCCGTCTCACAGCAGCAGTAGTGTGCCCTTTGTAACACGCCCTTTTCTGATTCCGGCTTGAATTGTTGGCGGTTCCCTGTCGATGTGCTGCTGCCGCCATTTTTGAATCATCAGCAGCACAAGTTTACTTGTGTGTGATTTAATGATATTATTCGATAATTTCCACATTCCGTTTGATCACCTTTCTTTGGAATGGGCACAGATATGGTCACAGATGTTAACAATTTGCTAGTTGTTTCGCATTTGTGCCAGGTGAAAATTCATTTTCCCATCCTTTGTTGATTACTTAGAGGGCTTCCATTAATTGTAAATGTCCTTGTGGAAATTTAGGCAGGCGATCCGGGCCACCATCAGAAACACAGAGCGGGGCGCTCTCCTGACCACCCACTACATGGCCGAGGCCGAGGCTGTGTGTGACCGCGTGGCCATCATGGTGTCCGGGAGGCTCAGGTGGGTGCCCGCCCAGCACCTGCCCATGGTCACCAGGCAGCAGAACCAGGAGAATGTAGAGGAGTCACTGGGGCAGCCGATGCTACTGCTAAGTGAGGACCAGGAGGCCATGTTAGCAGCCAGTCACTGAATTTGATGCCTTGTTTCCCTTCTGCTGTGGCCTCTTCCTCCTCCTGCCCACAGATGCATCCGTTCCATCCAACACCTGAAGAGCAAGTTTGGCAAAGATTACCTGCTGGAGATGAAGGTGAGGACCCTGGCTCAGGTGGAGCCCCTCCACGCGGAGATCCTGAGGCTTTTCCCCCAGGCTGCTCGGCAGGAGAGGTAAATATGGCTGCTGGATTTGATTGATGGCAGATGTCTGCTTTTTCAGGGCGGTTACATTGATTTGTAATCATTTGTGACCACATTTAGCCAAAAAACAAGGATTAAAGAAAAACTAAAAGACAGAGATTATTTGTCAGATCCTCCAGACTGTAAACTAGAGAAGAAAACTGATTCAGAAGCTGATGTGTAGTGGGTTGTGGTCCTACTATGTACCAGTTACTGCCCGGGTCTTCTGCCAGCTTATTTAATCCTCACAGAGACTTTTCAAAGGAGACACTGTTATTTCAATGAAAACGAGATCACCTGAGAAGAGGGTAATGGGGGCCTGGCCCTCGCTAGGAAATTAATCAGTGGAATTATTGTCTTTATCAATAGGACTTTGACAGTTTAGGTCACATGGCAGAACTAACAAGCAGCAGAATCAAGATGTAAACCTAATTGTTTAACCCCAAATATGTGAGTATTTCCAGTCTTATGTGAATTCTGGTGGAGGGCACCATCCTTCAAAAAGTAATAAAGCAAAAATCAAAGACTGGCTTTGGAAAAAATGCTAGAATTTGCTGCAGAAGACATAGGAAGTAGGTGCTGGGGAGAAAACATAATAAAAAGAAGTCAAAATGACATGGTCGGATAATATTTCTTCAGTGGAGTAGAACAGAAAGTAATGCTGTAACTCGGTGTGCAGCCCATCGTGAATAGAAATCAATCATAGAAGTGCAGGGACTGCTCACTGGGGATGAGACTGATGGCCCCATAAATACATGAAATTGTAACTCCTGAAATGAAATCTCACTTTTCCTGTTTTGAAAATGATTAAAAGAAAAAAATTTATCCAAGAAAAAAATTATTTTAAAAAATGACTGTTGCTGAACATAATATAATGCTGTATTCATGCAGAGTTCCAATCTCCTAATCAGAGGACTAGTTATCCTGTATTACACCAGCAGTTTGAGGAGGATGGGAGAGGGGGAAGGAGCTCTGGTGACACAGTGGTTAAAGCACTGGTTAGCTAAAAGTTTAGTGGTTCAGACCCACCAGCCACCCCACTGTAAGATTTACAGTGTTGGAGATCCTACAAGGCAGTTCCACTGTCTTAAAGGATTCCTATAAGTTACAACTGACTCAATGGCGGTGGGTTGGATTTTTTGGTTCGTGGGAGAAAGTAGTATGAAATTTCCTGGAGAACAGACCTAGATTTCCACTCTAGTTGAGAAACTTTACGAAATTATACAATGTTACCCCCTTGTTACAGTATCATGTCCAGGATTAAGTGTTCACCTTAGAATGTAAGGTTGAAGGTGCCTTTAGCAAACCTCAATTTTCATCTGGGCTACATCTACCTTATTTTTCACATATAATGTGCTCATGTGAAGAACACACATAATGTGCACAGGAAACTAAGGTGCACAGGGAATTACATGATTTGCAAAAAAAAACAAACAAGCAAACGTGTAACATGTACCTTATTTGCCCAAAACTGTGGTCCTCAAGGAGTCCTGGATGTAGCAAACGATTCATGTGCTTGGCTGCTGACTGAAAAGTTGGAGGTTCGAGTCCACCCACAGGGCCTCAGAGAAAGGCCTGGTTATCTTCCAAAAAGAACATCAGCCATTGACAGCCCTGTGGAGCACAGTTGTAGTCTGACACATGCAGGGGTTCACCATGAGTTGGAGTCAGCTTGACGGCATACCTCTACTCACTCCCATCCACGGAGCCAGAGGTACTAACGTCCATGGGTTGCACCTCTCCCATCCTGCACCTCTCCTTTTGATTACTGCAGATTCAGTCAGTGCTTTTCACCAGCACCAAATGGGTTCTTATTTACAGAAATAAAGACCACAAAGGTGTTTGCAGTCAGCTCACCTCGGCTGTAGGTAGCATCAGCCTCACGCTGCTCTCCTTCCAGGTACTCCTCCCTGATGGTCTATAAATTGCCGGTGGACGATGTGCGACCTTTATCCCAGGCTTTCTTTAAATTGGAGAAGGGTAAGAACTGTAATTTGGAAAAGGTACTCTGGGAAGCAGATAATCCCAAATCAGAAAGTAATCCAGGTAACATGGCGAAATGTGACATAATGTGCTAAATTTAAAAGTTAAAAATGCAAATTGAACTTTAGAAGCTCAAAACCAAGGAGGCAGAGGGATTCTTTGTGTTTGTGTGCATGTGGGGAGGGGGGATGGAGTGATTTTACTATCGTTTTGTGAGTTCTTCCGTATATTTTTGTGTGTGAGTGACACACACACACAGGTAGAAAATGAATCAAACCTCAGTTACAATATTCCCTAAAGGAGAATGCCTTTGTTTAGAGCATTGTTGTTGTTGTAGGGACTGTCGAGTCGACTCTGACTCAGTGACTCTGACTCCTTGCAACCCTGTGGACAACAGAACGAAACACTGCCCAGTCCTGCATCATCCTCACAGCTGTTGCCATACTTGAGCCCATCACTGCAGCCACTGTGTCAACCCAGCTTATTGAGGGCCCTCCCCTTTCTCACTGACCCTCTACTTTACCCGGCATGATATTCTTCTCCAGGGAATGGTCCCTTCTGACAACATGACCACAGGATGTGAGACAAAGTCTGGCCATTCTTACTTCTAAGGAGTATTCTGGCACAGATACAAGCAAATGAAAAAATAAATAAAAAGGCATCAATTTTATGTTGTTGTTGTTGTTATATGCCGTCGAGTCGGACCCGACTCATAACGACCCCTTCTTGGGTTTCCAAGGCAGTATCACTATGGAAGTAGATTGCCCCATCTTCCTTCCGAGGAGTGGTGGTGGGTTTGAACCGCCAGCCTTCTGGTTAGCAGTCAAGTGCCTTAGCCACTATGCTACCAGAGCTCCCCAATTTTATGTAGACTTGTAGACTTGCATATTATTTTATTGCCTTAAGCTGTAGATTAAGAAACTGACCTCCTGTCTGGCCACTAAACCAATCTCTTGAACATGTTGCACTTCAAAATGAACTACCTGTCACCAGGCTCACATTTCCCTTGCCATCCCAGCCCATGAGCTCACTCATTAGTCTGAGCTCCGCTCCTGTACTATTTTCAGTGTCTCTGCTCAGTGGTGTCTTTGTGGCTTGTCATCTGCCCTAAGGAAGAGACTCCGGTCTCCTGGGTCTAGAAAAGGTCCTTCTGACTCCTGCTGATAGCACCTGTGGCCACAGTGATGCATCTTCTTCCCATTCTCTGCCTGAGCTGAGCACCTCAGTTTCCAGGTCATGTGTCCCCCAGATTGGCTCTGTGGCCAGTAGTGGCCAGAGACTGTTGGTGGCATATTTCCAGCGCTAGGTTCCTATCAGGGCTCTAACTGCCCCTCCCAGTCCATTCATAAGAAGCGTGTCAGCTAATTAGAGGAAGCTGTGATGGCTTCTAACAAGAAGCCTGGGAGGATACCAGCTCCCTAGAAAACCACAGATGAGTTTCTCTAGGATGCTCATGTGCAGGGACGAAGCCTCTTAGTATTGTTTCCTCCCTTAAATCCAGGTCTGAAATCCCACCCCCATGGAAGCATAACACAAGCACTTCTCCCCACTCCCTGACTTAAAGGAATGCATTGGTAAATTTTTAACTGAATAATGGTCTTAAACCACCAATGAGTATGACTTCGACCTGTTTATTTAAGATTTTCAACATTACTTGTATGCTGATTTATCAGACCACCTGGATATAAAAATACATGAGCTCTAACGTTAAGTCCACCCTTGTGCAGTTAAGCAGACCTTCGACCTGGAGGAGTACAGCCTGTCTCAGTGCACCCTGGAGCAGGTGGGTCATTTTCATTACTTTAACTCTGCCCTGGGACCGTAATGGCTGGATAAAGCATCTTCTTCCCACTCACTCAGAGCTACGGGAGGCTGTGTGACATCCTGCTTCCTGTTTCTTCCCCCTTCCAGGTTTTCCTGGAGCTCTCCAAGGAGCAGGAGCTGGATGGTTTTCAGGAAGAACTTGGTTCCTCCATGAAGTGGAAGCTCCTCCCCCAGGAAGAGCCTTAAAGCCCCCAACACCCACTGAGGCTGCTTAAGCCTGGGGTTGCTTTTTTAAGACATTTATTTTTTATATCATTAATATCCTATTTTTAGAAACCACATTATAAACACTGAAATGGTTCTCCATGATGCCATAATTATCCTGTTATTATTTTACACAGAAATACTGGAAAAGTTCTTGGTGGGTTGGGGGAGGAGTGCGTGCCAGGGAAATGTCGTGGGGTAGGGCCAGAGGCAGATGGCAGCCACACCTCCCAGCCACAGCTTCTGGGTCACTGCAGGTCACCTGGTTTCATACTTCTGTATAATACTGAATAAATAAATGCTCTTTTATAAGATTATTTAAGTCTCTGAGCCTCACAAATTTATTTTTAATCGAAACCTTAAAACACTCTTTTTTTCCTAACCATGAAAAAAAATATATAACCATCTATTTACTCGTCTGGAAGTTTAACAAATACTGAGTGAAGTTGGTATTTTAGTAAGACTTTGAGTGAGCATGTCACAGATGTAGCATATTTTTTAAAAATACACTGCAGTGTGTTTTCTCATGGCTGACTCGTTGCCATCAATTCAACTCTGACTCATGATGACCCCACGTAGATCTGAGTAGAACTGTGCCCCATTAGGTTTTCCTGAGTTTAAACTTTACAGAAGCAGATCTCCAGACTTTTCTTTCTTGGTGCTGATGGACAGGTTTGAATTGCCTCCTCTAGGTTAGCTGCTGAGCACGTTTGTTAACCATTCGCACTACCTGGGGGTGCCTTCTTACAGCTGAAAGTGCTAAAGTTCGTTAACCATAATGTCTGGCATCAATATATGTAATAACATACCCACCTAATGTAACACTATCAATGATGCAGACGCAGTCTGGGAAACAAAAACCTTGCTATAGAATTTACTGTCTTTTTTTTTTTAACTTCTGTAAGCCAGCTGAGTCCCATTTTCATCGGATTTTTAAATCTAGGCTTGGAGATGCCTGTCCTGTAACTGATCTTTAGTGGTCGTTTGCTTCTTGGTCTTAGGAAGCTGATAAAAGGGAATAAATGGTAACAGATCAGATAACCAAGTAGGTAGAAAGTGTAAAATAAAGCTCACATATGGCATATATGTAGTTTTGAAATGGTTTCTATTTCATATGTTGCATGTATTTTTTTTCTGGACTGAGTGGTCTCCTGTTGCCAGATCCCACTGATAACATAAACTGGTGAAGGTACAAATACTGGACTTTGAAGCCATCACAGTAGGTCCTTCAGTTAGACTGGCACTTTGGCTAGGACTTTGGACATTGGCCTGTTCCTTTTGTGTGCCAAGTATAATAATTACCAATTCCAGTTACTTCTGCCACCCCTTTTTGTGTTTACCACTATAAAACTAATTAACCAGCATGTAGGATAACACTTGAATTCCTGTTAGCTTGGATATAAGGTAACCTATCTGATTTATCTTTTGTATTATATAGAAAGATGTTGGGATTTGGAACCCTGGAAAGTCTAACTTAGGTTGTCTCTAGGTACATGATCATGAGAAAATTCCATGACCTTGGCAAGCCTTAGTTAATTCTGTTATTAAAACAAGTGTTCCCAGACACTGAACTCTCATTTTTAGATATGTCAATCAATGATCAGAGAGTAAATAACTTAGCCAAGTGCATACAGTTAGTAATTAGCCCATGCTGGTCTAATGTTAAACCCACAGTCATCCCACTACTCCAAGCTGCTTCAAACATTTGCTGAGTCCTGCATTGGGAAGGCAGTTTTTTCCCTTCAGCATTTTGTACGTTCTTCCAGCTCATCTTGTCGTTCCCATATATTCTTATGAGAATCAAGCCATTAATCTTAGCATTGTTCCTCTACGTGAAGCATGCCATTTTCTATGGCTTCTTTTGAGATTTTTATCTTTTTTTTTTTTTTTTAAATATTTTACTGTATTTTTGGTGAAAGCTTATACAGCAAATTAGGTTCCCATTTAACAATTTTCTACACAAATGGTTCAGTGACTTTGGTTACATTCTTCATACTGTGCCAACATTCTCACTGTTTCCATTCTGGTTGTTCTGTGTCCAGTAATCTAGTTTCCCTGCCTCCTTGCCTTCTCATCTTTGCTTTAGAGTAAATGTTGACCATGTGGTCTCATATAGGTGACTTTTTAAGGAGCACACCACCCATGGGTGATAGTTTTTCATTTTATGAGCCAATCTGTTATTTAGTTAAAAGGTGACCCCATAGAACAGTTTTTATTCAATGTTTGAAGATATCTCAAAAGACATTCTTTGTCCACTTCATGGGGGGAACACCCACAGGAGAGAAAGGATTAAGCAGACAAATTATACTGTTACCATCACATAATACAGAGGAAATAGTAAGATTTTGGTGTGGGAATCATTATTCATTTTATGAATTCAAGAATTTCCTTACTCATTCTGCTCAGAGAAAATTGTGTCCTGATCCTTTATACCCCGCCAAAAAAAATAGATGAGACATAAACTAAATAGAGATTCTAGAGTTGAGACCTTAACCATTAGGAGCCTGTATCTGGGTTCTAAGTGGACTCAAGGCTACACTCACTGATGAGGAATAACACCTGCATAACAAATACAAGTGCAAGGAATTCCGATGATCTTGGTTTTTATTTGAAATCTTATTCCCTTGGCTAGTTGGAGGGGAGCTCTGGTGGCATAGTGCCTAAGGCATTTGACTACTAACCAGGAAGGCTGGCAGTTCAAAGCCACCAGCTACTCCTCAGAAGGAAAAATGGGCAATCTACTTCCGTAAAGATACCGCCTCGGAAGCCTGAGGAAGGGTTGTGATGAGTCAAATCCGACTCCATGACAGTAAGTTTAGCTTGTTTGTTTGTTTGTTTTTTTGCTAGTTGGAGTGATCCTGAAATTAACAAGGGAAGACTCTAAAATGTGGAAGTTCAGAATCTGAGCATCTGCAATACAGGGAAATACACTATAAGGAGGGTGGAATGAATACTGAAATCCAAATGTTCAACTATAAAACTTACAAATAAATATCTGCGGTGCTGACCTTTCTTTTCAACCCCACTCATACATTCAACCACTTGCTTGATTTCTCCATTTGAATGTCTAATTGGCACCTCAGAGAAAATGTGTCCAAAATAGAACTCTTAACATACCCTTGGCCTTTCCCATCTCAGTAGACAATAACTCCCAACTGCCAGCTTAGGAGCCATCCTTGATTTCTGGCTTCCCTCCATCTCCTAAACTAATCCATTAACCAGTGCTGTTGACTCTATCCCAAGACAGATTCTAAATCCACCCGTATCTTTCCATCCCGTTTCCATCCTAGTTCAAGCTTCTATCCTTTCCCAGATGTCTGCATTAGCCTCCACACTGCTGTTCCTGCGTCCCATCTTGTATCTGTATTTCCTTTTTCACAAAGCAATGACATTGTTACCCATCACCCCTTTTAAAACCATCACTGTACTGAAATAAAGTTCAAACTATTCAGCCTACAGATTCTTATATGATGTGGCCTCTGCCCATCTCACTGAGAGTCTAGCCACATTAGCTTTCTGCCTCTTCCTTTAAAAGACAAAGACCACAGGATCTTTGCATTTGCTGTTCCCGCTGCCTAAAAGTACCCCCACACACCCCGATGTTCATATGCCTAGCTCCTGATTGCCTTGCAGGTCTCAACCTCAGAAATACCTCCCCTGGACCACCCAATCTAAAGTAGTTTCCCTCTCACTATTTGCTGAGTGTAATCTTTGTGAATGTGGGTCTTTTCTGTCTTGTTAACCATTATTTCCCAAGGGACTGGAACAGTATTTGTTCCACAACAGGTAACTACTAAATGGTTACCAAATTTATTAACTAAATACACCTCTGCTTCCCTCTGTTTGAACGCTTATTGTTGTGAACTGTAATCACCTGTCACTAAAATTTCTCCTCCATTAGACAGTTCTTTTATTTAGCAGAAGGGGCCATGTCTTATTTGTCCCAGTTCCAAATGCATAGTTGATGGTCAATGTCAAATGAGTGCACCAACTGGAAGAAAAGAACCAAAAGAGGAAGTGGAAGATCGTTAAAGACAAATCAACCTCCAGAATAAGGCACGTGGCTGACAATGATTTGAACATTGTTTGATCAAAGGGCTATGAACATGTAAGCAGTGGTCACTGATGCCTCTAGGAGTAGTTGTGAGTTTCTGGGATTCCAAGAATCTGGGAAATTGAACTATAAATGAAGAACACAAAATCAATGATGAGGGAGATTGGTTTACACTTTTTAAAATTGCAAGTTGGGTGGAAGTATCTGTAGCACATTAGTTTGCCATTCAACAATTTGTACACATTTTGTTTCATGACTTCAACTGGAATCCCCTCTATGTGTCAGCACTGTGCCCACTTCCTCCCTGGGTTCCCTATTTCCCGACTTCACTTTTTAATTCAAGTTCAAGATGAAAAATGCACAATGTTTAATATACCTTCTCTTTAATAAATATATACTACAAACTCCATATGTGCTGAGCACTAACAAAGTTACAGAAATACCAAAACAAAATGCTGTCAGGGAGGAGAGGGCAGAGACCTAATCAATCCAGCATCTTCTATCTGTCAGACACTCAGGTGACAACCTTCAAAGGTCTGATTATTACCACTTTACAGATGATGAAACTGAGCTGCAAACAGTTTGACCGAGTTAGGATCACATAGTTAACAGAGCTGGAATGAAATCAGATCTGATTCCCAAACCCATGGTCATTCCGGTGTATGAGGATGAAAATGAAGACGGTAAATGCAGTATCAGAGCTACTGTGGTAGCCCAGAAGATGGAGTAATTGACCCTTGGCTCTTCCTGGTAGAGAGTGTAAAGAATGAAGCCGAGAAAACTTCAGAGGGTGGGTATGGTAGTTAAGGTTGTGTGTCAGCTTGGCAGCTGGGTGTAGTAATTCCCCACAACGAGACTGGCAGGCAGTACACCAGATTGTTGGTTCACAGGCTGCGAAGGCAACAATCCCATGAATGGCAGGCCACTAGTTCAAGTCCAGGAACTGGAGATAATGGCCAGCCAAAGGCAGGATCCTTTCTGTACATTTTGGAAGAAGGCCACACCCTGAAAGCAACTCCTCTTTAACTGATTAGCTGCTCACAACAGATTCCGCCATGGAGGCAATTACACCACATCCAGTCTCATCATGGGGAGTAACCACATCCAGCTGCCCAGCCACTCAAAACCATGGTCCTGCTGAGGTGGCACAAAATGCTAACTACCACAGTACATTTCCTTGAACTTGAATCCTAAAAGGTGAGTAGGAACATGGAGGTCGTCACAGAGACAAAGGAATGGTGGGTGAATAAAAAGCAGGTGTAGTGGCAGGGAGCCATGGGGTCACTTGGTCTCCACCCCATTCTAGACTGAGTAGAGTCAAAACCAATAAACGATCAGATAGTTCTTTTAACTCCCTAGATATTTGAGGGAGGGGACAGTTGGGAAGGGAAGATCAGAAAAGTTCCCAGAGCATGTATTTTCAGACTTGCGTTCTGAACCCAAGACCATTTGACTATTTTTTTCATATAATAGCATGGTCATGGTTTGTGGCTATCCAATGTCAGATTATAGTAGACTTGTTGCAAAATCCCAACCACAGCTGCTAAGCATTTCATCCCAACTGTCTAAGCAAGCACACATCCAGTCTGTTCTTGTCATAAGCTCTGTGGGTTCCCTTCTGACGGCCACTTCCTGGTTTTTCTCTGGCCAGGGAGTTTAAAAATAAATAAGCTTAAAAATAAACAGGGAGATTGCTATTTATATGTGGACCCAGATTTCTGAAACTCTATGCTGCATAGGAGCTCTGGTGGGATGGTGGTTAAAGCATTTCTGCTTTCTCCACGGGGGAAAGATGAGGCAGTCCACTTTGGGAAAGACTGACAGCCTTGGAAACCCTATGGAGCACTTCCGCTGTGTCCTATAGGGTCACTGTGAGTTGGAATTGACTCTATGGCAGTTGCTTTGGTTTGGTTTGGTTATGCTGCGTATCTACAATTCGAAACATGTAAAGTTATGAAGAAATTATGTTCTGTAGTTCACAAAGTTGAAGAACCTGGCTCATTTAAGAAACCCCAGCAGAAGAAAAAGAGCATGTTGACAGAGAAAGCAGAAAAAAAGAAAATGGGGCTGGGACGAGAGGGGTGGTGCCTAGGGACAATGGGCTGAGAGTGATAGAGTTGATCTGCTGCCATTTTGTGTGATGATAAAAACTGAATGGACAGCTAGAAAGACAAAAGTTTGAGAAGCTAAGATCAAATGAAACAGGTGAGGTCTGTTAAGCTACTTGAGACTTTCCCACTGAAGAAGTGCTAAGGACACAATTTAGCACAAATATCTCAAACTAATGCCAAACTCTGATAGTAGTATTTCTTCTCTGCTCAAAATCACCATGCAAGTTTCTTCTGATTAACAGAACTTGAAAAATAATGCTGCTTTTTATTAAATCATGCTGTTTCCTTGTGAACTCAAAAGGCTGGAGGAGAAGAAATTGACAAGGGCTTTGTGACTCTTTCCTGACCCTTTGGTGCAATAACAGATCAAACGATTAATACACTTGGCTGCTAACAGAGAGGTTGTTCAAATCCATCCAGAGGGGTCTCAAAAGAAAAGCCTAGTGACTCAGTGCCAAATGGTCATAGAGTTATTAGTCATGTAACAAGTCACCTGAGCATGGAGGAATAGGGTTTCTCAGCTCCTCCCAATGTGCCCACGTTGCATTGGGATTTTGCTACTAGCTCAATTTAGCCAAAATTTCTCCCTAAAGCATCTAATTGCATTCATGAATTAACACAGAAGTAGAGTGTTCTAAAGAGAGAGAGATGATAACTCTAACTCCCTTGCCCATTGAGGGACAAAGATATTAAACTGAGAGGCTGATGTGTCCTAAAGTTAAACAAGATTATTATATTTTGTGTATTTTAAATTTCAGATAACATCAATACCATGGTGACAGCATCTTTCTGATGAAAGGGGAGCTTGGATTTGAAGACTGAGAAACATCAGCTTAGGAGTTTATTTCTTTCTTCTTTGTTATTTGTTCTCTTCAAGTTTTCAAATATCAGATGCAAAAACATAACTTGCGTTTATTACGTAAGTTTTCATTGCCCAAAACAATCAATGTGCCTCTTAGCTTAAAACCACATGGATTTTAAAGGAAAATGATTGAATTATACAAGAGAATATTCTCATTTATTATTTGTAACTTCTCATGTTGATAAAGGGAGTTGAGATATCTTATGTTTTAAAAACAAAATACAACTAGACTTAAGTATGATGGAAAAAGAAATCAATACCTCTCCCAAAAAATACATAGTAAGAGGGAGAAAAGAATAGACACAAATATTTAGGCACATGTAAAATGATACTCAAGAGGCTCTGGTGGCACAGAGGTTAAAGCACTTGGCTGCTGATCGAAAGGTCAGCAAACTGAACCCACTAGCCACTCTGTGAGACAAATATGTGGTTGTCTGCTTCCATAAAGATTACTGCCTCGAAAACCCCACGGGGCAATTCTACTCTGTCCTATAGGGTCGCTATGAGTTGGAATCAACCTGATGGCAATGGGTTTGGGAAAATGGCCCACCAGGTCTGCAAATGGTTTTAGAAGAGAACTTTATACTTTCTCCTCATTAGCAGTGACTGCAGCTGGAGCCCAAAGGAGTTAAACTAGTCTGGTCAACCAGGTTTCACAATAAATGAATCCTTAAAACTACTGCATCTGCAAAAGCTTCAGGGGGAGAGATGTATCACTCTGGAACATTAAAAAAAAAACAAGTGGAAATAAAAAGTAGTCTTTGTAGGTAGGTAAAAAGTAACTTCCTACAAGGAAGACCCATTAATACGACTATTATTCAAATGTATACCCCAACCACCAAAGCCAAAGATGAGGAAATTGAAGATTTTTATCAACTTCTGCAGTCTGAAATTCACCAAATGTGGAATCAGGATGTGTTAATTATCACTGGTGACTGGAATGCAAAAGGTGGAAACAAAGAAGAATCACTGGTAGTTGGAAAATTTGGCTTTGGTGACAGAAATAATGCTGGAGATCACATGATAGAATTTTGCAAGACCAACAACTTATTCATTGCAAAACCTTTTGTCAACAACACAAACAGTGGCTATACATGTGGACTTTGCCAGATGGAGTACACACGAATCAGATTGACTACATCTGTGGCAAGGGGCTATGGAAAAGCTCAGTGTCTTCAGCTAAAACAAGGCCAGGAGCTGATTGTGGAACAGACAATCAACTGCTCATATGCAAGCTCAAGTTGAAGTTGAAGACAATTAAGACAAGTCCACAAGAGCCAAAATATGACCTGGAATACATGCCTCCTGAATTTAGAGACCATCTAAAGAATAGATTTGATGCATTGAACACCAATGACTGAAAACCAGAAGAATTGCAGGATGACATCAAGAACATTATTCATGAAGAAAGCAAAAGGTCATTAAAAAGATGAGAAAAGAAGAAGATACCAAAACGGATGTCAGAAAAGACTCTGAAATTTGCCCCTGAATGGAGAGTAGCTAAAGCAAATGGAAGAAATGACAAGATAAAAGAGCTGAACAGAAGGTTTCAAAGAGCAGCTCGACAAGACAAAGCCAATTACTACAATGAAATGTGCAAAGATTTGGAGTTAGAAAACCAAAAAGGAAGAACATACTCAGTATTTCTCAAGCTGAAAGAACTGAGGAAAAAATTTAAGGCTCGAGTTGCAATATTGAAAGATTCTATGGGGAAAATATTGAATGATGCAGGAAGCATCAAAAGAAGATGGAAAGAATACACAGTCACTGTACCAAAAAGAATTGGTCAATGTTCATCCATTTCAGGAGGTGGCATATGAGCAAGAACCAATGGTATTGAAGGAAGAAGTCAAAGCTACGCTGAAGGAATTGGTGAAGAACAAGGCTCCAGGAATTGACGGAATACCCATTGAGATGTTTCAACAAATGCATGCCCCACTGGAGGCATTCACTCAGTTATGCCAAGATATTTGGAAGACAGCTAACTAGCCAACTGACTGGAAGAGATCCATATTTGTGCCCATTCCAAAGAAAGGTGATCCTACAGAATGTGGAAATTATCAAACAATGTCATTAATATTGCATGCAAGTAAAATCTTACTGAAGATAAATCAAAAACAGTTGCACCAGTATATTGACAGAGAACTTCCAGAAGTGCAGAAGAGGATGTGGAACAAGGGATATCATTGCTGATGTCAGATGGATCTTGGCTCAAAGCAAAGAATACCAGAAAGATGTTTACTTGTGTTTTATTGACTATACAAAAGCATCTGTGTGGATCATAACAAATTGTGGATAACATTGAGAAGAACGAAAATACCAGAACACTTAATTTTACTCATGAGGAACCTGTACATAGACCAAGAGGATGTCGTTCAAACAGAACAAGGGGACACTGCATGGTTTAAAATCAAGAAGGGAGTGCATCATAGTTGTATCCTTTCACCATACTTATTCAATCTATATGCTGAGCATATATCCTTCTCAGCAAATATGCTAAGAAGCTGGACTATATGAAGAAGAACATGACATCAGGATTGGAGGAAGGCTCATTAATCACCTGCAATATGCTGAGGATACGACTCTGCTTGCTGAAAGTGATGATGACTTGAGGCACTTACTGATGAAGATTGAAGACTACAGTCTGCAGTATGGATTACATCTCAACATAAAGAAAACAAAAATTCTCACAACTGGACCTATAAGCAGTATCACGATAAATGGAGAAAAGATTGAAGTTTTCAAAGACTTCACATTGCTTGGTTCTACAATCGACACCAATGGAAGCAGCAGTCAGGACATCAGACGATGTATATCATTGGGCAAGTCGGTTGCAAAGGACCTCTTTCAAGTGCTAACGAGCAAAGATGTCTCCTTGAGGGCTAAGGTGTGCCTGACACAAACCATGATATTTTCAATCGCCTCATATACATGTGAGAGCTGGACAATTAATAAAGAAGACTGAAGAATCGATGCTTTTCAGATGTAGTGCTGGCTGGCGAAGAATGCTGAAAGTACCATGGACTGCTAAAAGAACTAACAAATCTGTCCTGGAGGAAATGCAGCCAGAATGCTCCTTGGAAGCAAGAATGGCCAGACTTCATCTCACCTACTTTGGTCATGTCGTCAGAAGGGCCCTCCTGGAGAAGGATGTCATGCTTTGTAAGACAGAGGGTCGACGAAAGAGGGGAAGGCCCTCAATAAGATAGATTGACACAGTGGCCATGGCAATGGGCTCAAGTACTGCAGGGATCGCGGAGCTGACACAGGACCAGGTGGTGTTTTGTTCTGCCATGCATAGGGGCGTTCTGAGTCAGAGACGACTCGACGGCACCTAACAACAACAACAACAAAAAGTAACTCCACACTGGCAGCATTCTATCAGTTAGTGCATCTACAACATTAAACCAAAAAAAAAAAAAAAAAACCAAATTCACTGCCATGGAGTTGATTCCGACTCACAGCGACCCTGTTTGGGTTTCCAAGGCAGTAAATCTTTATGGAAGTAGATTGCTCAGTCTTCCTTCCATGGGGTGGCTGGTGGGTTTGAACTGTCACCTTCTGGTTAGCAATCAAATGCCTTCGGCACTATGCCACCATTGTTGTTGTTGTTGTTAGGTGCCATCTAGTCAGACCCAACTCATAATGACCCCTCCTTGGGTTTCTGAGGCAGTAACACTACGGAAGTAGATTGCCCAACCTTCCTTCTGAGGAGTGGCTGTTGAGTTTCAACCGCCAGCCTTCTGGTTAGCAGCCAAGTGCCACCATTGTTGTTGTTGTTGTTATGTGCCGTCGAGTCGGCCCCGACTCATAGCGACCCCTCCTTGGGTTTTCGAGGCAGTATCACTACGGAAGTAGGATTGCCCAACCTTCCTTCCGAGGAGTGGCTGGTGGGTTTGAACCGCCAGCCGTCTGGTTAGCAGGCAAGTGACTTAGCCACTATGCTACCAGAGTGCCACCATTAGGCTTTCTTTAATTTGGAGAAGTAGCAGAAGTTGTCAAGACTAGAGGTCCATCTACTCCATGCATTTATCATTTACTACTCTATGAAAACACCAGGTTTAAATATGACACTTTATATTCCTGTGGAGTCCGACCAGCTGGGTGGTTTGGTTTATTTATGCTGCATGATGGAACGCAGTTACGAGATTTACCAGAATGCTGAGTCTTGAAGTCCGATCATTGTCATCACTGCCTCAATGTGTTGTCTTTCTTGACAAATGTTGATTGATACATAGTATATGAATGTAGAAAAAGAAATAACACAGAAGAAAATGAAAAAATCAGTCGTAATTCTTCCTTGGGCAACAAAAGGTACTATCTTCATATGTATCCCAGTAACAGACATGAGCTCTTCCATCACTGAACGATTTGTTGTGATCTGAAGTAAGATATCAATGAACAAGTTGTCATTATTAGACTAATTATAGCCTTGAGCTTTTTCTCCCAATGATATATACACATGTTCGTGCCAAATTTCAAAATATATGCCCCTTGTAGTTCTTGGAATGCTCCAGGTTTAGTCTTGACTCCTGAGAACATCGCTCCTTACCTTCTTCACTCAACAAAATTCTACTCATGCATCAAGACTCAGCTGAAATGTTACTTCATTTAGTAAGTCATATTTCCCAGCAGGTAATGTCTGCTTCTTTGCTTGCCTAACACATCATTTGTAATTCAATGCTAGAATTTAATTTATATATTTATGTAAATTTAATTTATATATTCATAATATATATCTCCATTTCTATCTCCCTGGTACCTAGAATAGGAAGACTTCAGAAGAATTGATTTATCTGACTTGTGTTGGTGAAGAATATTGAATGTACCATGGACTGCTAGAAGAATGAACAAATCTGTCTTGGAGAAAGTACAGCCAGAACGCTCCTTAGAAACAAAAATGGCCAGACTTCAACTCTGGTACTTCAGCTGTGTTGTCAGAAAGGACCAATCCCTCGAGAAGGATATCATACTTGATAAAGTAGAGGGTCATTGGAAAAGTGGAAGACCCCAACAAAATGGACTGACACAGTGGCTGCAATGATGGGCTCCAGCATAGCAGTGATTGTGAGGATGGCACAGAACTGGGCAAAGTTTTGTTCTGTTGTTCATTGGGTTGCTATGAGTCAGAAGTGACTCAATGGCACCTAACAACCACTACCACCTAGTATCCTGTGTTGATTTGCTGATCCCCAGTGCTTAGCACAATAGCTTGACTATAGTAGTTTTCTGTATGTTGTACCAAATCAATGAAGAGAATAAAACTTAGAATAGGACAATTTATTCTATAACCATCCATCAAAATTTAATTTACAATGCAATTAGTTATTGTCAATGTAATATTCACTTCTATGATTGCAGCATTAATAGCAGCTTAAAAACTACAAATCCTTTCTCCCAGAACATAGGACTTTCACATGTGATTTTTTTTTTTCATCCATTGCATGACAATGAGCTTTAGGAAAAGAACAAAACCACTCTTATGGGCTGGAGCAGTCTTGGTTATAGGAACAATCATATTATACATTGTTTCCAATGTTCAGATATTTCAGAATGACTCAAAGTCCAAGATAATATAATGTATGCTAAGAGCTCTCAGTTGTGCTGACCAACACAATAACAGTAAGGAAAAGGAAGACACAGAAAGGTGCACAAGAGATAACAACAACAAAGATAAACACTTTTATTTACACAATACTGCATTATCAGTAATGACAAACATTAATCTATGGGTGGATACATAGATAGACAGGCTGAATGATCAGGTATGTCTAGGCAAAAGGTAATTTACTCATGACCATATATAAGTTTGGCAGATGCTATTTCTGCTTATGTATTTGTATGTGCTATAAAAATATCCATATATATAATGGAGCTAACAGGAAGCAAAGTTGTGATAACTTCTTAGCCACAGCCAACCCCCCTGAGGGAGCAAATTGATGGGCTTGTGAGCTCAGGACCATGATCGTGGGGGACATAAAGCTCAACTGGCAGAACATACTACACAAAAACATTGTTCTACATCCTACTTTGGTGAGTAGTGACTGGGGTCTTAAAAGCTTGCCAGCAGCCATCTAAAATGCAACAATTGGTCTCTACTTGTTTGGAGCAAGAAGAATGAAGAAAACCAAAGACGTGTGGAAACAATTCATCCAAGGAAAAAGTAGACCATGTGAACCTCAGCCTATATGACCCTGAGACCAGAAGAATCAGATGGTGCCTGGCTCCCACTGTCAACCACTCAGAAGGGGACCATTGTAGGAGATCCTGGATGTGTTGTTGTTGTTAGGTGCCGCTGAGTCAGCTCCGACTCATGGTGACCTTATGTACAACAGAACAAAACACTGCCTGGTCATGCGCCATCCCCACAATCCTTGCCATACTTAAGCCCATTGCTGCAGCCACTGTGTCAACCCATCTTCTTGAGGGTCTTCCCCTTTTTCACTGACCCTCCACTTTACCAGGCATGATATCCTTCTCCAGAGAATGGTCTTTTCTGTCAACATGACCAAAGTAGGTGAGACGAAGTTTGGTCATTCTTGCTTCCAAGGAGCTTTCCAGCTGCATTTCTTCCAGGACAGATTTATTCATTCTTCTGGCAGTCCGTGGTGCTTTTAGTATTCTTCATCAACACCACAATGCAAAAGCATTAACTCTTCTTGGGTCTTCCTTTTTCACTGTCCAGCTTTCATACGCATATGAAGCAAATGAAAATACTATGGCTTGGGTTAGATGCACCTTAGTCTTCAAACAGATGTCTTTGTTCTTCAACACTTTAAAGAGGTCTTTTGCAGCAGATTTGCCCAATGCAATATGATGTCTCATTTCTTGACTGCTATTTCCATTGATGTTGATTGTGGATCCAACTAAAATGAAATCTTTGACAACTTCAATCTTTTCTCCATTTATCATGATGCTGCTTATTGGTCCAGTTGTGAGGATTTTCATTTTCTTTATGTTTAGGTGTAATCCATACCGCAGGCTGTAGTCTTTAATCTTCATCAGTAAGTGCTTCAGGTCATCCTCATTTTCAGCAAGTAAGATTATGCCATCAGCATATTGCAGGTTGTTAATGAGTCTTCCTTCAATCCTGATGCCACATTCTTCTTCATGTAGTCCAGCTTCTCAGATTATTTGGTCAATTTACAGATTGAATAAGTATGGTGAAAGGATACAACCCTGATGTATTCCCTTCCTGATTTTAAACCATTCAGTTTACCCTTGTTCTGTTCAAATGACAGACTCCTGATCTATGTACAAGTTCCTTATGAGCACAATTAAATGTTCTGGAATTGCCATTCTTCACTATGTTACCCACAGTTTGTTATGATGCACACAGTGTCCAATGTTTTTGCATAGTCAATAAAGCACACGTAATCGTCTTTCTGGTATCTTTGCTTTCACCCAAGATCCATCTGATATCAGCAATGATAGCCCTTGTTCCACATTCTCTTCTGAATCCAACTTGCATTTCTAGAAGTTTCCCATTAATATACTGCTGCAATCACTTTTAAATTATCTTCAGCAAAATTTTACTTGTGTGTGATATTAATGATATTGTTTGATAATTTCCACTTTCTGTTGGATCACGTTTCTTTGGAATGGGTACAAACGTGGATCTTTCCCAGTCTGTTGGCCTGGATAGAGTGAGAGAAAAATGTGGAACAAAACTCAAATCATAAAAAAAGACCAGGCTTACTGGTCTGATAGAGACTGGTGAAGCCCCCAAGACTATGGCCCCCAGTCACCCTTTAGGCCTGGAATTGAACTCACTCCTATATGAATTCATGTGCCAAATAATAGGCATATGAGGTGAACATTTACACCAGGTAGGTACACTCCTTAGAACAATCAACCATAGGAGATCAGAAGGGCAGCATTTGTACAGGAAGATAGCTCAGAGGGCAAGAATGCGTAGGAAAGAATGACACAGGGAAAAAGTAAACACAGGGAGGGAATAGGAAGAGAGCTGTTACATTATAGGGATTGCAATCATTGTCATGAAACAAAATTTGTATGAATTGTATGGAAAATGAAATTTGCTCTGTAAACTTTCACCCAAATCACAATTAAGTTGGGTTGGTAGAGCATACCCTGAGAAAACACAGCAGAATTGCTTTATTAATTTTAAGACAAGCTCTGAGTGATTTGTAAAATTCAATCTTATATCTCTCTTCATTGGTCAAGAGTGTTTTATTGTTTTCTGTTCTATTGTTGGTGCCCCCTCAAAAAAAACAAAACATTAAGTTAAAATAATATATATTTGGGGATCATTGAGAAAGGGCCTTTTCATGAGATGTTTTATAGGACTAGCACAGGAATTACTATTTCACTATAATAATTTCTTAGTAAAATAAATTACTTAAGAATACAGGCTTTATTTAGTTAAGGATGAATACCTTTTAAATTCACATAGGACAAATGCTTGGATTTTTCCTTATTACAACTTTTTATGATGAGAACTGATTTGCTATCATCTTCCAAAGGTAAACAATTAATTGTATCTTTCTTTTAACATTTTTATGAAAGCGTGGATTTAAATACACATTTGATGAACTTCAGATAATTGCAATTATTATCCTTATTATAGCCAACTTGTGCCAACTTGGCCAGTGGGAATTTTTTCAATTTGACTGCTGATTTCTTTTTGACATAGCCTATCAGTTCCTGATGGTTGCCTAGCTGCCTGGAATGACAAGCTACTCCAGGATCATCCTATAAATTCCTAACCCAACCCTCTGTATCTCCTTTCTTCATACTAACACTTCTGGGCTTCAAAGACACAGGGTGACAGAATTAGACTATTACCTGGTTACTCATTTACTCCACTCCATTTTAAGCACATAACAGCCTCAGAACAGCATTCCAATACTTCCCTACCGACGTGCCCGCTGTTTTTACTTGCTGGTCTCTAATGGCCTTTCTGTTCTCTAGTGAACACTTGTTAACTCTTAGGGGTTCTCCCCACTCAGGTCCATCAGCTGTCCCGTTGCTTCAGCTTGCTCTCTCTACCCATAGAGTGATGCTAGGTGGGTCTTTTCACTCTTAGTACTTCTTTCCCACACATTTATATTTTGGGTTTTGAAGTGATACACTGTCACCTAGTTTGTTGTAAATATTGGCCATAGGTTTTTAGTAACTCTGGTAGCATAGTGGCTAAGACGCTTGCCTGCTAACCAGATGGCTGGTGGTTCAAACCCACCAGCCACTCCTCGGAAGGAAGGTTGGGCAATCCTACTTCTGTAGTGATACTGCCTCGGAAACCCAAGGAGGGGTCACTATGAGTCGGGTTTGACTGGATGGCACATAACAACAACAACATCTAGTTGTTTCCATTTTTATGTATTTGTTTAACATATTGTCAAACAAACAAACACATTGTCTACTATCTAAATGTTCCACAATCTTCTTCTGATAAGAATACATTTGAATAATCCTAGACTATCTTTTTTTGATACAACAACATCATCATCATAGTATGTACATAGTATGTATCAAAAAGAGATGTTGCTGTTATGTGCTGTCGAGTCGGACCCGACTCATAGCGACCCCTCCTTGGGTTTCCGAGGGGGTATCCCTACTTTCCTTCCAAGGACGGGTTGCTGGGTTTGAACTGCCAGCCTTCTGGCTAGCAGTCAAGTGCCTTAGGCACTATGCTACCAGAACTCCCTCAAAAAGAGATAGTCCAGGATTATTAAAATGGATGCTTATCAGCAGAAGATCGTGGAACATTTAGACAGTAGTGACAATATGTTTGTTTGTTGATCAAATACTTTGGTCACATAGTGCCTTAGGGATTTGACTGCAAAGTAGAAGGTTGGTGGTTCCAACCCACCAGCCAATCTGAGGAAGGAAGACTGGGTAATCTGCTTCCGTAAAGATTTACCACCTCAAAAACCCAAAGGGGGTCGCTATGAGTCAGAATCAACTAGATAGCAGTGAGTTTGGGATTTTTTGTTTGTTTTGTTTGTTTATGATGATGATAACCCTTTTAGCATAAAACTTCCTAAGTAGGACAATAGGAAACAGAATAAGATTGAGAAGGAACAAAGTCTGGAAGGAAATCTCCAAATGAATGTGCTATTTTGTGAGTAAGGAAATTATCATGGGATGCCAGAGAACATACTTTTCATTAATTGGGCTGAAGCCACCTTGTTCATTATCTCTTCGGTGATTTTGGATTTGTGCATAAATACAACATCATCAGGCTCATTAAAATTATCTGCACACCCCAGATCCATGGCAGGCATTTGAGGAAAGTCATTAAAGTGATGTAAATTTGAGGAAGACAGATAAGCAAACAGAACTAGAAAAAATGAGAGAAACCATTCCTGTGTTGCAATGGGAGAAAAATAAAGCAAATCTGTAAGTGTACAACTACCGATTCAGCATCCACAAACAAGTTAAAAGACTCAATTCTACTATTTACCTTAGATTCCATTTGCTCTCTTTCCAAGTTTTTAATGTTTCAATTCTCTTTTGCTCTTCAATTTACATATTTGGAAACATGCACATTGTCCACCAAGACAGAGGTGTAGCAACAATCCCTATTAAAATTGAGAATATATATAGTTGATCATAATTTAATGAAATTGGAGAGAAGCTGGATTACTTCATGAATGGCCCAGTGGTTTACAGCCATGATAAAACCTGAGTGACAATGATAAAGAAATATTAGGTGGCATGGAATATACAACCCACTTCCATGAACAGAGCTGGGTCCTGTTTTTCTCTTCTTCTTGCTTGTGGATAAACATAGTCCTTAGACGTCATTCATACCAAATGAAATACACCCCTGCCTTCGAGTTGATTCTGACTCATAGTGACCCTCTAGGACGGAGTAGAACTGCCCCCATAGTTTTTCCAAAGTCGCAAACCTTTACAGAAGCAGACTGCTACATCTTTCTCTCATGGAGTGGCTGTTGTGTTTGAACTGCCCACCTTTTAGTCAACGACTGAGTGCTTAACTACTGCACTATCAGGGCTCCTTCACTGATCACAAAAGGGTTAACACAGTTATCGTCACTGACAATATTCTAGACCTGGAAATACACAGAATGCATTTGCTGCCCAGTGATAAGAACTCACTTTAAAATTCAACATAATTCCAAACACATGGCTTTTAAAAAAGGTGTAAGTCATATTCACCATATGACCCTATTTTAATTGTGCACATCTATACATACCTCTATCTGTCTATCTATCTATCTATCTATCTATCTGTCTGTCTATCTATCTGGTGTCATTATAAGTGAGCTCATGATTGGAAGTAAAATATCTATATAGAGTAGGACCTTAACTTATATACTTACATTTCTATAATCCTTTCTCCATGAAGGTAGTGATTTTTGTCTACTTTATTCATTGCTAATTCCCAGCATCTGTAACTGTACTTTAAAAAAAAAACACCCCACTGCCACCGAGTTGATTCCAACTCGTAGTGACCCCCATTGGGTTTCCAAGGTGGTAAATCTTTACAGAAGTAGATTGCCTCATCTTCCTTCTGTGGAGTGGCTGGTAGGTTTGAACCACCAATCTTCTAGTTAGCAGTCAAATGCCTTAGGCACTGTGCCACCAGAGCTCTTTGGAACTGTACTTAGCGCACTACAAATGTTCAACGTATATTTGTTGAATAAAGGACTATATTCACTTGCATATTCACACACACCAACAGTCTAAATATCACTACACAGGGTCTGAAGTGTACCCCATATAGGAAGAATATTTCCTGACAATTTTTTAGCAACAAAGTTTGCAGTGGCATTTCAACAGAGGAACACCTCTACCCAATGAGAATATATGCATATCATAACTAAAACATATTTATAATTCTGAACTGGGCAAAGTTTTATAAAGTGCATTGGCCATTCAGTCACAGGTCCTGTAGGTAGGTGGTATGGATGCTGAGGGGTTGAATCATTTTTTCCTAGGTTCAATTCTTGACAAATAATACAATCTTTTACTATTTCATTTACAGCTTTCCAAACAATGATCCCAACAATATTTTTTTTCCTGTTTTTGGGGAAAGTTTTATCCCACCCTAATTGGTCTTTTTGATGGAAACTACAGACCACAGGTAAATCTAATTCTTTTGGGAGAACCAGAATTTGATTTGGTCCAATCCAAAGATCGGTATTAGAATTTAAAGTACAGTCCTCCTTTTCCCAAATGTGTTGTTCTTTTGGTGTAAAGGCAGACTGTATCTCCTAATGTCTATTGTGTTCTCAGGACCTTCCATTAATCATGGAGGTCAATTTGACTTCTATCCCCAACACACTGTGCACTTTTCTCTATTCCCAGAGTGGGTGTGTCCAGGACGATAGTCATCTAGTCCTGCTCCTTCAGCCACTAATAAGAGTCTGTCTGTGGTGTCATGTTTAGCATACAAAGAATAAGAAGCTTCTATAAAATTTGCCCAAATATGTTTATCCAGAAAAGCAATTAAATCTTCATGTAAGCAAGATGACAGCAAAGATGTGTTTGTTCCCTTAGGAATAACAATTCTATTTCCAGGACCTGTCCATCATTCAGTCTACTTATTAAAATAGCATTCACTTGCTCTCCATTCTGTTATTTCAGTTTCAAGGGCCAATTTTTGGTTCCCTATTAATATCTCTATATTTGGATTTTAAATTTAAAATAGAGGCTTTGCAGGTTTTTATAGTCCTGTTTCTTCATTTAGTATGAATCTTGGAATGGTCGTGGGCTTAACAGTTTCTCTATTAACTACCCTAAATGGATTGTCAGCTAAGGTAGGGTGACTTATAGGGACTTCCCTACTGGCCACTCTCTTAGCTGCAGCATCAGCTAGTTCATTTCCAATTACTTCCTCAGTCTGAAGTGGTCATTTGCACTAGGGTGCTTGTATCATAATCATGGTTATTTCTGAAGGTAACAGTAAAACATGTAAGAGTTTAGCTACATATCTCCTGTTCTTATTGAGAGAAGCTACTGATGTTAGAAATTCTTCCTGTTTCTATAATATCCCCAAATCATGAACTACCCCAAATCCATACTGAGAATCATTAAATATGATCACGGATTGATTTTCTGCTAGTTTGTAAGCTTTGGAAAGAGCCACTAACTCTGCTTGTTGTGCTGAAGTTGCCTCAGGCAAAGGCCCACTCTCCAACACCTCTGAGGAAGTAGTCACTACATATCTTCCTTGACATTTGCTTGAAGTCAGACTTGGTTTTAAATAAGAGCCATCTAAAATAAAACTAAAGAAGGATTATCCAAAGAGGTTTCCTGGAAATCTCTTGGGGTTAGAAGTTGACTTGTCAGATCAAAACTATCAGGCAGTACTCCTCCTTCCTCAGAGAAAACAGTAGTGGGATTTGAAGTTTCAATAGCATGTATTTATTTGAAGGTTTAGGGCAGCCAATAATAAGGCTTCATAAGAAGTCAGCTGCTGGCAGATGGCTTTGGAGTTAGCACAGATCTGAGAATAGCAGGCTCTGCATGTGAGACAAGCACGCCTAAATCACTCCCTGCACTCTGTCAGCAGTGTTCTTCACTAACTGAGCAGTTGCTGCTACAGCTCTCAGGCATGGAAGACAAACACAAGCAACTGGGTCTGACTGAAGACTACAATTTCCCGCAGGCCTCTGACAATTCCCAGGCTTCTGAGTTAAAACACCACATGCATTTTCATTTTGTTCCTTCACGTATAGGAAAAATCTCAAAGCATAATTTGGGAACCCCAAAGTGGGAGTGGTTAAAAGGACTTTCTGGAAAGCATGTACAACCTCCATACCTTTTTAGAAAGGGAAAAATCACTTACTTCCTTTTTAAGTAATGATATAAAGTTTGAGCCAACAATATAAAATTTGGAATCCAATTACAATAATATTCACAAAGACCTAATAATCTTCTTGATTTCTTTTTTTTTTTTTTTTGTAGTAGGTCACATTAATATTGCTTCTTTCTTCTTTGGGTCTATAGAAATACCTTCAGCTGAAATAAGATGTCCCATGTATTTTACGGGAGCTCTGGTGGTGTAGTGCCTAAGACATTTGACTGCTAACCAGAAGGCTGGAGGTTCAAACCCACCAGCCACTCCTCAAAAGGAGGACTGGGCAATCTACTTCTGTAGAAATGCTGCCTCAGAAACCCAAGGGGGGGTCGTTTTGAGTTGCAATGGATTTGATGGCAGTGAGTTTGGTTTTGGTTTATGCTTAACTGAAATGAGGCAAAATCTGTACAATACCAGCGAAAAATAAGTATGACTTTTGGTAGAACTTTGTGGGAGAATTGTCCATGTTATATTGTTGATTTTTCCAGATAAAAACAAATACATATTGACTATTTTTGGGAACACGGATACTGAAGAAGGTGTTACAAAGATCTGTGACTGTATAGCATACAGCATCACTTGGTACCTGGGATAAAAGTAAATGGGGATTAGAGACTACTGGGGACCTAGCTATAGTAATCTTGCTTATGGCTTTTAAATCTTGTACAAATCTCCATCCTCTAATGTTTGTTTCTTTACAGGAAAAACAGAAGTATTACTAGGACTGGTGCACAGTACAATTAAACCTTGTTGAAGAAACTCTTGAGTAGTAGGTTATAATCCTGTCATAGCTTCAGGCTTTAATGGATGTGGGGCTATTTTAGGCAAAGGTTTAGAAATGTCTGTTTGAATCTGTAGGTTCAGCTGACAAGACTTTTCTGACATCCATGGTTGTTTTTGCCCAGAGTGGTTACTTGTTTTCCTCTCTGAACATGTTCTATAGTTTTCTCTACTTCTACTAAACCTTGGATTAAACATAAAATGTCTTCTACTTTTCTTTCAATAAGAGTCATCTAAAGGAGACAGTGCAATAGTTTGATAGAAGTTCTGCTCACAAGCAGCTGGGTCTAACTGAAGACTGAAGTATCCCACAGGTTACTCCCACACTCAGCACCATTTAGATAATAAATCTCACCCTAATAAATTAACATTGGCATCATTTCTAAGAAGAAAGGGACGCAAATCTTCAATACATCATCTCTAAGAAGAAAGGGATGCAAATCTTCAATAGGTCTTAATATATTGGTACTGGTTCTCGGTGAGGCAACATTTGTTCTTCATTCGAAACTCTCACCATTTTTGAAGTTTTATTACCCTACTGAAGAGGTCTCTGTAAACACGTGGGATTTAATGCTGACATGGTAGTCCCTGTGTCGCGGGGAAGGGTATAAGGCTCCCCCAGGAGCATTAGCTTCCCCTGAACCTAGCAACATAGGTAAAAAATTATATATAGATATGGAGAACCTGGTTCATAGATGGTCATCAACATAGCAAATTCCCGCAAAAAGTTCTGAGGGTTTTCACGAGGATCAGGGAAGTCCTTTATGGTGTCTCTTGTCTCAGATTTAGATCAAGGACTCGCCGTCACTCCTACTGGATCCACTGACAGGTTAAGCTGTCGGACCACGGGAGGCATTAAAGCGGACGGAGACTCGGACCCCGGTCAATCACTGCAGTGAAAAGCTTGTGCAGCTAACAGAGAACCAGAGGTCAAGTCAGGATATAGAGAAGCTGGCTTTTCTCTTTCATTCATTCTTCTTAGTTTTTCTGCCAGTGTTAACGGTCCTAGGCCTTCCACCCCTGAGAGAATCCGGCAACGCCAGCTGACCTTCTTGCTGTGATGAATTTGGTTTTGACTACTCAGCAGTATTTTCTGGAACTGAAACAAAAATACTCAGTTGTTGTCTCCTTGAGGATTCAAAATACCAATTAAAAAACACTTTCTGCTGATTTTGATTTCTTTCATATCCTTTCATTTCTTACTTACACCTCAATAAGATCTTTCTAGCTAACTGAAAAGCTCCCCTGCTAGGTCACTGGAGAGAATCCTATTCTTTGGTTAAATCATGCCATTTTTCTAAATATTGTACCAAATCAGCCTCCTGATTTTTTGTCATATAGGCAGCAGATGTTGCAGATGGTGGACTGTCAATTTTACTTTTCTCTTGGTTCTTTCCTGTCCTTTCACTGAATTGGAAAAGGGGAAAAAAAAAAGTTTCAAAACAGAGGACTGTTTTCCAGATTTTCCCTAAGTCACAAAAAAGCCACTAGTGGAGAATGCTGTGAGGTTTGGACAGTGTTTTGATTGAACCAATGTGCACCGACTTTGCATGAGAGTTTGTTTGTAAGTGGCAAGCAGCCTGATGCTCTAGCCCATCTCCCAACCACCTCACCCCAACTGTGATAGTTAAGACTGTGTCAACCTGGCTGGGCCGTGGTTTTGAGTGGCTTGGCAGCTGGATGTATCTACTCTCCATGATGAAATTGGATGTAGTGTAATCAACTCTGTGGTGGAATCTGGTGTGAGATTAACCAGTGGAAGGGGAGTTGCCTTTGAGGTGTGGCCTGCTTCCAGTATATACTGAGAAGCTTTAAGAAAGGTCTCTAGCTTTGGCACACTTTAGCTTCTGTGTTTGGCCGAGTCTTCATCTCCAGTTCCTGGATTTGAACAAGCGGCCGGCCATGTTGCCTGTCCATCTTAGCGTCGGGCCATTTTACCTGCTGACTTTGGGTTCATCAGCCGCAGCAGCCGGCAGCGGCCTGAGTTAGGAGACACCTTCAGCTCCAGTGGGCTAGCTCCAGAGGCAGAGTTCAAGCCCAAGGTTGAGGAGTCTTCATCCAGCCCCTAGAGCTGGCATTCTGAATTCAGTCTTCTAAAATTCCTGTTTGTTAAAACCTATTTGTGTTACTCTCTTCCAGCAGCAGGAGAGAACTGAGACACTAACATAGGAGTCTCTAACACTCGTGATGAGTGAGTGCTGACAGCCACCTGAATGGGTTTTTACTGGTTGATCTATGCCTGAATTTGGTGGCTCACAGTTGACCCGGAGCTCTTTGGAAACAGAATTACCCCTTTATGGTTTCAAACACTGGAATCCAGGCACCAAACTACAGTCCACCAAAATACTCACTAGATGACACTCATAACCAAACAATCAAGCATAAATCTAAGATTCTACTTAAGACAACTGGGTTTTCAAAGTAATTTGCCAAATAAAACCTTAAGGAAACATGAAAAAGAGAACAAGGAAGAATAAGCAAAGGCTTGTTTTCAGAGAGCGCTTACCCTGTTAGTGTTGAAGACAAAAGCATGGGATTCAGAAGGTAAGGTCTTCCTTGCTGGCTTCCATTCTGCGGTGCACATCTCCTCGGGATTGACGGGTCCACTGCTACAGAAAATCCCACCGTGACTACACCAATAATTGTCCTAGGGTAAAATTACAACAAAACCCAAACCAAATTCACTGCCATCGAGTCGGTCCTCACTCATAGCGACCCCTCCTTGGCTTTCCGAGGCGGTATTTCTTTGGAAGTAGATTGCCCAACCTTCCTTCCGAGGAATGGCTGGTGGGTTTGAACCACTAGCCTTCTGGTTAGCAGTCAAATGCCTTAGGCACTATGCCACCAGCGCTCCCCACAAAATTACAGTAGTAAAGAAAAGAGATTTTATTTGGCATATACAGGAAAAAAAAAAAAAAAAAAAAAGTGGGAAATGGATGGACATGTCACCAGAACAATGTCTGCCTGAGTCTGAAGAACATTAAAAAGTCAACAAAATATGCCAGGTTATAAATTAGTAAGAGTGTCATCTTCCCACAGATTGGCTAAAAAGTACTAAATCACTGTAATTCTGCAAGTTTCCATATTGACAGTCACAAGGGTCTTTATTGGTCCAATAATCTTACTATTTACCAAATACAAAAGAAGGAAGGTCAAAGTGGAAAATATGTGATAATTGTCCTCTATCTACTTCTCTTGTTTGTGTAGGAAACTATGCTTTTCCAAGACTGGCTTGACTATTAATTTTGTGGCTCAGCTCCAGTTAATGTGCCCCTGCTGCTCCAGCTGGGTCACATTCTTATACACACAAGCAGAGGACAAATGTTCCAACTTTGTCCCCTATGCCACAGTATAAAACACTGTGAAAATGTGAAGAGTGAAAACAACTTACTGCTCTTGATAGCATCAACCCGTATATTGGGCATTCTCTATTGTATTTGGTTTATTGTAGTCTTGGGAGCTCCTGGGAGTCCTGGTGGTGTAGTGCTTAAGGCATTTGACTGCTAACCAGAGGGCTGGCAGGTCAAACCCACCAGGTTGGGCAATCTACTTCCATAGAGATACTGCCTTGGAAACCCAAGAAGGGGTCGCTATGAGTTGGAAACCACTCCATGGCAGTGAGTTTGTTTGTTTTTGGTATTGTAGTCCTTGGTTATAATTCCATATGTACAACCACCACAATTTTAGAGGTTAAGTTACTCTCAGGAAAGCTGAAATAAGAACCTAGGAACATAGTTCATGTGCAGGTCTCTGCATGTGCTAGAGAAAATTTCACATTTCTTTTGGGTCACTACTTTATTATGCTTTTAATTTCATGTTTATTGTGAATAGTTCCCTTTCAGACTGATGTCCAAAAAGGACTGTGGCCTCAATTCAGCCAGGCTACCAAAAACTCTGCTCACATATGACTCTTTCTCTGTTTTCCAATTTCTTTGTCTCTTAGCCAGTTCCTCAGCAGGGAGGTCCTAATTGCAGATGGTTGAGTGGACATGTGAATACATACAAACCAAGGAAAATCTAGCCTTTTTCAGTTAGATTTTTAATATAAGGCTGTATTGGGAGAGTCGATTCCAAACACAATCCAAGATAAGTTAGAAGTCATCTCAGAGAGGGGCACAAAGGGGTGAGATCTAAAGGGAAAGACGTTTGTAAAAATGGTAGCCACAGACGCACAAATCAGGTCAGAAAGTCGTTCAAAGCTTCCACAGAAATTAAATTCATAGCTAATGGAGCAATATAATTTATTTTGGGAGAACAAAAGGAACTCTGACTTTTCATCGGCGTTTCAGTGCATTGAATGCCCACTAATTGCAGCGTCTTTCCTGAAGTAGAAAATACAAGATGCAGGATCATGTAAAAATAACTGCACTCCTAAGGCCTGTTTTTTTATTTTTCCAAACAGGTCTCAGAAAACAATATGTATAGGGAGGATGACAAGACTTTGTCTCATGTATTTTGGTCATGTTATCAGAAGAGACCAGTCCCTGGAGAAGGACACCGCGCTTGGTAAAGTAGAGGGTCTGTGAGAAAGAGGAAGACCCTCAACCAGACGATTGACACCGTGGCTGCGTCAATGGGCTCAAGCGTGGCAATGACTGTGAGGCTGGCACAGGACCGGGCAGCACTGGACTCTGTTGTGCATGGGTTGCTGTGAGTTGGCACCAACTTAACGGCACCTAGCAACAAACTACAATGACACATGTTTGACTCATCTTTATGCTTTCTCTCAGGAGGAGTTATCACTGAAATTCTTAAGTAATCATTTGCACAGGAAAAAATAAACGGAATTGTCTCAGGTTGGTGAGTGTCTCTAGTTTTACTAAGGAAAAGTGAGGTGGGAAGTAAAAACCAGATTGGAGACTGCGAGAATATCTCTATTACTAATAAAGATGATACCCCAACACCTTTTTCTGGAGGCCTCATTTTCTCCATCTGTCTATCGCCCTACCAGTTACCCTGGAAGTAAATGAATGACGTTTGCTCAAAGGAAAAGAGACGATAAACAGAGGATTCCCTGCTGCCAGTGGAGAGAGCCTGAAAGTTCCAGATTTTGTAGCTCCTTACAAGGACCGAAGGAGGGACTTCAGATTGGTGATATAAAATGCAGCCTCGGGCTGTGCCCACCATTCAATTCCTTTCTAACCTCTGGCCGCTCCAGTTCCTCAAGTTGAAGAATCTGGGACTGAGCCCTGGCTCAGCCATCTCTTCTTCTTTGTTTGGACACCCTGCACCCTATCACCTCGCACTGTGTCCCGAATGAACTGGCGCGTGGGTGACCCTGGCTCAGCAGGATTCAGCTTCCCCTTCCCCTAGGCCGCACCCCTGCTCCAGCTCCTACTCAAGCAAGCTCTGCTCCTGCAGCCTCCCCCCGCCCCGCTCTGCATCTGGGAGGACACCAGCGCAGGACAGCCCTCTGCCGCCACCTGCTGGTTACAGCGTCCCACCCAGCTGTCTGCCCCGTCTCTGCTAGGCACCTGCAAGCCTTTACTGTGCTGTTTGATTAGAAACTGGATGTGCCATGGTCATGGAGGTAAACAAACAAAAAGATTGGAACTTTAGTTGTAAACTTACAGAGAGAATGTTCCTGGATAATGAACCCTATCATGGCCACATTTCCAATGTGAGACCCATTCACCTTCAGCACAGTTGTTATGTGCCGTCGAGTCGGACCCGACTCATAGCGACCCCTCCCTGGGTTTTCAAGGTGGTATCGCTACGGAAGTAGATTGTCCAACCTTCCTTCCGAGGAGTGGCTGGTGGATCTGAACCACCAGCCTTCTGGTTAGCAGTCAAGTGCCTTAAGCACTAAGCCACAGAGCTTCCTCAGCACAGTTAGAGCTCTGAATTTAAATTGCAAATAGACTAATAACACCAAGAAACTTCTGGTGCCTTGTTGTTGTTGTTGTTATGTGCCGTCGAGTCAAACCCGACTCATAGCCTATCTATATACAATTCAGTTCTGTTTCCTCAGTGGTCTACTGTGTAGGCTTTGAATCACCAATTGTGTGGGTTTGTCCTCGAGGGCCAAGCCAAGATCCTTATTTGCATCTTGTAAGAAGGATGATGATTCTGATGGACTTTAAGATAGTTTCATTCTGTTGTACAGAGATAGGGTGGCTACGAGTCAGAAGTGTAGTACAAGTAGGATCTATGCTTTTAAGTTTCTAACCTTGGAATACAAAATGCAAGCTACACGGTAGACATGTGGAACGGCAACACTCTCCACGGACATGTAAGTTCATCTCAGGCTCCTACTTCTAATATTCATAATACAAGCTTGTAAATAATGATTTACAAAAAACAAGAGCCGTCCCAAACTGGGAACTACCCTTTTAAAACTTACCCCTAAGGACACAGTGTTCTATTAATCATCTCCATGATTCTCTGCAGGCCACTCCTCCCAACCTAACTGCTCCTTACAGTGATTACATCCACATGGCTCTGCTTGGTAAGCATTGCCGTGTAGCCTCTATCAGGTTTTAATCATTCCATTACTATCCAAGAGCCCAGTACTGTAACGGCATCATTTATAACAAACACATCCAAAAACCAAACCCACTGCTATCGAGTCAATTCCGGCTCAGTGACCCTTTAGGGCATGGAACACTCAGCTCATGGAACAGCAAAAACGAACAAACAAAAGAACTGCCTCATTGGCTTTCCAAGGCTCTAAATCACTATGCAAACATACTCCTACATCTTTGTCCAGCAGCGGCTGGGGGGTTCCAGCTGCCAGCCTTGCGGTTAGCCTCCAAGCACTTAACTACCGCACCACCAGGGCTCCCACCACCAACTTTATAGGGATGCCGGTGTGCCACTCACCAATACATTTCATCCTTGGTATGAAATACCCACTTTTCTAAGTCTTTTCACTCCTTTCATCTTACACCATGGCTATTTGGCATTTCTATCTAAGAACCCAGTGGGAGTTCTGGTAGTTCAGTGCCTAAGGCACTTGACTGCTAATCAGAAGGCTGGTGGTTCAAACTCACCAGCCACTCCTCGGAAGGAAGACTGGGCAATCTACTTCCATAGAGAGACCACCTCGGTAACCCAAGGAGGGGTCACTATGAATCAGAATTGACTTGATGGCAGTTTGGTCTGGAGTTTTTAGGAGTCACCCTGACTGCATGTTCATACCACCTTCCACGTCCTTGTCAGTGTTCATCTGGCATTCCAGGAGAGCACTCTGCAGTCACCAGCCACTCCTCGGAAGGAAGGTCGGGCAATCTACTTCCGTAGTGATATCGCCTCGGCAACCCAAGGAGGGGTCGCCATGAGTCGGGGCCGACTCGACGGCACATAACAACAACTCTGCAGTCAATAAGCTCTTCCTTATCCAACTTTATGTTGTGCTACTTAATCAAGCGCCCTCAGGATCCAGATCCATGCATATTTCCCGAGCGCTGCGGCTCCTGTGTGGTTTAGTCACTTTCATCCCTTGGCAGGCCTAGCACAACTTTCACGTATTTTTTTTTTTTTAAAAGTTATTGGGATTTGGGTGAAAGTGTACAAAGCAAATTCATCTTCCATACAGCAGTTCACATACACTTTGTCCCATGACATTGACTGTAATCTCCCACGGTGCGACAGAACTTTAGCTATTAATTTTGTGACTTAACTCTTGTTACTGGCCTAATAGTCAGGAAGGGCAGTGAGGCAGATCTTGCAGGGGTTAGGTCTCTGCACTTGTCTTAAACCAAGAGAGAACCATTAGAAGTTAAATAGGGAAACGTGCCTATTCTGTAGACTCAGTTGTTTTGGGATTTGGAGATTCAAGACTTCCAGTTTTGTCAATGGAGATGTAACCATTCCACAAGAGAGTCTCATGTTTCAGCCATGCTTGGCTTTGGCACAAATGACCCTTGTGAGAAGATGAATCCCTTTGGAGCCCAGCTATTCTTACAAGTCTTGATCCTGGTCCTCATCTTTCTCTGCTCTCCCACTACAAGAGATGAAAGTCTCTTTACTTGCTATCAAAAAGGCTGTCTTTGACATCTTTACATGCCAATCACTCTCAATCTTTCTTTTCCAGTGTATCACATCTTTACATGCCAATCACTCTCAATCTTTCTTTTCCAGTGTATCACATCTTTACATGCCAATCACTCTCAATCTTTCTTTTCCAGTGTATCAATCAACTTCAAACAGCTGTCCAACTGTAACAGCTAATGGATTCCTTTCTACAATAGCACCATCCCCATTCAAGTTTTAACAACAGGAACGGCTACCTTACCCTAGGGGATAGCTGTGCTCCATCCATGGAGTCATTACCAGTTGGGTAGTGGGTGATCGAGCTACAAAATTTGCTCCCAGCATCTGCTTTCTCAGACCAGTCTTGGTAACAAATGTCTTCCCGAGATCAGAGTGCAAGTGGTTTTGTAGGAAGTGCTCTTAGAATGAACACCTGTGGAAAGGAAAGAAGCTATACTGAGGAGAAAGTGAAGCTGAAATGCAGTTTCAAGGGAAGCTCCACCTGATAGATCCTACAAGTTCTTAAGACTGGATGACCTTTCAGAGCGGTCCTGAGTTGGGGCAAGAAGAGTGGGAACCAAATGTTTATACCCTCGTCCATCATCATGGAATGCAGGCTGCCCGGGGAGAGGGCTCCTGTTGAGTGGAGGCAATCTTGTGACATGATTAACAGTTGAGGTCTGTTCCCACACAGCACTCTAAGCAGCTGGAGAAATAAGTTCTTCATCCTAAAGGTAATTTAGATGGTTGATTACAGAATCCACTAGAACCAACACCACTGGGCCATTCAATGGATGATGGGGGGTGGAGTAGAGGTAGTGAGGTTTGGAGTAGATACCTCTGTTTCTAGACTAGAGCATACCCTCTGTTGGTACAATGATACATTGTTTCTTTAGTCAACAGGCCCGTCTGGGGAGATTTAGGTGGTCTGTGTTCTAATTGTGACTTCTTTATGCCTCTATTTTACCAGGCATCTAAGGGATGCTCCCTTTCACATTTCAATGCTTTAAGCTTTTGAGAAGTTGAATTGTTTAACTTAAACAGGTGATTGATTAGATTGTCAAGAGCTGGTTAGGTATTTGAGAGCTTTGGTGGCATAGTGCCTAAGGCATTTGATTGCTAACCAGAAGGCTGGTCGTTCAAACCCCCAGCCACTCCTCGGAAGGAAGGTAGGGCAATCTATTTCCATAGTGATACTGCCTGGGAAACCCAAAGATGGGTTGCTACGAATCAGATCCGACTCGACGGCAGTAAATTTTGTTTGTTTGGCTAGGTACTTAGGAAGAACTTTTTCATTACATTTAAAGTCTTGTCACTTCAAATGTAAGTGACAAGACTAGCTACATCTTTTCATTTGGCAGATGTTGTTTTATGTCCTTCAATATGATCTTCTTTTCTTGTTAACTAAATTCCTAATATCTTCTTGTTTTGAAGAGGTAACATTAATATGGTTCAAAATTTAACAACAAAAAAAGCATAAAAAGAAAAAAGAAATCTTGCCTGTGTTTGAATCAAATTTATTCAAAAATTCATAAAACTGATAAATACATAGGTAAAGTTAAATATCTGAGAATAATTCAATCTTTTAAATTTAATAAAATATAAGTGAAAGTGATTACTTTACATATATACAAAATAGATAAAAAAAGATCTACAAGAATACCTAGTTTAACTAGGTATTCTTGTATGTGCTGTGAATTCAAACAAGTAAATGCCCATGTTCCCTCTGTGCTTGAAACCTCCCCTCAGGGTTAAAAAAAAAAAAATCACTAAAATCTTAGTGTTTGTTTTTTTCTTAATTTTTAATAAGCACTCATAATACAGTTATCAATACTAAATAGCAAAGAAACCATTTCAGTGTCCAAAATGAAGGGTCTGTCCTAACTTTTAGCTCTTAAATCTTAATAATATAATCGTACTACTTACTTATCCTTAAAGCATAGCATTGGTCATTGCTTATATATAAGGCATTATAAATAAGAAATAAGTAAACTTTCACCTTATAATTGTAAGAACAGTTGATATAAAAATTATTCACCTGAGAATAAATTCTTTCATTTTATGTAGTTTCCAGGAAAGAAAATGAAAAATACAATGTTAGCAATATGAAAAATACAGTAAAAGAATTTCTATTTTTCCAAAACTAATGTCTATTTAGATGTTACATGAAAATACAGCATATTTTTAATAAATTCAGAGTAAGATCAGAATGAAGTGTTAAGTGACCAACAGAACAAGAAAAACAATGACAACACTTGCACTAAACAGAACTGTGCTTCCCTAAAACACTGTTCGTACCATCAGCAAAGCACGCTCTGTTCTACTCCAGTTAGCTGCATAAGCGTCTGGCCTCCCGTAGACTGGAGGTCTTCGGGGCCAACACTAATAGCAATCTTTGTATCTGAAAGACCCAAAGTACTTGATTCAGAGTGAGTTAAATGTGTGTTGAACTTAACTACTTCAAAAACATTTTATTAAGTTAAAAACTGTGGTTTAAAATAGTTTGTGCTAATTTAAAATAAAAAATGTTTTAAAATAAAACCTATGGATTTTCACTAAGAACAAAATGGAGAAATAATTAAGGCTTCACAAAGTGAAATGTAAAGTACTCTCATCCAAATGTTTTTCATTATTACTGTTTGGTATGTAGGCTGTGGACAGGTGCTTGTCTCACTGTCACTAACCACAGTGACTCTGTAAAGCCTAGGCTTTTCCCGTTAACATTTACTCACAGGTGGAAAATATAAGCTAGGTGATGCTGGTTCTTTGCCCCCCTCAACATTCCTAATATTTATTTATTTATTTTGGTATAGAAAATAAGTTTGGAGTTCTGAAATAGAAGACATTTTGAAATGTAGTAATGTATGTTCAAAACCATGACTTTCACACCATAAAGAAACTTCAGCTTTGACTCTTTCCTTTTCCTCCCTCCTCCTTACACTTCCTTTCCTAGTTATTTGTTAAATTATAATTCTGAATAGAAAAAAAAATTTGTTATTCTGAATAAGAGAATAGAACATTCCTACAAATAATTTAATTCATGACCAAAATATCTTCTTTGTAAAAACTAAAAAAATAATTAAAATGTCTTTTTTAAAAAAACGTTTACAAGAATATGTGTTCACCTACAATAACAGTAAAGTAACTGAATGAACACAATAGATAAGAATGTGATTATGACAAGTCCACAGAATCTCCACTTCCACTCTGCAGGAAAACAATTTCACTTTACACTCATCACCCATACAAAATTCAGATTAACATTATCAAATAAATACGCAAAAGCAGGTAATATGCTCTATTTTGAAATAATATTTCCTAGTACAGGATTTTAAAAACTACCTTTTTCAAAGTGTCTGTACTAACTAGTAAAACTATGTGTTTCTTACACTGAAGACAGTGTTCAAGGTTATACATCACTACAAAACACATCCCAAAAGAAAGATTCCCAGGCAATTATATAAGATTGAAAAGGTATCTCTGTAAATGAACGGCACCATTCAGCAATGACTTGCTTAGAAATACAATGTGCTATTTATTATTTTATGTATAAAGGGAAAGATATTCTTTCAACTGCGTTTTGAACTGTATTCATCATACAGCAGGCCTTAGCAAAAGATAGAAAGACAGTTTCTCAAATGAAGAATTCTAAATTAATTTGCTATCACGAGGCAAGTGAGTAACAATGATTAAAAAAATAGTGGAACTAAATCTTACAAAGAGAAATAATGCTGCTGTAGGTTTTAAAATCCGAGCAGAAACTTGTAAACCAGCTCATTTAGATGAGCCAGAGGACCTGTGAATAGCTGGTAGAAGAATGTCTTTAGGAATGTGCACAGCAATTGCCAAAGCAACAGAAGAAAATACCAGTCATGTATCTGATACTGAGAATAGCAAAACAACACTATTTTCAGTCAGCTGCTAGAGCCTAAAATTACAGATGTTGTTCTTTAGTCTTTATAGAGCTACAAGTTCATTAAGTTTTATCTACATTAAACAGTAAGTTCATTAAAAGGTTGGCTACCTAAAATAACTCATACCAAATCTTTCCACTGCTACCCTTTAAATCTCTTTGGAATGCAACAATTACAATTTGTTTTTGCAAGTTCCTACTTCCATTCATCTGGTTGAAATATAATGTGTTTCTATGTGTTATTTATACTATATTATACCTATAGTCCATACATGGATTCTACAAGGAAGTATTTCTAATATTGCATTAATTATAATAACCTTACCTCAACTGTGTCATAGGGTGAAATGCTGGTTTCTTATTAAAGAGAATTATGTATATTTTACTTCTGATTCTTAATTTAATCCCCAAGAGTCTTTTATTTTTTTTTAATATATATCCCACTGAATTGCATAGCAAACGTGAGGTGAGCTCCCAAATAAAACTATGTGGTGATATACTGTACTTAATATTCTATGGAAGAAAGAGATATTCAAATAATGTTTACCAATAAAAATGATTACCCAACAAATTATTTTATTCAAGACTGAAATAAAATGTACCCTTCAAAGGGAAATGCCAAAAAATGTATATCTCCACAAGAGATGAGAGAGGAGGTCTGGCTCAATTCTTCTACCTCTTTAGACGTCTGCCATGCTAGCCACAAAAAGTAAACAATCAGACTATCTACTAAAGTTACTAGATAGTCTTTTTTAAATTACATTAATCAAAACACCTCTGAATTGTATTGTACGCAAAAGAAATGAAACTTCAAATACCTCAGTCACCCACGTGTAAAAGCACCTACTAAGTACTAAGGTCTCATAGCATTTATGATGACTGATGAGTGCCCCCTAGTGGGTGTCGCTTCCTGTAACCTCTACCTGCATTGAGATTTTCTAGTGTTTGTTTTACCTTTTAAGGATGCCAATTTTCACTCAGCTTCTTTTAGAAATTAAAAAGGAGAAGCGAGCAACTTTCACATTATGTCTGTTTTCTGTGTTATCTGTGTATTAATGCTTTAGTCAGATTGTGACATTACATATTTATGTGACAAGATAATAAATATAAATTTTAAAAAATAACGATTACTTCCAAGTAAAAGTTATCATTATTCCTTTAAATTATAAATTCAAAAGCACTGTTTTTGAAAGGTGAGAAAATAAATACCCTACTTGACAAACTGATTACAGTTCAATGTACTTCAGATACAAACATGCAGTTTCAATTAATTATACATAAATTTTATTTGAAGAAAGCACAACATAGAACCACAGCATTTCAATTAAGGAGCCTGGTGAAATAAGCATTTTCTTTATCTGATATGCTTACACGGTTCTCCGGTTACTATTCAAATAATAAATTTTTAACACCAAAGTTAACTCAAGTGAAGAAGAAAAAAGTCCAATAAGCAGATTTGAGCGATGAGTTTAAAACACTACTCTGTCTTCCTGTGTTCTTTCCCACCAAAGTGTGCTGTTTAAAGTTCCACAACTATTATCGTCTTCCTCTTGTTCCTTAGTGAGTTCTACAAAAACCTGAATGAAAGAAGAGATGTGAATACAGCATGCTGTACTGCAAGTATGTCAACAGACTTTCAGTCAAATTAGGTAAGGCTGTTCCTGTACCACTCAATTCTCAAGAAAGATTTACTGGTATTAATATTATTCAAACAAAAGAGTCATCTACATTAATCACATCTTCTACTATTTTAGAAGATTTACACATTACTTGTTTTATGATCAATATACATAAGGAGAACTGTCCTGATACTTAAAAACGTCAGAAATATTTAAACAATGTAATTGTATCAATGTTAACATGAAATGCTAGCACCATCATCTGCTTTCTTTATCAAACTGGAAGAAACTGAGCTATTCAAAATAAGCAGAGAGCCTAAAGTTGTTAAACTTATATCAAATGTTTAGGAATATTCTATAACAATTTGTCTCTGGTTCATAATCTACTTCCAATATAAACCTAAACAACTGGATATAAAACACCTTCATTGATAAAATATATATATTTTTTTTTAAATTTAACTTTATATTAACAACAAAGCCAAGAGACAAACTACAGAATAGAAAAATTTGGGATCCATATATCAGATTAAGATTTAATATCCAGAGTATATAAAGAACTTCTACAATTTAACAAGAGACAAACAACTTTATCAAAAAACCCAATCAAAAAATGGGCAAAGGATGTGAACAGACATTTCACTAGAGAAGATGTACAAATGGCAGACAGCACTAGGCAGAGGCAGGTGCCAATCAATCCCCAGTGAGACACCATTTCACTCCCACTAGGATGGCCAAGATTTTTTTGTAAAAGCACAAAACAACAAATGTTGGTGAGGATGTGAAGAAACTGGAACCCTCATTCATTCATTCATTGCTGGTGAGAATCCAAAATAGTACAGCCACTGTGGAAAGCAGTGTGGTGGTTCCTCAACAAGTTAAGCATAGAGATGCCATATGAGCCTACACTTCCACTCCTAGGTATATACCCAAAGTCTAGAGAGCAGCAACGCAGACAGACACATGTGCAGCAATGTCCACTGCAGCACCCTCCACAACAGCGGAAGGTGGAAGCAGCCTAGACATCCATCAGTAGAGGATGGACAAACAAAATGTCATACATGCATACAGTGGAATACTACTCAGCCAGAAAGAGAAATGAAGTTCGGACACATGGACGAATCTTGAAAACATTATGCTGAGTGAGAGATTTCAGTCACAAAAGGCCAAATACTGTATTGTCTCAGTTATATGGGATCACAGTGCACAGAGAGCAGAACTGACCGTGGTGACCAGGGGTAGGAGAGAGGCAGGAAGGAGGAGTCATTGTTTAGGAAGCTAACAGTGATGATGGGGAATCTAGCAATACTTATGGGGGATGGCTGAAAAACATTGAGTTGGCAAATGTTCTGTTATATGTATTTTTACAACAACAAAAATTCCTAGATGCATACACACAAAATTAACTTTACAGTACCTGTTCCAATGTTGCCTGAGAAAAGCTGTATTCTTCGATGGCAAAAGTGTGTTTCACTATTAAAGTGGGAAAACAGTATTTTAGTTATCAGTATTTTTAAAGAGTAACATGGTAATAATTACTAAGGTGGCTAACAATCTTTGTTTAAGAAAAAGATCTTTGTAATCAACTCATTTAAATTTGAAGTTGCCACACGGTTCTTTTCCACTCCTTGCTCCCTTCTCTTTCCCACTCCCATAATTCCTCTTTAGTCCTAAGCACCATGTTTAATGTTACTTGTGTTATTCTACCTGTTCTAAGCATCTCCTCCCTGTTACCCTTTTCTTTCATGTTTTCTTTTGATCTTTGCTCCCTACCTCCCATTTTCCAACTCTGATCTATTGGTTCTTGATGTCTTGAACTAGATTCCAGTTATTGGTCCTATTTCCATAAACTTGTCTCTCTTTCTCTTTAGCATGTCTTTATCCTACCCACCACTGCCTCTGAGAGCTGCCAAGATTCACTAGGTTTCTTTAGCACTCCCCCCACTCTCCCGCACTGTCAGGTCTCCTCTGCGACAGCCCCCCCACTCTCCTGCACTGTCAGGTCTCCTCTTTGCTCTCCTGCTGCCATTTGGAGTCTTGACAGCACTGCTGTTTCTTGGCCCAGTACTAAGTCAGGATTCAAGAAACTCAATGCTCCCACTGCTGGACTGAATTGATGAGTGATAATTACAGTGAACTTTACCAGAGATGCAATGTGATAAACTGTGGTGATGTCCACTGGAGACTGTAAAGGTTTATGTGACAATATAATTGATGCATAAAAATCCTCACAGTATTAGTATTTACCTTTATCTTAGATGAAATGAATAAAAGGCTATCTTCTCATTTATTACACTTTCTAAAAACTCTGACTCTAGAGTTCTAATATTTTTAAATTAAATTCTTTCGTAACTTGAGAACTACCTTGAACTTTTCTTCCCCCCCCGCCCCCAAATACTACTTACCTTCTTCCAGCTTAGAAAAAGATTGTGAAAGAGACTGTACATCTTCCTTAGGGATTTTATAGGCCAAAATAGAAGAGAAGCTGAAAACAAAAGTAAGATTAAAATGTAGGAAAATTCAAAGTTAACTACTACTGCATTCTAAAGCTAAAGGTAAAAATTAAACTCTAATAATATGTTTTTAATATGTATTTGGATAAACATTGTTTGAAATTATAAAATATCTTCATGTACATAAAATAATTCTATCCAGCTGATAAGAATTTATAAAAGTTAAAATAGTATTAAATTTAACACGAAGTTAGATATAAAACTCCACTAATCAGTTTATGTTAGCCCAATATCTGTGGTAACAAATAGGTATTTTCACGTAAGAGAGAAATATATATATATGAAAACATTCTTTTTACTCATAGGCTATTTTGCGTGTGTGTCCACATCCATCTCTCTCTCTAAATACACACACACACACACACACACACACACAGGGTGAAAGAGAGAGATAAAGGATGGAAGAGAGAGAGAAAGGCCATGAGTGAAAAAAGGGTTTTCCCAATCCTTAATACAAGAACAAATTTTTATGATTATTGCTCTACAAAGAAATACAGCTAAATTTTTTAACCTTTACCTTTCCTGACGGATTGCATTTGGGAAAATATACTGAATTTCTCTTTGGAGGCGGTCTACTTCTAGGTTTTCAATCCAGTCCTTAAGTTTGATTTCCAAAAAGTAGCCTTTCCCAAATTTACTCTTTAGATGTTGTACTGTCCCAATACATCTGTAGTAATTTTTAAAAAAGAGCTCAGATAAAAAATGACAGTTTCAAAGAATGATTTCTCCCTTAAATCTCTATGACCTTAATTTCTGGAATCATTTTAGATTTACAAAAAGGTTGTAAAGATAGTACAGAGTCCCCAGATGCCCCTCCCTCAGTGTGTTTCCCTAAAGTTATCATCTTACATTATTGTGGTACACTTATCAAAATTAAGAAACCAGCATGGGTACACCACTATTAACTAAACCCCAGACCTCCAGACTTCATTTGGACTTCACTCATTATTCTCCCAATGTGCCTTTTCCATTTCAGGATCTGCCCAGGATGCCACATATCACTCAGTTGTCCTGTTAGTCTTCTGTGACAGAGTCTCACTCTGGCCTTATTTTTGAGGAGGACTGCTCAGATAAATTATCTCTCACTTAGGGTCAGTAGAATGTTTTCCTCATAATCAGATGAGGCTTAAGTTTCCAGAGAGACACTACAGAGCTGAAGGTCCTTCTGATCACACACGTCTGGGGATACATGAGCTCCACCTAACAGATCTCTCTACTGTGAAGTTACTCTTTTCTGTCCTCTGTTCTCTAGAAGTAATTTGCTAAGTTCAGTCCATACTTGGGGGACTGAATCTTTAGACTAATGGAATCCTTTTTTATATATCTATAAAATAAGTTTTATATCTAACATGGCCGGATCTTTAGACTAATTGGAATCCTTTTGTGAGGTAGAACTGTCACTTCTCTCCCATTTATTTACTTAATAATTCTCTATGACTATAAACTCAAGTATACTTATTTTATATTTTAATTATAATCCAATACCATGTCTAACATTAATATTTAAAAGTGACAATCATACCTGAAAAATTCCAAATTGTTGAATAATTCCAAATAAAAGGTAGCCAGCCATGTTTTAGAAACTACTAACATATTTCCAAGTAATTATACAAAAAAGCTACAGTGATACTACATTTTTTTTAACATTTAAATCAATATTTATTACTACCATTACTAATTTTTCTAATGGTGGCATTCAAAAGCCAACCAATCATGTTTCCCCAGTTGGCATGGTATTTAGACATCTACCTCAACTGTCCAGACACCATAATAGCGACCCGGTCACAAACAGCCTCTGCTTCCTCCATGTAATGAGTGGTCAGAATAGCAGCTCGCTTTTTATTTTTAAATGCAGTTCGAATTGCTCGCCTGTAAAACATATAAAATAAACAAAGGAAAACATCTTTATGTTAATAATGTTTGGGTTTTTAAAAATCTAACTACCAGGTTAATTTGGTTAATAAAAGCTTATCAAATAGCAACTGCTGTGACTATTTTATCCTGCCCAACTGTGATTTCTATATTCTAGTTTACTTTATTTGTGACAGCTTATCACATAGAAAGAGATCTCATGATTTTAAAATGTCTCCGTGGGATAAAATTAAGTGCGTCAAACCCACTTCACTTTCAGCACACTAGGTTGTGAAGCACTTACTGATGATGAAAGACTACAGCCTTCAATATGGATTACACCTCAACATAAAGAAAACAAAAACCCTCACAACTGCACCAATAAGCAACATCATGATAAATGCAGAAAAGACTGATTTCATTTCTCAAGGATTTCATTTTACCTGGATCCAAAACCAATGCCCATGGGAGCAGTAGTGAAGAAATCAAATCATGCACTGCATTGGGCAAACCTGCTGCAAAAAAACCTCTTGAAGTGTTAAAAAGTAAAGACGTCACCTTGAGGACTAAGATGTGCCTGAACCAGGCCACAGTATTTTCAATTATACCATGGACTGCCAAAAGAACAAACAAAGCCGTCTTGGACGAAGTACAGCCAGACTTTGTCTCATATACTTTAGACATCTTATCAGGAGGGAACCGTCCCTGCGGAAGGACATCATACTTGGTAGAGGATCAGTGAAAAAGAGGGAGACCCTGAACAAGACGGACTGATACAGTGGCTGCAACAATGGGCTCAAGCACAGCCAGAACTGTGATGATGTCATGGAGTGGCGATGGGTCGGAACCAACGTGATACAGCTAACAACGTATAACAGTAAGTTATGAGAACTGATGCATTTTCATGTATAACAAAAACAGCCATACACTGATAGGCGTGAAGGAAGCCTTGGCATTCATCCAAACCAAGCCTTGCACTAAAGCCCAAAGACTTGGCCAACCAATACTGAACTACCAGAAATAGTTTCAACATAAATTCAAGAAAATAGTCTTATGAGAAAGGTAATTTATTAAAAATGACTAGAAATTTTAAAAGCTTTTCACGCAACAGCATTCATTTACCCATTCTGTTTCAGAATATATAAAATATTGTCAACATCACATACAAAATATAATAGTTATAAAAGTTTAAAGGAATCACTACTATTTCATCATCTGTGTCCAACTGTAAATCCTCCCGTGTATATCACTAGTGAACTACTCTTGTGTTCTACAGGGTGATGTGATTTGTCTCAAGCTTTTCGTTGCCATACTCACCACATGTGCTGTTTGGCTTTAGGATCCATACCTGTAGATGGCTCATCTAGCAGAGTAACCTGAGGATTTCCCAGCATACTCAGAGCAAAACACAACTAGATGGAAAGAACATGGGGGTGGGGAGACACAATTAAGGCTTCACTATAAGGAAGTCTATCAAGATACTATCAGGCAATAAATGATCAAAAAATATACGTATATTCATTATTAAATGAACACACCTTTCGCTTGATTCCTGCAGGAAGTTTCTTTATAGTTTTCTGAAGATGTTCTTTTAAATCAAGTGCATTTGTAATTCTGTGAAATGGACAATACAAAATGAATATACCATGATATACATAAATAAATATCCATATAAACCGCTTGTGATCATTGACAGTTTTTTCTGAAACAGTTACTCAGTTAACCTTTACTACAATTATGTAAATTCCAATTTATATAATTTTAAACAAGTTAACAGCTTAACAATAAATGCCTTATTTTAAATTGAAGCAAGTTTTGTGACACCTATGTATATTCCTTCTGTAATAAGAAATAGAAAAATCACCTTTTATTTTCATAGCTATCATAATTTTGTAAATATGAAAATGGAATAACCATATTCTATTAAAATTATGATCCATGGAAAGACCTGTAACACAATTTTTAAAAATGAAAAATGTTTGTTACTTTCCCTCAAGTAACAAAAGGTTCTAAAAATTTTACCTGCTTATGACTTCCTTCATGTCATTTGCACTCATTCCTTTCACAGCCCCATAAATCTCAAAATGTTCCTGCAACGTACTATCTGGCCATAGTGGGTTCATCTGAGGGCAGTATCCTATACACTTAGCGGAGTCATCATCTTCAGTCGATTCTGAAGAATAACCTCCTAGAAATATCTACAGAAATACAAAGCTATTTTTAATAACCATTTCTGCTTAATTTGCTTTTGTGAAGGAAGTGATAAGTAGATTAATTCCACCCCCTTCCTACAGCCAGCATATTGTCAGGTCAGATTTTTACTCTTCTTTTAATGAACCAAGTACACAGTTAAATCAGAGTTCAGTGACATGGCCAGAAAGGGTGATTAGGAATACAGGGTTGAGTGGGGAGGGAAAGTCAGCATTTTAAATAGAAGGATCAGGGCCTCATTGGAGGTGACACTTGAACCAAAAAGATAAGTGAGTTTAATCATTTGATTTTCTAGGGGTGCAGTGAAGTAAATTACGTAGTGTGGCTTTTCTAGCCATAAGTCTTTTGTAAACTCTGTGGTGGAATTTGCCATGAGCAACTGAGTAGCTCCTATTGTTAAAGTCATCCACTTGGGGTATTTCTTTTGGAAGCAGCAGGAAATAATTTTCTGGGAAGTTCGCTCTCTCTCAGGTGTATAGAATTCTGATGTTGGGAATGGCTGCTTTGGGCCACTCTGCCAGGCTCCAAAGGAGCCCTTCTAGAGGCAGAAGGAGTCATCTTACATTATTGTATACATTGCTAATAGAAAGACGCGCTCCTGAGAGATGTGAGAGACACATGCTGCTGAGAGACACAAGAGATGCACACTACTGAGAGAGCAATGTGCCACTGACACTGCTGGCTGCTGAGTGAGACAGCCAGCCACAAGAGACTGAGTACATTTCTGAACTTGAATTATAGCCTGGTGATTCCCTAATAAACCCCATAATCTGTGAGTTCTGTTTGGCCACTGCAGTGAATTATCAAACCCAGCAAAGAGACGATGGGTGCTGCAGGAGGAACGGTTGGTGAAAGGGCTGGAGGGAGGCATGTCTGGCCTCCCAGGAATATGCCTTGGACTGCTGATGGTGATTCTGTCCTCCTCTTGCTGGGTTAGAGGAAGTCAGACGATGTGGCCCCCTTTGGCAAGGGGGTAAGGTATAGCCAAGACAGGAAACAGCTAAGGTAAAAACCCCAAAGGACTATTTCTGGCATTCTCCAGGAAAGCAGTGAGCCAATATGGACAGTATGAAGTTAGCAAGGGAAAGAAAAATAGAAGATGCAATCAGAGTAGTTTTGAGAAGTTGGTAAAGGTATGCTTGCAATGAGACTACTCAATGGCAGGATCAAGGCTAGCTCTCATATCTCCTAAAGATAAGACAACTGTCTTAAGCTGGCTGACAAAATCATTCATCCAAAGCTAAACCTGGTGCCACTGAGTTGACTTCTAGTCACAGCAAACCTACTGGGTAAGATGAACTGCTCAACGGGGTTTCTAAGACTATAAATGTTTATGGAAGCAGACTGCCACACCTTTCTTCCTCCACTGAGCAGCTGATGGGTTCAGACAACCAACCTTTCAGTTAGCAGTCTAGAGCTTAACCACAGCACCACCAGGGCTCCTATATCACCCATACATGTAATAATTATGAAAGCAGAAACACAGGATGTATATGTGTCTGTGTGTCTGTATATAAGTAAGTATGAAAATTTCACTGTGTACATTATTTTCACAGATAACTAAAGAGAGCATAATTTGAAGAAGTTATAATAAGAAATTAATACTTGAAACAAATATAAAATTTGAGCACCAATATTATAACTAATCATTAGGAAATTTATTTTGATAAAAAAATATCAATCATATTCAATGTATCTCATATCCTTGTATATCATACCTGGCCTGAAGTTGGTTCAATATCACCAACCAGGATATTAATAATTGTGCTTTTCCCTGCACCATTTGGTCCCAGTAATCCGAGGATCTCACCTAAAAGAAATAATAGGAAAATATCATCATACACAAATCATATTGAAAATAGAAATTACTTTTCTTGGAAAGTTATTAAGAAAAATTAATTGAATACCAGCCTTTTTTCACACAGAAAGAGACATATTTAGTTGCCACTTTCTTTACTTTTCTGGTAAGAAGAAAATCTTTTCTGTCATCATATTCTTTATGCAAATTGCTGACCATGATAGCTGGTTTCTAGTAAAGGAAATCGGATTTAAAAACAGAGTTATAAATCACATAGCTATCAGGAAATGACAGGCTGCACATACCTCATGTCCATATTATAAGAATTACATTTGCTAATAATAGGTCCTGTACAAATACATATCTATGACTAAAATTACAAAAATATTTTTTCAAAGAAAAGATGTGCTTTTCAGATTAATTCATATGCAGAGAACAATATTTTTTTCCAGATTAATGCTTATGCACTGGGAATTAATTAATCAGTCCACATTTAACCTGACTTAGCTATAAAGGCTAATTTACCTCTTCACAACACTGGCAATTCATCAGCTCCCTGACTTTCAGTCTTTCAGCTTTCACATCTTCATCTTCATCTTCATTGTTTGGTGGTTCTGGAAACTTCTTAGTTTTAGACTTTGTCGAAAGGTTCCTAAATATATAAAGATAGTAGATTTTCAAATAATTAAAATACTAAGACATTCAGGTACCATATGGAAAAAGACTGAAAAAAATATACCAGCATTAAGATCTGTGGTTACGTCAGAAAGGTGGTGTTACAAATGATCATTTTAATTCACTAATAACTATTTATCAATGAATATGTGTTTAATAAATACAAGAATATATTATCTAAATTCATGCACTTAGTCAACACTATTATCTGTGAACAGTATACATCAGGCACTATGCCACAGAGAGAAAGATGGATGAAAAAACCTGGACCCTTTTCTCCAAGAATTTATAGCCTGGATGTAAACAAAATCATCCAGGAGAGTAGAGGTAGAGTCTACTCTGACTAAAGTCAGAGCTCTTAAGAATACCATTTTTCAGGATAGACAGAGGAAGATTGCTTTGCAAACATGCTTACAAAGAAGACTTTGAAATAAAAGAGTGGTAAGGAGGCAAATAGGTGACATTATGGAAAAGAAAGGAACAAGAGAAAAGCATAAGGGGAAGAAGTCAATCATATTAAAGCCTGCAGATTAGTTCAACAAGTTGGCATGGCAAAAAAAGAAGTCATTGGTTATCCTACCACAAATAGTATCAGTGCACAGGTTAAGGGTAAAAACTAAATTGAAGGGAGTTAAGGATTAAGTGGAAAGTCAAGAAACAGAGATAGATAAAGGCTATGGAAGAAGAAAGATGGGTTAAGGGCTAGAGAGGGATTCATGTTCAAATGAGACTTATGGGTTCTGACATTTACTATTTTGCTTTTACGTGGGAAGATGATCTTCCCCCCAAAAAATCCTACTGAGATCCAGAAGAGGAGGATACAGAAATAGAAAGGAAAACTAATGAAGCAACATCCTAAAGTACTCGGGATGCATAAAGACATGGACAAGTGGAGGGGCAGCGGTTCCTCTGGGAGTGGGCAAAGGCAAAAATGATGCAAGATGTGGAGAAATTTATAATTGATAATTAGGTGTTTTTGTTTTCTGAGATAGGTAGCAAGATCATCTATTGAGAAGTAGGTAATGAAGTGAAGTGGGATGAACTTAGGAATCTGAACAATACAAAAAAGGTTTGGGATAACTATTGAAGAAATGCTAACTAATAAAATGTGGTAGGGTTACCAAGCAACGTTAAAACAAAGTTTACACATATTATCAGTCTTTATGTCTGTGTGATTTTTCTCTAGCATATGGTTAAATTCATTATTACAGTTTTTAGTGGCCAAGTCAAAGAGATACAGAAGTTGAGAATGCTGAAAGAGGGTTAATATATGAATCATGTGGACAAGGATGGATAGAGAAAAAAGGAAAAACAGTGATTAGTCAATATAATTGAGAGAAGAGGGAAAATTTAGGGCTGTAAAACCATAATGAGATTAGGAAGAAAAGTCCTATATGACTAACAAATAAGGGTTAGAAATTTTAAAAATACATATAATGGTAGAACTGGACACCAAAATTTAAACTTTTGGAGATGAAGTAAAAAGTGATATCATGACACTGGTGCAAATAAATAGTGGAAGTGGGGCAGAGGCTAAAGTCACTGGTTTGTAGAAAATAAAAAACTGAGGGGTTAAGGCATTAGAAGGTTATGTGGATGCTGAGTCTACCCTCAAGAGGGCAGAAGAACAGGGTGAAGAGGAAGCAGGAGAGCTGGATGCTCAAATCCTCAATGGATGCGGGGAGCCTCCAGTGGTTAATATATAACCTTTGGACGTTTCAATACCAGTGGCCATTATGTTGGTTCCAACTCACGGCCATCCCGTGTATGCCAGAGTGTAACTGTGCTCCATAGCATTTTCAATGGCTGTTTTTTTGGAAGTAGATTACCAGGCATTTCTTCCAAGGAAACTTCAACCTTTTGTGTGGACTAAGGTGTGCCTGACACAGCCATGATATTGTCAATTGCTTCGTATGCATGTGAGAGCTGGACAATGAGTACGTAGACTACCAAAGAATTGATGCTTTTGAGTTGTGGTGCTGGCAAAGAATGCTGAAAGTACCATGGAGTGCTAAAAGAACTAACAGATCTGTCCTGGAGGAAGTGCAGCTAGAATGCTCCTTGGAAGCAAGAATGGCCAGACTTCGTCTCACCTACTTTGGTCATGTTGTCAGAAGGGATAATTCCCTGGAGAAGGATGTCATGCTTGATAAGGTGGAGGGTCCACAAAAGAGGGGAAGGCCCTCAATGAGATGGATTGACACAGTGGCTGCGACAATGGGCTCAAGTACAGCAAGGATCATGGAGCTGGTGTGGGACCGGGCAGTATTTTATTCTGCTGTGCATAGGGTCGCTATGAGTTGGACACAACTCAACAGCACCTAACAATAACAACTACTCTGGTGGCATAGTGCCTAAGGCATTTGACTGCTAACCGGAAGGCTGGTGGTTCAAACGCACCAGCCACTCCTCGGAAGAAAGATTGGGCAATTTACTTTCCATAGAGATGCAGCCTTGGAAACCCAAGTAGAGGTTGCTATGTTGTGGTTACCTAGTGCTGCTCTGACAGGAATATATCACAAATGGGATGGCCTTAACAAACAGGAGTTTATTCTTAAAATTTGGAGGCTTTAAGTCCAACTTCAATGTGCCAGGCTCTAGGGGCTTGGGTGAAAGCCCCTCAACCCTGGGGTCCAGCTCTGCCTCCTGCTCCTGGCCCAATGGAGCTAGAGGTGTTTCTTCACTCAGACAGCTACTGGCTGCTGAGGCTGAGAAGCCCCAAGGTTGACAAGTAAAAAGGGCACAGTCCCGATGTTACCAAACCACACCACAGGCCATTAACTTAATGAAGTCCATTGTAAGTCCCAAGGTCGGCAGAGCATAGTAGGCTGCCGAGCAACGACATGGCTACATGCAGGGTCCAAGCGTGCCATAGGCTACAGACTATCCCCAAGGCTTCACCTTATATACAGGAAGCAGACCACATCCCAAAGGCAGCAACCCAGCTGCTTGTGGTAGATCTCATCATGGAGTTGATTGCCAGTCTCATCACATGGGGGAATAACTACCACCAGCTGCCCAGCCACTCAACCAGGCCCAGCCAAGTTGACACACAAACATAACTACCACACTATGAGTCAGAAATGACTCAATGACAATGAATTTGGCTTTTTTTTGGGGGGGGAGGGGTCTACTTTGAGGAGGCAACTCTTCCCCAGTCATATTTTGACTGTCTTCCAACCAGAGTAGCTTATCTTGCAGCGCTGTATCAGACAACGTTTCACAGCTATTCATAAAGTTCTCCACTAGTATATTAGACAGTGTTTCACTGCTATTCATAAGGTTTTCAGGGACCAGCTTTTTGAGAAGTGGAAGATCCTGTCCTTCCTCCCAGTCTGTCTTCATCTGGAAACTCCAATGAAATCTGTCAACCGTGGGTGACCCTGCTGGTATGTGAAATACCAGTGGCATAGCCTCCAGCCTCACAGCAACATGCAAGCCACCATAGTACAACAGACAGACGAGTGGTGGCTAGCTTTGTACAGTGTATTAATATTCAACAAATAAATAAGTAAGCAAAGTTGTGAGTAATATAAAAGGAAATTCAAAATAAAATCAGCACCAAATCAAAAACAAACTCACTGCTATCAAGTCGATTTGACTCATAGCGACCCCCTCCTTGGGTTTCCGAGGCATCTCTCTGGAAACAGATTGCCTAATCATCCTTCTGAGGAGTGGCTGGTAGGTTTGAACCCCCAGCCTCTGGTTAGCAGTCAAATGCCACCAGACTTCCCAAATTAGTACCAGTAACTATATTTCACTCCACATCTCTTAATTAAATGTAAATTAACCATGAAAAGAAACTGCACAGATCAGGAAAAAGTACTGGCAAATCATGTATCTAATAAGAGACTTATATTCAGAGTATGTGAAGAACTATTAGAACTCAATATTATAAAGACAAATAACTCAATTTTCTATAATGAGAAATGGTTTCAATAGATGTTTCTCAAAGATACATGAATGGCTAATAAGCATGTGAAAAGATGCTCCATGTCATTAGTCATTAGGGAAATTTAAAACAAAACCACAATTAGATACTGCTTCACACGAAATAGAATGCCTAAAATAAAAAAGACAATGGTATGCATTGTGGAGAAAGTAGGATCCTTACACATTGCTAAGAGCTCTGGTGGCATAGTGCCTAAGAGGCATCTGACTGCTAACCAGAAGGCTGGTGGTTCAAACTCATCAGCCACTCCTCAGAAGGAAGACTGGGCAATCTATTTCCATAGAAATACCCCCTCGGAAACCCAAGGAGGGGTCACTTTGAGTAGGAACTGACTCCATGGCAGTGAGTTTGATTGTTGGTTTTTATACATTGCTGATAGGAACATAGTATGATGCAGCCACATTGGAAAACAGTCTGGCATTTCCATATGACTCAATTATTCCATTCCTAGGTATTCACTCAAGAAAAGTAAAATCATATGCCCACACAAAAACATGTACA
>NW_006921605.1:13848351-13895194 GCF_000298275.1 Orycteropus afer afer | reverse complement strand
GACTCCATGGCAGTGAGTTTGATTGTTGGTTTTTATACATTGCTGATAGGAACATAGTATGATGCAGCCACATTGGAAAACAGTCTGGCATTTCCTTGAAAGGCTGATCACAGAATTACCATATGACTCAACTATTCCATTCCTAGGTATTCACTCAAGAAAAGTAAAATCATATGCCCACACAAAAACATGTACAAAAATGCTCAAAGCAACATTATTTTTAATAGCCAAAAATTAGAAACAACCCAAATGTCCGTTAACTGATGGACAGATAAAGAAAATGTGGTATATAGCCATACAACAGAGTATGAACTGGCAATACCATAAGAACAAACTACTGTTCCTGCTACAACACATATGAACCTTTACCACATTATGCTAGGGGAATGAAGCTAGACCACAATAGACTATAGATTATATGACACAATTTATATGAAATGTCCAGAACAGATAAATCTACAGTTGATTAGTAGTTCCTTGGCTGCTAACCAGAAGGTCAATGGTTCAAATCCGCCAGTCGCTCTAAAGAAGAAAGAAGAAGCAGTCTGCTTCTATAAAGATTCATAGCCTTGGAAACTCAAAATGGAGGTCACTATGAAACAGAATTAACTTGAAGGCAGTAAATTTGGCTTTTTGAGTTTTAAGGGCTGGAAGGGAGGAGACATGGGACGCTAACTGCTAATGCACAAAGGTTTCTTTTTGAGTTAACAGAAATGTTCGAAATTAGACTATGGGGATGGCTGCACAATTCTGTAAATAGACACTGAAACGCTATAAATAGAAAACACTGAAACTTGAAAAATAAAAAATTAAACTGACCTGAAAAAGGGATCCTTTCTTAGTGACCTGCCTCCATATTTTTTCTCGTAATACTGCAAGAGGAAAATCCACAGTACAGACTGCAAGTACGGCTAAAACAAGAACAGAACAGCTCATGATTGAAGTGTTTGTTTCCCTATGTCAATAGAGCCAAGACTAGATATATCTGGTTCCTCACCATCATCAAAAAAATTCATCACAATTTTTAAACACAACCTAAGGTAAAATTATTTTTAGTAAAATAATCCTTCACATATTTTTCCACCTCTGTAACATTTATAACAAATGAAGCTGACACTTGTTGTCAGCTTCATGAAATATAATCAAAAACAAAAAGCTTTGTTTTTTTCCCTAAGGAAGGCAGAACTGTAACTAAAAGGAATTAATAACGTGAAAAAGCCACACATCTTAAAGTGAACATATTCAGTAAATGAAAGGTATTACCATTAGCTAGCATTCACTAACACACTTGACTTTTCACGCACCTTAGTTTTCATGAAACAGAATAAAAACAAAAAAGACAGCATTAAAACCATATAATCAAACTATTCCTAAGGTAACATTCTAACACACACACACAAACATCTTTTTTATTTCTTACCGATACAACAGCCACCAAAAGTCTATCCCATGCATCATAGGTGCCCTCAGTTTTTTGCTTATTCTTCCAAGAAATCTAAGACAAAAATTTTTGAAAATTTATATACTGTAATATATAGAAAGAATGGGGTTAAAATGGAAAGAAACACATTTTGTTTAGCAAGCATGTATTTTCTATAAAAAATATTAGCTATGAAGATAAAAAGTTATGTTCTGTACTTAGATTAAAATCTTCCCCACTCCAAAACATTCTACCAGGGCAGATATAAATTAAACAGATTAAACTGAAGCAAAAGGAAAAATGGCAGAAAGGTTAGTGAGTGGAATTCATCAGCAATCCTAATTTAAGAACTCACCACTTGTTGTTTTTCTAATCACACGGAAAATTTTTTTAATTATCTAGGCTGAACAAAACTAATCTGTTTTTTGTTATTTTTTTCCCTCAGAAACGATCTCTCACACTTAATTTTCTCTCATCCCTTCATAATACACTGTATTATTTAATCCCTGAAAAATTCCACCAAAATAAATACTGATTGACTGATTATCATTAGGTATATAACTCTGGGCATCAAAGGACATGTGAAAGACACAATCCTTCTCCTTTCAGAACTTACAGTTTAAAGACATGCTTGAAATGATTCCAAAGTAATTTTAAACTGTGGCCATAAGACCTAAATCAAGTAGTAGCACCTTATCTGATTTTTTTTTTTTTTTTTTTTAACTATTTTCAGTACAAGAAGAATCTTGGAGATTAGGCAGCATTTATCTATGCTTTTAACATATTTACTTAACAGACTTACCTTTATGAAACAAATCAGGCAACCGAGAAGTGGATAGATTGGAATGAGTATGCAAAAAATATAATGAAGAACAGTTGAAGCTGTGTATCCCAAAAAGAAAGTGATCTCGGTGACTGCAATGCAAAGCAAGGCTGTCTAAAGGGAAAACAAAAGAGAGAGAAAGTCTTTAGAAATTTCATCAAACTTACAAATGTGTGCCCCAGTATTTAATTATTTTTTCAACCCTCTAACATAAACATGGAATCAAAAGTGGTACTTAGCCAGGAAGTAACTATATGCTGATACCAGCTGTTTGTAGTTAGCATCCTTGCAAAGAGCCCCGGTGGTGCAAAGGTTAAGCATGCCTAAAGATCAGTAGTAGGGATCCACTAGTGGCTCCGTGGGAGAAAAGACCTGGTAATCTATTCTGGTAAAGATCGTTGTGGCTGTGTGCCATCAATTCAAATCTGACTCACAGGGAGAGTGGGCCCACAGGGTTCTATGATGATTGTTGTTGTGTTTGCCATCAAGTCGGACCCGACTCATAGTGACCCCAGGCAGTATCACTATAGAAGTAGATTGTCCAACCTTCCTTCTGAGGAGTGGGTGGGTTTGAACCGCCAGCCTTCTGGTTAGCAGTCAAGTGCCTTAGGCACTATGCCACCAATCTCTATGGGGCACTTCCATTCTGTCATATAGGGGCACTGACTCAAAGGCACACGGTAACAGCATCTTTGCCATGCAAACTGTTAAACATTTCATATCATCTCTTCATAGAAGGGATGATAAAGAAGACAAACATACAAACAATACTGCCAGCTGTCTATCTAAATTTTGCATTTATAAAACACGTAACATTTTGAGTTGAATCATAAAAGAGTTAATGACTTTCAATTAAACTGCTATGCAAAGCCGAAATAATATAGAATGTGACTTACCACAGAATAGATAAATGACCAAAATTCTTTAGTATTTAGAACTTTTTTAAAGGTGAAAGAAGCAATATAGGTAAACAGAATAACTGATGGAACATAGGCAACAAGGCAAAAAATCTGTAAAACAAAAATGTATATGCTTCATGTAAAAATGTGACTAGAATACATACAAAATACCACTGTTACATTAAAATAAAAAGGAGTAAGTATTCTTTAAACTTTATTACTCAACTCATTCCCAAAACTAAAATTGTGGTTTAATAGAGGACTCAGTTCTGTATCTCTTAAATCAATAAAAATCATGCTTATAACTTACTGTTAATACAAATTTGAATATGTCCTTTAAATTGAACACTATTTGTAGCTCTCTTCTTTTACATCAAGTAAAATGCTAACTCTTACATTATTATAGGAGTTCTGGTGGCATATGACTACTAACCAGAAGGTTGGTGGTTCAAACCCACTAGCCACTCCTTGGAAAGAAGACTGGGCAATCCATAGTGATACTGCCTCAGACACCCAAGGAGGGGTTGCTGTGAGTCAGATCCGACTCGATGGCAGTGAATTTTTAAGTGAGTACAATATTATAGAAGGCAAGCATAGCTGGTAACAACCTTCTCTCTCTTCATCAACTATTAGTTACCATTTTAATATATGTCACTTAATATTTTAATAAAGTTTTAAGAAAAACATTTAGTAATTATTGAGGTCATCATGATCTCTGTAACCCCAACCCCACCTAGCTCTGTTTTGTCCTAACAAAAATTATTCATAGGAAAGAATCTATTATCAGCCATTTATATGTGCACATGAATGCAAATCAGACTCTATATTTCAAGGCATATTTTAAATTATGGAATAAAAGATTTTCTTCTTTTGTTAAATTATTTTCAGGCATAAGCACAGACAGGGAAAACATTTTAAGGTAGGACTATGTAAGTATTCCTGATGATATACAAGGAGGTGATCTACATGAAAGACCACCTCAGTTTCAAGGCATTACTTTGTAAAGGCAGTAAGTTATTGTCTTTAAAGATCACTTATAATAATAAAAGTTGCACTGATTATAGGAACCATATACAATAATTAATTAGACTAAACACTTCCTCCATTTTCTTTAAAAATTAATATCTAAATTACTTAACCAGCTGTTATATTTATAAACATAGTTTTTAAGAAATATCATTTTATTTACTAATGGCATGAGTACACTGATGTTAACTTACCACAGAAAGGAATTTTACAGCATAAAAATATAGTCCATAATGAAATGCAAATAAGCTTCCCAGCATCAAAAGAAGAACAATCAAAAATAAGGGGATATCAATGATGGCTTGCCCAATCCAATATGCAGACGGAAAAAGACCTGAAAGTTTAAGCTGAGTATAAGCTTTGATCTAAAAAAGAAGGAAAAAAAAAAAAAACCACAATTTTAAACATTTATAAAAAAACAAAAAACCTCTAGAAAACTGCATGAGTCAATTTTACATCAATTAAACAAAAACATAAACAACAACAAACAAAAAGGTCACTTTCTGCATCTACAGGTAATAAAACTTCTTGTCATGTTGTTGTTGTTGTTAAGTGCCGTCAAGTTGGACCCAACTCATAGTGACCCCGCCTTGGGTTTCCGAAGCAGTATCACTATGGAAGTAGATTGCCCCATCTTCCTTCCGAGAAGTGGCTGGTGGATTTGAGCCACCTGCCTTCTGGTTTATAAATTCCATTTAGCCTTTGATATAGCTTATTGTTTCTGAGACGGAACAATTTTGACAAAATTTTTAAGGATGCAAATAAAGCAGTGCTGCTAAGAAACAAGGAACCAAAGTAAAGTGAAAGGTGCCATGGGTGTTTTGGTTGTGCAAATCCATTATCAGAGTAATCTAGGACCACTGGTGGTATAGTGGTTAAACCATTTGGCTGTTAACTAAAAGGTTGGCGGTTTGAACCCACCAGCCTGCTCTGAAGGAGAAAGATGACAGAGACTGCTTCTGTAAAGCTGTACAGCCTTGGAAACCCCATGGGGCAGATCTACTATCTCCTCAATGGCAGTGAGTTTGGTTTGGTATGAGAGTACACAAAACACTACTGCTTTTGAAAATTTGTTGACATAGATGAAAAGATATGTTTTAAACAAGAAAAGGATTCTAACTTTTTAAAATTAACCTTTCAAGAAAACATTAATAAGCTGCCAAGTACTCACTGGATTTACACTGGGCTTTTAGCCTAAGTGTGAAACCTTGTACACAAGATGCACTGTAAAGCACTTTATATACTCTTGTGCAGTACAAGTTGTTATTACTATACAAGTAAAAGGTATTTCCAGATATATTGACAGTAAACTAAAATGCTCTTAGTTTTCCTAAATATCTTATGCTTTCATTATTTAATTCGAAATTTGAAAATCTTTTAAAACTCCAAATACCTAACAATCATATTCAGAAGATTTTCAAAAATAGGGTAAACCTTCCATCTACAAAAAAAATCTTTCTATAATATTTTAAGAAAGAGCTGACCATCCAGTGAGGTTAAGAGGAGACTAGAACATGCATTAGTTTAAAAAAAAGGAAAAGGGAGGAGAAATAATTCAAACTGGAGAACTTTTGTATTCATGAACTATAAGAACATCAAAAAACCAAACTAAACTCACTGCCATCTAGTCGGATCTGATTCACAGCGACCCCTCCTTGGGTTTCCAAGGCAATATCACTATTGAAGCAGACTGCACAATCTTCCTTCCAAGGAGTGGTTGGTGGGTTTGAACCACTAGCCTTCTGGTTAGCAGTCAAATGCCTTAGGCACTATGCCACCAGAGCTCCATAAGAACATCAGATATATGTAAACTTCAGTATTAAGTATAAAAACATAAACCAACTCAGATACAATTATTTTGGATAATCTATACTTTTTTCTCTTATATATCACTGGTGGTAATGCAAAATGGTAACAGCTGAACAGTTTCTTGCTAAACATGCAACCACTATACAATTTAGCATCTGTACACTTGGCCATTTATCCCAGAGTAATGTAAATTTATGTTCACACAAAAATCTGTACATGAATTTTCATAGCAACTTTATTCATAATAGCCAAAAACTGGAAATAATCCAGATGTCCTTCAAAGGATGAACAGTTAAACTATGATCCATCCATACCATGGCACTACTGAGCAAACAAAAGGAATGGACTGATAAGGGTTTAATATCCAAAATACATGAAGAACTCCTACAACTTAACAAAAAGACAAACCACCCAATCAAAAAATGGGTAAAGGACTTGAAGAGACATTTCGCTAAACAGGATCTACAAATGACCAACACGAACATGAAAAAATGCATCAAATCATAAAAAAAAATGCCCAACTCACTGCCGTCAAGTCGGAACCGACTCATAGTGACCCCTCCTTGGGTTTCCAAGGCTGGTATCACTACAGAAGTAGATTGCCTAATCTTCCTTCCAAGGAGTGGCTGGTGGGTTTGAACTGCCAGCCTACTGGTTAGCAGCCAAATGCCTTAGGCACGGTGCCACCAGAGCTCCTATTAAGTCATTAGGGAGACATAAATGAAAACCACAATGAGATACCACTTCACTCACACCAGAATGGCTATGATAAAAAAGGAAAATAACAGGTGTTGGCTGGTATGGGACAAAGTGGAACCTTCATCCAGTGCTGATGGGAAGGTAAAATGGTAGAGATACTGCTGAAAATTTGAAAATTTAGCATTCCTCAAAAAGTTAAATATGTATCATAAAAAAAATACAAAAAAAATCAATGCCATCAAGTAGATTCCATCTTACAGCAATTCTACAGGACAGAGTAGCATTGGCCCATAGTGTAAATCTTTATGGAAGCAGACTCCCTCATCTTTCATCTTTCTCCCACAGAACAGGCTGGTGGGTTCAAACCACCACCTTTTGGTTAGCAGCCGAATGCTTTTACCACTGTACCACCAGTGCTCTGATACAGATCATGTGACCCAGCAATCTCAATACAGGTTATACCCCCATAACAAAAAAACGGAAAGCAGAAATACAAACAGAAACATGTACACCAGTGGCTGAATCTTGAAAACACATTATGCTGAGTGATACAAGTCATTCACAAAAGGACAAATATCGTATGATCCCACTTACATGAAATATCTAGAACAGGCAAAGGGATAGAGACCAAATTGTTTTCATGGTTACCAGGGGTGGGAGGGAAGGCGAAGGGGGAGTCATTACCATTCTGTTAATGGTGATAGAAGAATGTGGAAAAGGATAGTGGTGACAGCATACAACATCACGAATGTAATTAATGTTAATTAACGGTATCTATAGAAAATGCTGAGTTGACAAATGGTTTGTTATATATGTATTTTTACCACAATGAAAAAAAAAAAGGAACAGACTATTGATATATACCACTTGGATGAATCTCTAAATAATTATGCAGAGTGAAAAATAAAAGTCAATTCTAAAAGGAAACATACTATGATTCCATTTATACATTCTGGAAATATCAAAATTATAGTAAGGGAGAACATTAGGAGCAGGACTCCTAAAAAACAAGGGTTATAATGCCTGGTAAGTGGAGGGTCAGCAAAAAAGGGGACGACCTTCAACAAGATGAATGACACCGTGGCTACAATGATGGGCTCAAGTATAGCAAGGATTGTGAGGATGGCACATGACTGGGCAGTGTTTCGTTCTGTTGTACACAGGGTCACTAGGAGTCAGTCGGAACCGACTCGATGGCACCTAACAGCTACGACAAAAACAATAGGTGAAATTTTTGTGGTGATGGAACTGTTGTATATATTGACCATAACAATGTCAATATCCTGGTTGTGATATCGTACTATAATTTTCCAAGATATTATTACTGAAAGAAACTGGGTAAAAGGATACGCAGGATCTCTCTGTATTATTTTATACATCTGAACGTGAATCTACAATAATGTCAAAATAAAGAGTTTAATTTATAACTTTAAAAGAAAAAAAAGCAATTTTTAGTAAGTGTATCTGATGGCTGGGGTTACAGATAATTTTCATTCTTTATACTTTTCTGTATTTCTAAAATGAATACGTATATTATATAACAAAAAATAAAACATTATGTTTTAAAATTGTCTTCTGAGGCTCATGGATTACTTTTATGCTAAACAAACTTACTAAAGATGTAATTGTTATGAAGCTCATTATTCATCGTACTGTATAAATTAGTTTAAACAAATCTCCTTCCATTGTACTTAGAAGAGAGAAAAATAATTCTGATTAGAGGAATACAAGAGATACAGCATCAGAAGAGTGCAACACTGGGAGGCATTCAACAGCCAGAATCTGCCAAGAGGACATGGAAGGAAAAAGTGTAGAAAAGAAGGTAAAATAGCAGAAAAACTGTCAATAGAGCAACATTTCATTGCTGTCTTGGTGACAATCATTTTTCATCTTTTTTTTTCATTTAACAAAAATTTAATTACATTTACATTCAATACACTCTATTAAAGAATAAAAGGGAGAGACAGTTTAGTATATCATTTAAGAACATAAAGATTAGAGTCAGTTCCCAGATCTATCACTGAAATAGTGAGTCCACCTGGGCAAGTTATCTGTACAACGTCTATCCCCACTTTCCTTACCTGTAAAGTGGGTAACATAAGACTCATGTCATAATGTTGTAAGGATTAAAGAACGTAATTTTTAAAGCACATAAGAAAATGCTCAAGTAATAAATGTTAGTTATTTACTATACTATTACTAGTTCTGGTGATGTAAGGTACTTGACCACTAAGCAGAAGACTGGAGGTTCAAACCCACCAGCCGCTCCTCAGAAGGAAGGTTGGGCAATCTATTACTGTTACTATAAGAATAAAACATAATATATTTTATAGCCCACTGACTTATTCCTGAAATTATATATAAGTCCTGTACTCATGCAAAATAAGGTCATTTTTTAGTATGGAATTTCTTACTGGCAAACCGTAGTTGCCAGTCTTTTCAACAGAGCATTACCTTATGATTCTCTGCATTCTCCATGGCAAAGTAAGGTGGCATTGCAGTGACAATGATTCCCAGCAAAGCTGCTTGAAAATACAGCTCAATTTTAAAAACTATGTCAGAAATTTCCTGAAAGACAACCACAGAATAAGAAATGGTATCAAGAAGCATTTTATATCATCTCATTAGTTTGAGACTATGAAAACCCTCTGAAGGAACATATCAGGGTATCTATCCTAGACAAGGTCTGTTTGAAAGAATGGGGGGCAGAGCTTTGAGTGGGCAGTGGGTTATAGTACCAACTCTGCAACTTGTTAAACAGGTATGATTCTGAACAAATCCATTATGGTCAATCATATAGAATTTGATAAAGGAAGAAAAAAAAGAAATATTAGGAATATTAGTAAGACTACCCTATACATAACTAGCTTTTAAAAAAGTCTCATTTCTTTACTTCTGGTTTTAAAAAAACAGTATGAGGCATGACAATGTTTAATGGAAAATATCAGTTGCAAGATCCTTTGTCAAGTTATGGCTACATAGATATGTAGTAATATCATAAAAACATGTACAGGAAGTGTAAATTCTGAACTATGGTTAAATGGACTTGCTTACTTTCCTTTTCAGAATGCTAATTGCTGATGTACAGAAACCCAAAGGACTCTCATATGTTGACCATGTGTTCCGCCACTTTGCTGAAGTCATTGTTAGCTCTAGTAGCTTTTTTGTGGATTCTTTAGTGTTTCCTATAAATAGAATGTGTCATCTGCAAAGAGGGATCGTATGTCTTTTTCCTTCCCAATTTGGATAAATTTTTATTTCTTTTCCTTGGCTAAGTGCTCTGACTAGGACTTCCAGTAAAATATTTAACAGAAGTGTTAAAAGCAGGAATCCTTGTCTTAAGGGAAAAATCCTCATCTTAAGGGAAAAAGTCTCGGTCTTTCTCCATTGATGATGCTAGCTGTGAGTCTTTCCATAAAAGACTTTCATCATATTGAGGAATTCTCCTTCTATTCCTAGCTTCTCGAATATTTTTATCATGAAAGGGTTTTGTCAAATGCCTTTTCTGCATCCATTGAGATGATCGTGTGGTTCTTTCCTTTTTCTGCTGATGTGGTGTATTACATGGGTTGATTTTCTAATGCTGAACCACCCTTACACTCCTGGGATAAATCCCACTTGATCATGGTGCAAAATCCTTTTCATATGCTTTTGAATTCGGTTTGCTAGTATTTGGTGAGGATTTTCACATTTCCCACTCAAGCCTTAAGAAGACTAGGAAACCTCACAAGATGAACTTTTTCAGATTTCATTTGTTATCAACTGGCTTTCCGTATGTATTACATATACTACGAGTATGTATATATAGAGTATATATGATGACAGGACATATACTTTTTAGTTTGCTTACTTGAAAGAAAGGAGTACTCCAGATCTGGATAGTTTCAGTCACATTTAGATGATAAAGATAGTAGTTACTAATTATATTCATCAACACAGGTAACGAATAAACCATAGTACTGTTGAAAACAGCTGAAAAAATATAGTCCTACAATAAAGAAGAAAAAAGACTCATTGCACACTACATATAAATTTAAATGGATCTGGTGGCACAGTGCCTAAGGCATCTGAGTGCTAACAAGGTGGGTGGATACCCACTAGCTGCTCCATAGAAGGATGATGGGGCAATCTACTTCCATAAAGATTTACTTCCTTGGAAACCCAGTGGGGGTCGCTATGAGTCCAAAGTGACTCGAAGGCAGTGGGTTTTTGGTATGCAGCATACCAAGCTTTTCTTACCAAGCTAATTCTCACCAACTACATGGAAAGCTATTTCAACAGACCGTACACAAAATACTAATGACAATAAAGACAATCTGGTTTGAAATGTTCAGAGATTTTCATATTTTAGGCAAAAATAAAACATAAAAATCAAAATCAAATTCCTTGTAACTTTACACATTGGTCATTCATCAGGACATAATACATATCATAAACAAATACTGCCTGTTTACAAGAGCAGATCTATTTCCCACTAATGAAGTCAAATCAGCAAACAATTAATTTTCAAGGAACTGTTTTAAATACTTCATAACTCTCAAATGGGTACTCACGCACACCAATGACTCCTACCTTTTCCGAGCGCATCACATTTAAAGCTGCACTGTGTGGAGCAGCAGACACATAGTCGCTGTCATTAAACATCGTCACCATTATGTTCTGTTTTGTGAAAAAGCTAATGAGATCACTGACATCTGAGTCTGGTATTAGAAAATAAGCAAATAATAAAGAATCAATTTAAATAAGAAGCAGACAACCTGTTTAAATAATAGACATATACTGTAAGATTACACCTTTTAGAAAAATATTTTATCTTCATTAAATAAGTGAGTAACAACACTGGCTCTGGAGCCAGCCAGCCTGAATTAAAATTCTACTTGTACCACTTACACTATCTTTCTTTCAAGAGAGTTACCTAGATACTCTTGAATCTTATTTCCTCTTTTGTAAAATGGGGACAAAGAGTGACCATGAGAATTAAATGATTCCAAGGAGGCACTGGCTTAGAACAGAACCTGGCAACTGGGCCAATTCTAGTTGCTGCTGCTGGGGGAGCTCTGGTGGTGTAGTGCCTAAGGCATTTGACTGCTAACCAGAAGGCTAGAGGTTCAAATCAACCAGCCACTCCTCAGAAGGAAGACTGGGCAATCTACTTCCATAGTGATACCGCCTCAGGAAGAGGGGTCACTATGAGTCGGATCCAACTCAATGGTAGTCAGTAAGAGAGTGAGTGCTGCTGCTGCTACTATTACAATACTCACAAAAAATCAGATTAGTGAGAATAAAAATCTGATTGGCAATTTTATGTAAGAAGGTAACTTGCTGGGCTCAAAAAGGTACAGTACAAACTTTTGGCTGGGTAATATAACACCCTAAAGGATGTCTGTATGCTCTGGACAGACGTTTTATAAACGTCGACTGCCTTAGCTACCTTACAATATTCAAATACATCAGGTTTCCATCTGTAGCCTCTTAATTTTTCTGGAGGCAAGAGGAAGATTCTGAATCCTGTCTGGGGTTTAAATCTATACCAACATGTCTGACAAATGCAGTAGTTCCTCCTCCATTACCACAGAAGCCAGGATTAAAGGAAGGACAAATGGAATGTGGAGAAAAATCAAAACCAAATAATGTAAAGCACAATCAGTCACTAAGGATCCTGATGGTGCGGTGATTACAGCACTCAGCTGCTAAGCAAAAGGTCGGCAGTTCAAACCCATCAGCCACTCCATGGGAGAAAGATGAGGCAGTCAGCTTCTGTAAAGATTTTAGCCTTGGACACTCTGTGGGGTAGTTCTACTCTGTCCTGTTGGGTTGCTATGAGTTAGAATCGACTTAACAGCACTTAACAATCAGTACCTAAGTGGTGTGGCATGGGGATCAAATTTAGCACCAAACCTGAGTGTTGTAAAGAATGGTGCTTTTAACCACAGTGTCCTACTATCTTTAACTATTCCCAGCCTAACGCCTTAATTGATCTCTGTCTTCTGCTTGCCAGAGTAGCTGTGTACTCAGCCACAGGAGAAGTGAACGAACTGGAGAGAGGATATGCTACCATTCAATATATGCTTACAAGTACACTTAATGTACGCATACACCAGAACTCCTAAAAGTGGCCTTACTGAAACCAGCAACAGGACTTACGAAAATAGGGGATATATATGTAAACAAATCTAGTAATATTAAATAATAATGGAAGAGGCAAAAACTTTGAAAATACTAAAAGTTCTTGTAGATTAATAAGTGGGAAATCAAGGCCTAGACAGTTGTGATAAATGTATAGTTCCCCAAAACACATATAAAAATGTCACAATGAATGTAACTGTCGATGCAGTACTATATTTTACCAATATAAAATGTAGATTAAAACAGAAAACAAGAATTCTAACTAAAGAAAACTTCAAAACAACATTTTCTATTAAAGAGTAATTTTCTATCAGTAAATGAATTCTTCACCTAATAGTGTGAAGGTTATATAATAGACTTGTTGTTGTTGTTGTTGTTATGTGCCGTGGAGTCGGCCCCGACTCATAGCGACCCCTCCTTGGGTTTCCGAGGCAGTATCACTACGGAAGTAGGATTGCCCAACCTTCCTTCCGAGGAGTGGAAGGAGCTCTGGTAGCATAGTGCCTAAGGCACTTGACTGCTATCCAGAAGGCTGGCGGTTCAAACCCACCAGCCACTCCTCGGAAGGAAGGTTGGGCAATCCTACTTCCGTAGTGATACTGCCTCGGAAACCCAAGGAGGGGTTGCTATGAGTTGGGGCCGACTCGACGTCAAATAACAACAACAACAACATCATCACACTGAAATCTGAAACTCCTATATAATAGACTAGGAGTCTGATTTTAACAGTGATCTCTTTACTGTAATTTATAATCATCCCTAACCATGATTATTATTTTAACACTGGGCAAAACTCTTCAGTAAATAGTACATCAAAAAAGAAACATACTAAAAAACAGAAGACGTGTCAGGAAACAGTAAACCCTAAAGAGTTTGTGAGTATAACGAGACATATATGTAATACAATTCTCTAATGTATTTCAGCAAGATAGAAAATAAAGCTGCTTTTGTTTTGCTGTAAACTTGCCAGAGTGATTTTAGCTTTGAGAAGAGTGAATTTATCTTCAGGAATCATGGGATTACAAACTATTTATGCAGATGGAAGCTGTTGTAGGAAAAACTGACCAAGTGTGAATAAAATTTTGTATTAAGTTTAACATTTTGAAATCTGTTCTGAGCCTTGCTCAAGGATTTAAGTTAAAAAAAAAAAAAAAAACCTTAAAAAGTATTTGACAATTATGTAGTAAGAATAAACCAAAAGACAAAAAAAAAAAAAACTGCCACAGAGTTGATTCTGACTCATAGTGACCTACATTAGGATTCCAAAGTGGTAAATCTTTATGGAAGTAGACTGCCCAGTCTGCCTTCTGCAGAATAGCTGGTGGGTTTGAACCACCAACCTTCTGGTTAGCAGCCAGATGCCTTAGGCTCCTTGTAGTAAGAATAACCTGTGGTAAATCTAAATATATCTATTACAAATACAATATATTTGATCATAGATATAAGGATTATTATTTTTTTTTTAATTCTAACTAACTCTTTAGGTAGTCCTTGAAGGATTGTTTCAACATTTCTAGTTGTCATATCTAATTGCAAAAAAATTAGATGTCATAACTCTTTCTGAAGGTATTTTTTGGCTTCTGAAGTTTGTTTTACTCAAAATGAACTGTGAGATAAAACAACATGCTGCTAAAAAGTAACTTTTGCTGTTAAAAAGGGGAATTTACGATGATAAACAGTACAAATCAGAGTATTTTAAAAACCTGTTGTTTACACTTCAACCAACATTCCAGTTCTGTAATATATTATTCTGCATCAATAAATACGTGTTTAATTCAGATTTCATGTAGACAAACTAGGCCTTTACCTCAAATACATGTCTAAAATCCAGTCCTCTAACCTATTTCCTCCCCTCACCCCACACTTCAACCAGCACTCATTCACAGACCTTCACACACTCTCACCAGTAGAATTTTGAAGAAGCAGACTTGTTTTGTACTTATGTGGTTTATCTTCAGGTTTTAGGAAATATAAATCTGGAACAAGTTTGATGGGAACCACTGCATTTTTAAAAGAGTGATGCACCAAAAACATAAAAACCTGAACTGCAAAAAAAACTAAAAGCAGAAGCAATCTGAAAAGAAAAAAATTAATAAAGTCAATGCACACTAATATGTGAATCTAGTATAAATCTTTCTTCCCATGATAGTTAAAAGGTAAACATTTATAATCAAATAAACTAAGGAGAAAAAAAAAAAAACTGTAAAAAGTAGAATTTCTACTCCCCAAAATGATCTCATGTCAGAAAGTCAATACTCAATGACAAAAGTAAAAGTCACAGAAATATATTTTGGATAGTCATTCTGAAATTTTTATAAGGTATGCAAGCATGGTTATTATACAAAGAATCAAACATCTTAGCATTTTTTGTATCTATTCTCCTGTAAGAACTATTTCTTACCTTGTGTCTACTTAAATCGTTCACTCTCCACATATAAACAAAAATATTTTAGATACAAAGAAGAAAATAAAAATTCAGTGACATACTGAATGATTGATATCTTTGAAGTTTTATCCTATGTTCAATTTAATCACATTAACTTCTGTTGGTCCTCTTAGAAGGAACCAAAGAAGGCATATATTACATTGATTCATAATAAAATTGGCACTGCTTTGCAATGGCTCTGAGTGTCCCTCCTGTCCCCATCCTTTTACTTTTCTCTTATTTTTAACTCATTCTCTTACCGCCTGTTCTAGAATTGTTGTGCTGGCCCCGACATTTGGCGCCCGAACAGGGACTCAAAAGTGAAGGAAGGTGGCCACAAGGAATTTGATAATCAGGAGACATATTGAAAATAAATAATCAGGTAAGAGAACCTCACCTAATGAGGTGGGGGACAACGGGAGTAAAAAATTATGGGGCAAGAACAGTCTGTTGAACGTACTTACTTTTTAGTTTCTTTACAAGCTTTGTTAAAGGATAAAGGTATTTCAGTTTCTAAGTCTACTCTTAAAGCTTTTTTTTCCACAGTTCAGGAGTTATGCCCTTGGTTTCCAGAAGAGGGTACGGTGAATTTAGAAGCTTGGAGAAAAGTTGGTCAAGAATTTAAAAATCAAATATCTCTTAGAAGTTCCTCTGCTTTGCCAGATAATACTATGACTTTGTGGGATCGAATTAGAGAAGTGTTAGATCCACCGTAGTTATTCCTACTGCTCCTATTGCTCCCTCTCCTCCACCCTCTCCTTCCCCCTTTCTCCACAGTTGTAAGAATCACCAGTAAATAATTTTACTACCCAATGAAAATGCCCTTTTAGCAGAAGACAGCTACTTATCCTGCAAAACACCTCTACATTGTTTGTGGTGTTACAATAAATGGGTAGAGCACTTAGATTATCACACTTCATTTAGCATTTTATAATATTCAGAAAACCCACACTTTTTTTTACTCATTCTTAAGTTGTTTATAAGTATCTATAAATCAACATTTCCAAAAGCATGTTGCACTGAACTCTAGATCTACAATAAGTTAATAGTTGTTAGGTAAAAAATGTTTCATAATTAAATGACATTGGGAAACTTTAGGTTAAATAAAGTTGAACTAATTTCTTCACCACAGACCCTCTCATGTGTTTTTACATGCTAATAAACAACTCTTCAAGAGAGGGAATATAAAATGGATTATTTCCTAAAGGTATTTTACCATCCAATACTGTTATCACTTCCAGGGAGCATTTTATGAGTAGTGCTCTTGCATGCTGACATGAGGGAACCCTTTTCTTCCAGTAATGCTGATGTAGGAATAAGTCATACTTGACTGATAAATCAGTCAAGAGGTGAATAAACTTGATCAAAAAGGCAAATGAATTCAGCATATTTCAAACATACAATATTCTTATTTCTGATTACTAAGTTTTGTTTCTACTGCCGTTGTGGAGCTAAGACAGGTGTGGCATATGTAAGCAATTAACACATGTCACTCCAAATCATTCTCATTAACACAAAGCCTTGTGTCCCATGGGAACCTGAGAGGCAAAAGCTAAGTTGAGAAGATGTCATTATGATCACAGTTCTACCAGTTATAAGGCCTTCTCCACATCTCAGTTTCTTTACCTGTTGTTCACAAAGGGTGGTGAATAAGAATTAACCAATGTAGGCAAAAACTTACGAAAAACATAAATGCATAATGAAATTGTTGTTTTTAGGTGCCGTTGAGATGGTTCTAACTCATAGCAACCTTATGTAGAAGAGAATGAAACACTGCCTGGTCCTGTGCCATCCTCATAACGGATGCTGTATCTGGGCCCATTTTTACAGCCACTGTGTCAATCCATCTCCTTGAGGGTCTTCTTTTTCTCTGACTCTCTTCTTTACCAAGCATGATGTCCCTCTTCAGCAAGCAACTGCTCCTCCTGATAACATGTCCAAAGTACAGGAGACAAAGTGTCAACATCCTTGCTCCTAAGAAGCACTGGCTGTACTACTTCTGAGACAAATTTGTCCATTCTTCTGGCAGTGTATGGTACATTCAATATTCTTCACCAACATCATAAGTCAAAGGCATCAATTCTCCTTTGGTCTTCCTTATTTACTGTCCAGCTATCACATGCATATGAGATGACTGAAAATACCATGGCTTGGGTCAGGCTCATTTGATCCTCAAAGTGACATCTTTTCTTTTAACACTTTAAAGAAGTCTAGCAGATCTTCCCACTGCAATATGCAATTTAATTTCTTGACTGCTGCTTCCATGGGCACTGATTGTGGGTCCAAGTAAAATGAAATCCCTGACAACTTCAATCTTTCCTCTCCACTTTTCATGACAGTGCTCATTGTCCAGTTGTGAACATTTTGTTTTCTTTATGCTGAGGTGTATCTGTACTGAAGGCTGTAGTCTTTGATCTTCATGAGTAAATGCTTCAAGTCTTTTTCACTTTCAGCAAGCAAGATTGTATTATCTGCATATTATAGTTGTTAATGAGTCTTCCTCCAATCTTGTTGCGACATCCTTCTTCTTATAGTCTAACTTCTTGGATTATTTGCTTGGCATATAAATTAAATAAGTATGTGAAAGGATACAACCCTGACACACACCTTTCCTGATTTAGAAACAATTAGAGGATATTACCTGTCACTCCTTGATTTCATAGATGTGATAATAAATGTTAATAAGGTTCTAAAAGTCTACAATGAAATTACTGAAAGCATAATTATTTTTTCTCTGACATTTAAAAGTTATAGTTTTAATCTCTTAAAACTACATAAATTATTTACATATGTCTGCATTTAAAAAATTAAGATGGTCAATCAAATTTATATCCCAATAAAACAAAAACAAAAAAATTCATCCAGTAAAAGAGTGATGACACTTACACAGATCTCAGTGATTTACTTTCACGTTTCAAGGTAAGGAAATGAAACTTTGCTATTGTGTACACCTGCTGTTTCCAAAGGCTCATGGAGCTCACTAGAGAAGCCTTGGTTTCAGAGAGAGTAAGTAAGCTCTGCTCCATTTCATCAAAAGATTTTATATCCATTTCTTCCTCTGGTGGCTGCTGAGTAAATACACTGTAATCTATTTGCCAAAACAAAAAGATAAGACAGAAAGTTGCAGCATACTCCTTAGAAAGATAAAAACCTTTCTGCAGCAAGTGAAGTTTAAAGTGGCACTCATCTGGTGGTGATGTGGAGCAAATGGAACTATCAAACACTTTTGCAGTATCGACTAAAGCTGAACATAAGCATTTCTTACAAGCCACGACATTCCCCACTAGGTATAAACCTCAAAGGAACATGCACATAAGTTCACCAAAATGCACGTGCAGGAATGTTCTTAGGAAGCAACCCTATCCAGAACAGCGATGGACTAAACGGAAGCCAACCATCCATCAACAGGGAAATGAATGAATAGGTTGTGAAACAGTGCTACAATGGAAGAGTATAAAACAGTGCTACTATACAACTACACATAACAACACAGCTGTTGAACAGAAGAAGCTAGACACGAAAGAAACATATTACATGTTTTTTATTTCCAAAACAGGCAAAGTCAATTGAAGGGGATAGAAATCAGGCTCTGTTATTTTTCTATCAGGCACTCCATATTCATGTAAAATGTGCATTTTGAGCACCGTGACTCTTACTACAACTTCTGCCATCAGTTTCCTTCATTCACAAACATTGTTATGAACTTCCAATTTTAGGAAAAACTTCCTCAACTCATGTCTTACTCCAAATTCCACAGATCCACTGTGGTCCTCTACATGGCACTGCAATTGCTCGTCTTCTACTTTACCAAATCCCCCACTGTCCTTTCTGTTACCAAAGCCATCTTCTCTCTTGTCATCTTATTCTTCACAGTAATCAACAAATAACTGATCTTTTTTCCTGAAATGCCATTTTACCTTGGCTTTTGCATCTCCATTTTTCTTTAGGGAGAAAAAAGAGCAACAGTTGCTTCTTTTCACTCTATTTGGCTCCATACTTCTGTACAATCAATTCATCATTCAACAACCAAAAGGAGTTTTAAAAAATGCAAATCAGACTCTGATAGCCTCACAGTGCACTAAGAAAACAAGCCAAATTCTACTCCAGACTTTCAAGGCCTCACAGTACTAACCCCAACCCCATACATCTGATCTCACTGAGTACTACCTTCTTCTTGGCTGCTAAGCTCTCATCATGGTGACCCTTTTTCTGTCCTTCAAAGATGGCCAACTCATTTTCCAATTAAGACCTTAGCAATGGCAATTCCCTTATCTGGAAAACTCTGTTCTAAAATCTTTGCCTACCTGATTTTTAATCCAGGTCTCACTTAATGTTATAGCAACAAAATCTTCCTTGACCATACAATCTAAATTAGCTACTGTAAGATCAGTGCATTATTTCCTTCATAATTCTTATCACTACCAGCATATATCTCAATTATTTATTTACCTATGTATTCTTGCCTTTCCCTTCCCAAAACAATGTTAGTGTCACATAGTTATGTAATTATTTGTCTGGTTCATCCCCCAAAATGGTTTGTTAGTATTGTTTATTACCTGCTTGGTCAATTTCTGCTTCAACCTCCAGCTTTAAGAATACATCTTCCAAAGTTGTCATGGAAACACCATAAGAAATAACACCCAAACTAGAATGAGTGTCCAGAGCAGAAAACAAACCTAAAAGAAAAAAAATTTAAAAATACTGTATAGTTAAGCATGAATTATTTTCAAATACCCTTTAAAAACAGTATATGACTATATTTATACTGCTAGCACAGTGATTCCCAAACTATCTAGTCTTAGAACTCCTTTCTTATTCCTAAAAATTGTTAAGGGCCCCAAAGAAGTTGAAAGATTTCAATAAAAAGAAGGCATTGTTTTATATTTTTGCAATCTCTTATTTGCTTCTGTATTTAGTCTATCATGAAGGTACATGTGCTGCAGTCCCTGGGAAACTCCACTGAATTCTCATGAGACAGGATCAAAAAGGCAGTAATGTCTCAGTACTATTTAAGGGTGGTATAAATGGCTAACCTACTTGGCTGCTCTGACAGTTAAAACGGTGTGTGTCAACTTGGCTGGGCTGTGATTTTGAATGGCTTGGCAGCTGGATGTAGTTATTCTCCATGATGAGAATGGATGCAGTATAACCACCTGCATGGTGAAATCTGCTGTGAGTAGTTAATCAGTTGAAGGGGAGTTGCCTTCGGGGTGTGGCCTGCTTCCAGTACATATTGAAAGGACCCTGCATTAGGCCCATCATTGCCTCCAGTTCCTGGACTTGAACCAGAGGCCTACCAAGCTGCCTGCTGATCTTGAGATTATTGTCTTCACAGCCTATGAATCAACGGTCTGCCATTTTACCTGCTGATCTTGGATGTGTCAGCCTCAGCAGCCACATCTGGCTATACTGCCTGCCAATCTTGAGTTCATCAGCTGTGTGAGTCAGGAGATGCCTCCAGCTTGCTCTAGCAGGCATGGAAGGCAGAACTGAAGGCCAAGGTCGAGGGGTCTCCAGTTAGCCCCTAGAACTGGCATTCTGAACTCAGACATCTAGCCTAGCCTTCTCCTAGAGCTGTCACTCTGATTTTGGACTTCTAGCCTCCTAAACCCTGAGAGAATAAATTTCTGTTTGTTGAAGCCGTCCACTTGTGGTATTACTGTTATAGGAGCACTAGAGAACTAAGACAGCCATAAACTGAAAGGAGATTCAAGTTCGCCCAGAGGTGCCTTGAAAGAAAGGCCTGGCAATCCACTTCCCAAAAATCAGCCACTGAAAACACTATGGAGCACAGTTCTCCTCTACACAATAGTTACTGGAGGAAAACTGCTCAATGAGTCAGAACAGATGTATCATGAAAAAGTTTTGACTGCATGAGAACATCTTAGGATCCACTTTATAGGAGTTCCTAGGTCACACTTTGAAAACCAGTGAACCAGTGTGACAACTTATTAAAGACACATGCAAGGCAACAAAGTATGGTGAAGAACACAGTTCTGCAATCATCAGCCTGGGTTCAAAGCTCAGTTTGACCATTGTCTACCTGTGTTACCTTAGGCAAGTTACCTAACTTTCTATACCTCAGTTTCCTCATTTATAAAATGGTAACAATAATACAATAGCAATCTTTACCTTACACAGTTGTTGATAATGTATTAAGATAATTAGTAACTAAGAATGTTAAAAGGCATAGATTAGCATCCTATACTTATAAGCATTATGTAAGAGTTATTAAAGAATTAGAGGTGGGTAAACAGAATAATTAGCATTATATATTTCAATCTAGTTAATTAATGATTTATTTTTATTTTTTAAAGAAAGCAATTTACCTAATATAGAAAATTTTATCCAGTTTTAAGATAAACATTATGGGAATTCTGCCAACATATACCATCAGTAATATTCATTTGGTTATTAAGAGATTTTTAAGCAGATGAAAAAAGACTAAGTTTAGGTTCATGATAAAATGGAAAAATACTGCCTCAATTAATTCAAGGGTTTACCATGTAATTCATTATGTAATCATGGAACTAGAGAAGAACTTGAGAACATATACAAGCAACTATAAGGAAGACCTTATTCCCAGTAGGTCTTCAAGCAAATTTGAAAAGATTTCTTTCTTTCATGATAACAAAGCTAACACATTATTTTGTATGTTTTTTTCTTTCATTTTTTTGAGCATTTACATTAACACACCAGTTACAGTTTTTTACGTGCTGTTTATATAAAGAAGAAATATGTTAGCTTGTTGTATTTCTGGTTTTCAGAAACAAAAATAAACAGAGTATTAACTCTGGTCCCATACAGCATAAAAATATTACATAAAAAAGTAAACAGGATAAAAGAAGAAAAAAATTATTCCCAGTGCAAGACCCCCATTCAACAACCAAGAAATGGAAAGTAGGTGGTACCTGAAAATTTGTCCATGTCCTTGAAAGGCAAGCTATATACAAGCTGTTGGTCATTCTGTTGCAATAAAGTAGCTCCAGGTATATGTTGTTTAACCAGTGAAGAAAGAGATTCTGTGGCACAATATCTATCTATGTACATGCTAAAGAGACCAAAAATCATACCATTACTCAGTAAACAACCAAAAAGGGAAATTCAGAATGTTCTAAATTTAATTTAGTGTCCTAAAAGACAGCCCAAGCACACTATGGCAAACTGCAGTGTAGTAAATTACATCGTGTGGCTCTTCTAGCCATAAGTCTCTGCAAACTGCCTGGTGGAATTTGCTGTGAGCAACGGAGCAGCTCCTGATCGTTAAAGTTATCCATCCACCTGGCCTATTTCTGTTGAGAGTGGAGGAAGCAATCTTCTAGGACGTTCTCTCTCTCTCAGGTGTGTAGAATTCTGATGTTAGGACTGGTTAGTTTGGCCACTCTGCCAAGCTCAAAAGGAGCCCTCCTAGAAGCAGGAATCTCTCTGACTGCTTGCTGAGAAAGACATGCTGGTGAGAGAAATGTGCTCCTGAGAGACACGCACTTGCTGAGAGAGAGACAAGAGAGACACGCACTAAGAGAGAGACGTGAGAGACACGTGCTGCTGAGAGACAGACACGAGAGACACAATGCTGAGAGACAAACACAGAGACATGCTGCTGAGATGTGAAACACACACTTCTGAGAGAGACTCGAGAAACACACTGCTAAGAGAGATATGAGAGACACATGCTGCTGAGAGATGCAAGAGACACATGCTGCTGAGAGACAAGAGAGACATGTGCTGCTGAGAGAGAGACTACTGGTTGCTACGTGAGATGGCTGACTATGAGAAACTGAGTGTATTTCTGAACTTGAATTGCAGGCTGCTGCTTCCCTCATAAACCCCATAATCTGTGAGTTCTATATGGCTACTGCAATTAATTATTGAACCCAGCAGAGAGGTGGTGAGTGCTGGGGGAGGAAATGTTGGTGTCAGGGTTTTTCAAATGGCTGGAGGAAGCAGCATGTCTGGCCTCGTAGGAATAGGCCTTGGGCTACTGATGGTGATTCTGTCTTCCTCTTGTGGGGGTAGAGGAGGTCAGAAGACATGGACTCCTTGCCCCTTTGTCACAAACCCCAAAAAATATTAATAGTAGATGAACAGAATGATAAAGAATAAATATAATAAAGAATGAATATAATACCTACCTTAGACGGTAGCCAATCCCCCATTTGCTTTTGAGAAAAATTGAAGAGCCAACACATTTCAACATTCCTTGTGATATGACTGCTTTCCTATCTGCAAACAGAGATTTATACATTTCAATTTATAAATTAATAGTGCATTAATAATTGGCATTTATATTGCCTGAATTAACCTATGAAAGATGCCTGTGTATTATCTCATTAAAGCATCACAACAACCCCATGTAGAAGGTACTAGATTATCACCACCTTTTGTTGGCTAAGGACACAAGTTAGTAAGAAACTCTACTGCTTGTCCCTGGTCTCAGAGTTATTACATGACAAAGCTGGAATTTGTACTCAGGCAGTCTGACTCTAGAGTTCACTTTCCTGACACTGCTCTGAATATTTCAGACTCTTCCTAAGAGGGTTTCTAAAGTGCAGGCTTTCACAATTTCCTTTATAACCAAACATAAAAACAGCTTCAAAAAGCAAAAGAAATGACTACAAAAACAAAATGTTAAGTTTGTTGCTTTTTCTCAAAGATACTAGTGAAGAGATCACCTGCTCCACTTATTAAACTGTATTATATTATGTTGTATTACATGTATAAAAGCATCACTCCAGAATTGTGAAATCTGAGGTCCTGTGGTGTGTTGATTTAAACACAGGTTCTTTATATACACGTATTTGTTAAAAAAAAAAAAAACCTGACACTCTTATCCTTAGAAAGTCCTGCTAACAATGTTGGTCCTTGGCTGGTGTTTAGAAACTTGACTTTGGGGAAGGTTCCCACTATTCATGGAACACATAAGAGGGACTCACTGTACTTAAACTGTACAAATACTTGCTGAACAGCTGCTTTTCTTCTGGAGGCCTGGACTTTTAGTACACGCTAGGCCTGCGAGATTAGCACCCAATAAAAACTGTGGGCACAGAGTCTGTACTGAGCTTCCCTAGTAGGCAGTACTTCCCACATTTTCCCAATTCACTGATGAAGGAATTAAGTGCATCCTGTGCAGCCCCTTTGGGAGAGGGCTTTTAGAACCTAGCGCCTGGTCTCCTCCATACTTTGCCCCATGAGCCTTTCTGTTTACTTATTTTGCTGTGTATTCTTTTGCTGTATTAACTCAGAGCCTTGAATACAGCTATCTGCTGGCTCCTGTGAGCCCACCATAAGGTACCACCAGCTCCTCTATTTATTTCTTAGGATTTATCCACCCTACTTCCATCTCCCTTTTGGCCCCAGTAACTCTTCCTTCAGAAATAGAGTAAAAACTTCACCAGCAAGAATGTCAGCTTCATCCATGAAATGAGTAGTAAACACTGTCACCCGATTGGCTTTTCTGTATTTCAGAAGATTCCAAACAATATGGCGAGAACAGGGGTCCATTCCAGCTGTTGGTTCATCTAGGAGTAGTATCTATGTAAAAAGGAATGGAGAAGAGAAGGAAACCCTCAGAAAAGGTAAAATATTCTAAATATATGTGGTTTCTGAAAATCTTCCCATTCAAGTTATTCTTTCCAGCCAGAAATATATCAGATCTGAGTTTTTCACTTATATTTGAGTTAGTATAAATTTGAAAATCTTTCAGTCTGAAATATGAATATCTTACTAAGTTTAACTTTAAAAGGCTGGTCTCTGTGTGAGTGTAATGAAGATGAGATAAATAAGCAAAAAAAAAAAAAAAAGTGTTTGAACAATTAAATTTTGTAGAAAGAACAATTTTGTAGAAAGAAATATGTCCTATACTAATTTCAAAAAAAAAAAATTAGTTTTAAACTATTTCTTAATTTAAAAATCTCAGTGGTGGAGGTTGGGAAGATTAATTAACAAAAAGCTAGAATCCCAAGTCATTCCCAGAGATCCCTGGACAGGGACAGAGAGGCTGCACTCAGCTAGGAATTCAAAAGATGCCTGTTTGAACCCACATAGCAGCTCCATGGAAGATCCAGGCCTGCTAAATGGCTTCCACAAAGATGACAGCTCCAGAACCTACAGAGTATCCCCAAGTGAATACATAAGTAAACAAATGCCTCAGTAAGCTGTCAAGTCAGCCCCAAGCTGCAATAGTGAGGGGGAATGTGGTACAATGGTGGAGATCAAAAAGGCCCGGGCCTAGCAGCTTTCTAGTCCTGGGCAAAGCAGCACTGCAGTTGATTGTTTCTACAGGACTAAAACCACATAAAAATCAAAGTAGCACTAAGGCACAAATATTGCCCTCTACTCGTCCAGAGTAAAAGAAAAAGAAGGAAAATAAAGGCACAAAGAAAAATACTAGTCTATAGGACTAATGTTATTGTTGTTACGTGCCATCGAGTTGGACCCGACTCATAGCGCTCCCTCCTTGGGTTTCTAAGGCAGTATCACTATGGAAGTAGACTGCCCAACCTTCCTTCCGAGGAGTGGCTGGCGGGTTTGAACCTCCAGCCTTCTGGTTAGCAGTCAAGTGCCTTAGGCACTACACTAGCAGAGCTCCCTATAGGACAAACAGTCCACTCTAATCACAGCCTCACTTACCTTGAGACTGGAAGAACTAGACAATGCCCAGCTATCATTACTGATAGTTCCAACCAGGGATACAACAGATGGTCCCAGATAGAATGGAATAAAAATGTAGAACAAAACCCAAATTCCTAAAAAGAAGGCCCCTCTTACAGGACCAGTAGAGACTACAGGATCTCCAAGATGATCTCCTGGGGATACCCTATAAACCTAGAACACAAACCACTTCCAGAGCCAAATGACAGATCAGCTTGCAAAGTAAATACTACTACATGGGAGTACTGTGCCCCTCTAAATAACCATCTAAATGAAACCTAACCATAAACATTTACCCTAGACCAAAATGAGAAGATAAAGTTAGACAGGGAAGCTAGATTAATGGAATCAGTACAAGCAGAACAGAAATAAGAAGAATACTGACACATTGTGAAAAATGTAAACCATATGTATAGATGGTTAAAAGAGAGCCTAGTTTGCTGTGTAAACTTTCATCATTTAAAAAAAAAAAAAAGAATCCAAGCAGTGTAGAACAGGGATAAACACAACTATTCCTTTGATTGTGTTCTATTTTTCATTATGAACTATTTTAAATACATAGACAAGTACAGAGAATAACAGAATATTGTTACAGCCATCATTCAAATTTAATAAATGTTATTTTTCAGCCATATTTTCTTCAGATTTTTTAAAAGAAATTAAATATTGCAAATATAACGGAAGTCCCTCTTTTTCATCTTTTCTTTCTCCTCATTCCACTATAAACACAATCTAAAAATGAAGGAAAATGATACTAAATGTAAGTGAAAGCAAGTCACCAAGCACATGGGAATGACAGGGCATCATATCATCCAGATTATACCAACTCTTGCCTTATGTCTGTTAACAACCAAATAACTAAGTTACTAGGGTGACTCAGACCACGCTTTAATGAAAGCATGATGGAAATTAAAGCATGATGGGAAAAGTACCTTAGAAGGAACCAGTATCATAAAGACATTATATATCTTTCTGACTTCGGTTTAAAAGCTTTGTGGCAATGATTACATCCATAGTAATGTACAGTACTTTATGTATATTTAAAATTTACATAAATGTATTATATGTATCTTTAAGTTGCTTTTCTTTTCAACAAAAGTTAAAATCATCTTGTCAGTTAAACTAATATTTACTTACCTTAGGATTTCCAAGAACAGCAATTCCTAAAGACAGCTTTCTTTTTTGACCACCACTCAACTTTTTAGCTTGGTTATCTTTGATGGCCTGCAACTCTAAATCCAGTAAAACCTGCTGCACCTGTAAAAGTGAAGTGTGGACAATGTTATTTTAAAAATCATGCTATTTAGGTAATTAGCAGTATTAGTTTTTAAATGCTCCAATTTTAGTGTCAACTTTTGAAATCATTCTTTTAGTACAGAATTTAGTTCTGACATACATTCACATAAAATTCTGAAATAACAGATCTCAACCTTCCTGAGAGAAATGTTTGCTTTTGTGACTTTCTGGGGAGTTAGGAAGAGGTAAGAAAGGATCAGTGTGAAGGTTCTTTGTGTTGGGAGGAGGAAGACATGAGAAAGAAAAGGGAAGGAGGGTGGAAGGAAAGAGACATCTACTTTGTGAGACTAGTATCCTCCAGAAGAAGGACTAGCTTCTGTATACAACATTTACTCCAAATTCTGCCCAATTGTTTATAATGACTTTCTGTTACTAGCTCAGTACAGGTTTTATATTTAGATTTTCAAGCATATTTTTATTACATAATAATTGTCAAAAGGTTATTAATTTACAGAGAATAAAAGTAAAGTTTTCTATACAAATAACCTACTTCTTGTATTATATTGTTGGCTGGTATTCCTTTGATTGAAGCCAAAATTGATAAATTTTCTTCTACTGTCAGAACATCAAAGTGTATATCTAATTGTGGACAAATGCCAATCATTTTTCTTGCTTCAAACATTTCATCTATTTCAGAGACTTTGTGTCCATATATAGCTGCAAACCCTAAAAGCAAATATATGTATTTATATTAAATATTAATTATTAAAAAGTGTGCATGCTTTAAGTTACCCTAGTAACTTAGTTATTTGGTTGTTAACAGACATAAGGTAAGAGTTGGTATAAATCTGGATGATATGATGCCCTGTCATTCCCATGTGCTTGGTGACTTGCTTTCACTTACATTCAGTATCATTTTCCTTCATTTCTAGATTGTATTATAGAGTGGAATGAGGAACTAGAAGCTTCACATTAAGCACAATTACCTACTGGTGCATTATTTTCACTTACATTCCAGTAATAATTTTCTTTCATTTCCAGGTATTATGAAATGGTGAAGACAACAAGGTTTAAAAGCTTTTTCCTTACTAGTTCTATGGTCTTGGAAAAATCACTTAATTTCTCTGAATAAGAGCTTCTCTCTTTTATAAACTGAATACTAACATAGTCATGCATTGTTTAACAACCATGACATGTTCATACAACATTATGTGATTTGGAAATTATGCAAACACCATATCGTATCTGGGCCTGCTTTTTCTTTAAGCATCTTGAACAACTTTCCTGCCTTAGCCGTGATCATCAACGGGCTGAGAGGAATTCATTTTTGCATTTGGTCCTGAATTTCTCCATAACTGATTTAAGTCCTTCTTGCATTTTTGTTAGCTTACTAACTATGGTGGTGCAGTGGTTAAAGCATCTGACTGCTAACCAAAAAGTTGATGGTTCAAACCTACCAGCTGTTACACAGAAGAAAGATGAAGCGGTCTGCTTCCATAAAGCTTTGGAAACCCTAAGGGACAATTCTACTCTGTTCTATAGGGTCATCATGAGTCAGAATCAACTCGATGGCAGTGGGTTTTTCTTTCTTTTTTGGTAGTTTTCAGTAGAGGCGATCCTTTAAAAGCTTGGAGAATTTTTGTTTTTGAGGATTGTCATGACTGTCAAGTGCAACATGCCTAAATTGTAAGCAATAGCATTCACTGATTTTCTATATTCATATTGTTTAATTACCTCTTTCACTTCCAGATCGATACTTCTCCTTTGCCTCATTATGCTGCTATCACTAGCACTGATTTTGCTATGTCTGGGACCCATGATGTATTTGACAGTAAGTAATTTTCAAAAGAAAATTAAACATGGAGATAATGCTATTAACACTTAAGACACGTGATACATGAGATTAGATGCTGCTGCCTATAAGTCAAAGTTATTCAGTAAACTTTTTAGATAGAAAGTACAGTACAATACATAGATAAGCCAGTAACAGAGGCATTTACTATGACTCACTAACTCACTGCCATTGAGTCAATCCCGACTCATAGCGACCCCTCCTTGGGTTTCTGAGTCAGTACCACTATGGAAGTGGATTGCCCAACCTTCCTTCCGAGGCCTGGCTGGTGGGTTTAACCCATCAGCCTTCTAGTTAGCAGTCAAATACGTTAGGCACTATGCCACCAGAGCTCCCTTATTATGACTGCCAAGACATATGTATTATAAGGTTATTTATGTACTGGCAGCGTAATTACTTTCTATACAAAAGACTTGAGATAAATATGTTGTGTATGGGAAGGTGTTATGTTTGCTATGTCCATCTCTAATCAGGATTTCTGAAGTCTATAACCTTGTGGGACCATGGAGGTATACGTAGTAGGACATTGCCTAAATAGATGTTATGCATCCCATGACTGTATATCCCACTTAAACTAATGCAGTAATTGTTAAAACAATGTGATAATGTCTGGAAAGTCATAACAAAAATCACAAATCTTATATAAATGTAAGACGTTATTACAATGACACAATTAAGAATAAACAACAAAATCAAACTAATTTTAAAAGCTAAACTACATTGTAAAAGGAGGCATATTCAGTACATGGGAATTAAGCCCCTTTTTAAAGTAAAATATTTGTTTTATTACCACTCTATTTGTTTACTGTGGAAAAAGGAAGCTGCTATGCTGAATTTTCCATATAGGAATATCACTTATCAAAACTATACTTTTGAGGTGGTGCTCTTAAAATTGTATTTTAGGAGATGGTATTCAAATTTATCAGTCTTTCCCTTTTGGCAGATTACTACATATTTAAAAACCTATATCTATTTTCTCAACTTAAAATAATCTCTAGGTTTCCTTTATTTTCAAATTACTCATTTATCCTTCCTTCTAAATGAGGAAAACACATACACACACACACACACACATTTATAAAATACATGATGACAATAGGTACAAAATTAGATCTTTTTCACTTAAATATGATTAAATTTTAATTTCTACTGAAAAATAATCAAATATGTGTAGTCAAGAAAATGAGAAAACATGTTAGTCCCAAAACATATGATAAAAATCATTCAGTATACATTTTCAAGTTAATTATATTGTCACATCTTGGTTAAAAACTCTAATAAAGCAAAGTAAGAGATGTTACTTTCAAGTTAGAAAACCCTTACCATCAGAGGGTGGGCACAATCCACAAAGAATGTTCATCAATGTACTCTTTCCTGTTCCACTGTGGCCAAGTAATGCAGTAATCTGACCCTCGTAGATGTCAAAGGACAAGTCTAGTTTAGGACAGAAGAAGAACCAAATATTTTTTCTGTTCAGATATATAGAATAATTCATAATACTTGAGCAATCTTGAAGACACTAAATCTTGAAGTCCTCAAGACAATCAATTTAAGGACTAATTTAAAACTATTCATCACATTTCATAGCAGTAAAAATGCTACCTTGTTACAGTCCAAATAGTGCAAGCAGTAAGGAAAGTAAGCAATAGCCTTTGTTACAGAACTCACAGCAACCCCCACTGGGTTTCTGAGACAGTAAAGGGTTTCTGAGACAGTAAATATTTACAGAAGTAGACCACCCAGTCTTGCTTCTGTGGAGTGGCTGGTGGGTTTGAACTGCCAACCTTCTGGTTAGCAATCAGATGCCTTAGCCACTGTGCTACCAGAGTTCCTTAAGATTTAGGAGGTACACAAAATATTTGGTGGCTTTCCCTATGCCCACTTTTGGGAATTTCCAAGGGAATCAAAACACATAAGGAAACAAAAATCTATCCTCAGTTATTGACATGAATGTTAAATACACTGATGAAAAACTAGAAATTTACCAATAGTCAAATTTAAAAATAAATAAAGCATCATGATACAGGCAGTCCCCAATTTATGACAGGGCTCTGTTACGACATTTTTATAAGTCAGTTCCGACGTTAAGTCAAATATGTCATTTTTTTCTTTTTGGGGGGGGTTTCATTATTGCCTTCTATTAACAGCATCTTTATAAATCATAACATTGAACTTTGCGAATAAACATCTGAGAATGATACCAGCAAATTACACGGTGCAACATTGTCAGCAGTACATATTACTAAGAATAAGATATATACCCCCCAACCAACAAAAGAAAACCAAAACCAGATGGTTTTAAATATAGTTCATTTTGACTCTAACATGCCATCAATCTGGGGCTATCTGTATATAGGTTATAAATCGTGGGATATCACAGCACACAGAGTTAGGAAGAAAAATTTCCATGAGCTATGCAGCAGACAGGTGCAACTACAATGTTTAATGGGTTAAGTATTTCTCTTTTGGAGGAGCCTGTCCTTTCCTTGGTGAGTATAGTGGTTTGAAACAGTTACTTCTTCAGCCCCACAAGCTTAGTGTCATTCAGAATGTAAAAGATGGTGTGTCCATCACACCCTTCCCCTCTGTACAGAACTGTCTCTTCCACATATGTTGCAAGGGCTACTGGATTTCTACATGCAAAAGAATGAAGCTAGAACCATACTTCACCCCATATACATAAAGTAACTCAAAATGGATCAAAGACCTAAACATAAGAGCTAAAGTCATAAAATCCTTAAAAGAAGAAACCACAGGAGGAAAAGTTCAAAACGTTTTTAGTTGTTACAACTTGGGAGCAGGCTGCTACTGGCACTGGATGGGTACAGGTCAGGGATGCTGCTAAGTATCCTAAATCTCAGGACAGTTTCCACAACAAAGAATGACCTCGCCCCAAATCTCAACAGTGCCTGTGCAAGGCTACACACACACACACACACACACACACACACACAGAGTAACACATACAAATACACAATAATTAAGAGAAAAAAGGCAGACTGTTCAAATAGCGGAATGTTTTTCATATAGAGTACTTTTTGCTTTTAGTACTTTCATATGCTACTGTTGATATTTTTACTATCAGTATTAATCACATGAGTTAATAAAAGTATTCCTAAGTGAGAGAATATTGTGGGAGGAATTTTAAATTTCTCATTGGTCTTGTACTTGTATTTTAATATTATAAAATGAGTCCTAGGAAAGCTACTTACTTCGCAAAGCCTCCACAGTTTCACTTTTCTTTCTGTATGTCTTCTGTATACCGCTGATTCTGAAAAAGTTTTCTACTTTTAAGTAATTAAAGCAATTTGTAAATGTATATGCTTATATGTGTAACATTTATATCAAAGCTATCACGCTTAATAATAAGTTACTTTCCTACTAAAACAGTGAACAAAAGAAAATTGACAATTGTAAAATTATTTTAAAGAAGTTATAAAAGAGAAGTATAGTATTCCTCTCCATTTTAAGTGTTATTCATTCATTTTTTATGGTAAGACAACTTCTAAAAAGAAAACAAAGTATTTGATTCTAGCAATTTGTAGATTTCATTTTTGATACTCTTCTGTTTGTAATTAATCAAACATTTATTGTATCAGTTGAGAAAAATATGAATTAAATACTATTTCATGTCACCACAACTGTCTACAAACATGAAATAATTCCCGCATCCTACTTTAGATATTTTTTACACAATTGTTTTAAAGAATTAATGACTCTACTAATTCAAATTTTACCCTTGGGAAGGCACCACTGGCCCACTGGTTACATTGGACACATTTTATTTCTCCCCTTGCTTCTATACATTTTCCTTAAATTTAAAGAACACTTTATAGACTTCTCTTTTTATTTTTATTTTTCGTCTTATTTTTTTCTTTTCTCTCTTATTATTATTATGAGATTTGGTGTTGACTGATCTAGCAAGGAATAATAATGAATTTCTTTGGTTTGTAAAAATTAAACGGAGATCTACTATTATACCCAAAGGGTCTACACAATTAACAAAGGACAATTTAATGTTGAGAAAAAGGAAGCATTAACAAAATTATATTCCATATTTAATCATTTCCAATCTACATAATGGAGAAAGCTTTAAATAGCTTAATTGTATAAACATTAGTTTTTATTACTTTAAAAAATTTCTATTAAAACATAATTTCAAACCTAGTAGTAACCTTAATTCTGAATGGTTGCAAAGAAAATAAAAATGTAAAAGAAAAGTAATCCATTATCAATACTGTGTTTTAAAAATCATGAAATGTCTACCAAATCTTCTAAGATATACACTTACATCTACTCATTAAAAGACAGAATTTGCATGTGATAGACCCACCAGCAGTGTTTATTCCTAACTTGCCAAGAAGCCCATCTTACCTTATGGCTTCTTTCCCTAGAAATTCTGAAGAAACAGGCTCAACAATTTCACTAAAACTAATACTCCCATTAACATTGCCTTCTGATAACTCTTTATAATTTCTTTTGTTCTTTGACCAATATGATGGCTTCAGAAAATATAAAGATGATCTCCGTAAGCCAAATTCACCTGAAAATTTAAAAACAAATGAAAAACTAAACAAACAAACAACAGAGTTATAACATAAACAACCATTCCTGAAAACTAGCTTTTAAATCACAGATAAAGGCAACATTTGAAACATATGACAATCTAAATCTAACATACAAATATGGATAAAGTACTAATATTCTGTGAAAATCCAAGTTTTATTGACAAATATATATGTCCCTGAATAGCTTCAGAGCTGCTGAGAGTTCATGGGAATCTGAAAGTGAGAAAGCACATTCTCTATCCTAAAAGAACTTAACAACTTACAGCTACCAAACAACGCAAGGCATACAGCTCCAGGCACAGCACCAATAGTTCAAAAAAGGAAAAGTTTCTGTCTGGCTAAGGGATATATCCTGAAGGCCTGGATGGGTACCATCACAGACAGCTGTTGGAAACTGGTAGTACTTAGAAAAGTGGATCTGGTTTCTGGGGAAGATGTTTCACAATTAAGAAAGCATCATGCCAACAGGAAAGAAGTCAGGGATTTGCGTGGATATGGTAGACAGTGATTGTTGCCAACACAGCATGTATCTATTTTACCCCTTCCACTCCCCCCCAAAAAAACCCTCTATACACTTCATAGGAGCTCTGGTGGCATAGTCCCTAAGGCATTTGACTGCTAACCAGAAGGCTGGAGGTTCAAACCCACCAGCCACTCCTCAGAAGGAAGACTGGGCAATCTACTTTTGCAGAGATACTGACTTGGAAACCCAAGAAGAGGTTGCTATGATCAGAATTGACTCATCAGCAGTGAGTTTGGTTTGGTTTACACCCTCCGTTAAGAAAAATATATCCACTGCTTTCAGATGGCCACAAGTTTCAAAGGGACCTGATACCAACCAAGAAGATTCGGCTGATCTAAGGCCAATCACTACTTGGCATTCCTCTAGTGAATGTTATTGCTCTCCTAGTAATCATGTAACCACTCAGAGTGAACCAAAAAGCTTAGCTAGGGCAGAGGTTCTCCCACCCTTTTCCTTTAGACATAAGCAAAGAAAACACCCTGGTCACTGCCTGCAACAAGAAGAGCAAACCCATCAGACGGAGACAAAGGTGGTAAAGCGCGGTGGATCCGAAGACATAACTGAGCTAAATCAGCCAACTCTGGAGCCCATACTCTCTTTGGACTTCCTTTTAAGTTAGTTAATTAATTTCCTTCCTGTTTAAGCCAATTAAAAAGGTTTTCTGTTATGAGTAGCTGAGAACAATCTGATACATTGGGATGTGTTTAAATGGGTAAATATGACTGTATGAATGGATACAAGGTACAATAAGAAGGGGGGATGTTAGTGAGAGATTATATATATGAAAGTACTATCGATACAAGAATTTCTACCTAATTCATAAGGATACAGTCAACAAGGTTTCTGAGAAACCTTGGTTAACTTGAGTGGTAAAGTGCTTTGACAGAATAGAGGTAGAAAAACTAGGTAAGAGGTATGGTAGTGGTCTAGATTAGCACTGCCCAACAGAACTTTAAGTGACGATAGGAATGTACTATATCTGTGCTGTCCAATGTGGTAGTTAACAACCATATAAATGTGGCTAAGAAGCAACTTAATTGTCGCTCTTGCTACTGAGGAAATGAACTGTTAATTTATCTAATTTACACTAATTAAAATTTTAAAAACCACATCTGGCTGCTGTTGTTGCTGTTAGGTGCCATCAAGTTGGTTCCAGCTCACAGCAAACCCATGTACAACAGAATACAACACTGCCCAGCCCTGCGTCACCCTCACAATCGGTGCCATGCTTGAGTCCACTGTCACAGCCACTATGTCAAACCGTCTCGTAAGGGTCTTCCTGTTTCGCTGACCCTCTACTTTACTGAGCAGAATATCCTTCTCCAGGGACTGGTCCCTTTTGAAACATTACCAAAGTATAAGAGATGAAGTCTTGCCATTCTCACTTCTACATTCCAGCTGGACTTCCTCCATGACGTATTTGTTTATTCTGCTGGCAGTCCATGGTATTCAAAATTCCACATCAACACCACAATTCAAATGCATTGATTCTTTTGTGGTCTTCCTTATTCATTGTCCAGCTCTCACATGCATATGAGGCTACTAAAAATACCATGGCTTGAGTCAGGTGCAACTTCATCTTCAAAGTAACATCTCTGCTCTTTAATACTTTAAAGAGGTCTTTTGAAGCAGATTAGTCCAATGCAATATACATCATTTGATTTCTTGACAGATGCTCCCATGGATGTTAACTATGGATCCAAGTAAAATGAAATCCTTGACAATTTCAATCTTTTCTCCATTTACCATGATGTTGTTTACTGGTCCTCTTCTGAGGATTTTTATGTTGAAGTGTAATCCACACTAAAGGCTGTAGTCTTTGATCTGTTTCAGTAAATGGTTCAAGTCTTCTTCACTTTCAGCAAGCAAGATTGTGTCATCTGCATATCATAGATTGTTAATAAGACTTCCTCCAATCCTAATGCCACATTCTTCTTCATATAGTCTAGCTTCTCGCATTAGCTGTTCAGCATAGAGACTGAGTAAGTATGGTGAAAGGATACAATCCTGACACATACCTTTCCTGATTTTAAGCCCTGGAGTAATCCCCTTGTTCTGTTTGAATGACTGGCTCTTGGTCTACATACAGGTTCCTCATGAGCACAATTAAGTGTTCTGGAATTCCCATTCTTCACAATGTTATCCATAATTTGTTGTGATCCAAACAGTCAAAGGCCTTTGCATAGTCAGTAAAACCCAGTTTAACCCCTTTCTAGTATTTTTTGCTTTCATCCAAGATCCATCTGACATCAGCAATGATATCCCTCATTCCATGTCCTCTTCTGAATCTGGCTAAAATTTCTGGCAGTTCCCTGTTTATGTATTGCTGTAACAATTTTTGAATTATCTTCAGCAAAATTTTACTTGTGTGTGATATTAATATTATTTGCTAATTTCCACATTCTATCAATCACCTTTCTTGGGAATGGGCCCAAATATGGATCTCTTCCAGTTGGTTGACCAGGTAGCTGTCTTCCAAATTTCTTGGCATAAAAGAGTGAGTGTGTCCAGCACTGCATCTGTTTGTTGAAACATCTCAATGAGTATTCCATCATTCCCAAGGCCTTATTTTTCACCAATTCTTTCAGTACAGCTTGGACTTTTCCTTCAATACCTTGGTTCTTGATCAAATGGACCTCCTGAAATGGTGGAATGCTGACTAATTCATTTTGGTCTTCTTCTAATACAACCAAAACTAAACCAATCCTACTGCCATCAAGTCACTTCTGACTCATAGTGACCCTATAGGACAAAGGAAAACTGCCCCACAGACTTTCTGCAGCTGTAATCTTTGCAGAAGCAGACTGCTTCATCTTTTTCCTACAGAGTGACTGGTAGGTTCAAACTGCCAACCTTTTGGTTAACAGCCAAATACCTTAATCATTGCACTACTAGAGCTCCTCTTCTGATATAGTCAACTACCAATGTTTCACTGTTACACATAAGGCTTTCAGTGACTAATTTTTCCAGAAGTGGACCTGGTCATGTCCTTCTTCCTAGTCTGTCTTAGTGTGGAAGCTCTGCTGAACCTGTCCACCATGGTGACCCTGCGGATATACGAAATACTTGTGGCAGAGCTTCTAGCACCATAGCAACACACAAACTGACAGACAAGTGGCTAGTAGTTACCAAATAAAACAATGCAGGTCTACAATACAGACAAACATAATGAGAAACTCAAGGGGAGAGGGCTATTCGATATTTAATATTACTACATCTGTAGGAGTTAGAAGGAACCCTGGTGGCACAGTGATTAAACTACTTGGCTACTAACCAAAAGGTTAGCAGTTCGAACTCACCAGTCACTCTGTGGGAGACAGATGTGGCAGGATGCTTCCATAAAGATTTATCGCTTTGGAAACACTATGGGGTAAGTTCTACTCTAGTCTACGTGGTCACTATGAGTTGGGATCAACTCAATGGCTGTGGGTTTGGCTTGGTTTGGTTATTTGGTATAGAAGTTGGTTATAGACACTTGATAGAAGAAAAGAGGAATGGTAAGAGTTACAAGATTACTTCATAGTTTTAGGCCTTCGTAGGCAGAAAACGAAATACTTCAGTTAAGAAAGGTTGACATAGAGAATGACTGAGTTCAGTTTGGAACTTAAGACTTTCAAAACAAACTGCTCTCTTTTTATACAATCTCTTTCTATTCAGCAGTGGTTAAGGAACAAGATATAAAAGATAGTTAAAATTAAAAGCCTTAACAGTGAGTATTACTTAGGTAGGGTACTCTGGTTAGAAAAATAAGTAAGTAGACCCTATGGGGGCAAAAAAACTGAACAGTTTTAACACAAAATCCAATAATCACCTGCATACCTGGAATGACTTGATCAAGGTAGACAGCCAACAGGATGTAAAATATACTATTAAGTGCTAGCATGATAAGAGTAATAATTAGAGGATATGGGCCTTCAGTCAAATTAGAAAATAAAGCACCTTCATTAAAATCTTCTAAATGCATAACCTAAAAAATAGAAACACCAGCTTTATTACATGAAAATAATAAAAACAAGCAAAAGCCTACAATACTTAAACTCAGAATTATTCTTATTTCCAAAATGATAGTAAGCAAACACTGTCTTTTAATAGATGAAACAATCTACCAAATTTGCAATATAAATTTACGAAGAAAACTAAATAGTTTACTAAAATACAGGTTTATCACAACAATTACTTTCAATCATATTTTAAATGCTGTGCTTTTTAAACTAGAATACCTCCAATCCTAATGCTACGACCACCAAACATAACAAAAATGAAGTATAATGTCAACATGAACTAATGCAAACAAAAAGGTTACAGTCCACACAGAAGTCAAACAAATTAAGTATTAGAGGATAAAATTAAGGTCAGCATTCTTCCAATACTGAAATGGGAGAAGGTACTTATAAATGGATATAAAGTACGCTTTAGTATTCAAGTATCATTTCATTCTCATGCTGAAATTTTAAAACCTTTTCTTTTTTTTACAAAAAAAAAAAAGTACATAAGATGCTACATATATGAGATCTAGTGGCACAACAATTAAGCACTAGGCATCCAACCAAAAGGTTGGCAGTTCGAACCCATTGAGAGACTATATGGCAGAAAGACTAGGCAATCTGCTTCCACAGAGATTACAGCCAAGCAAAACCTAGGGAGCAGTTCTATTCTGTCACGTGGGGTCACCATGAGTCAGAATTGACTCAATGTCACCCAACAACAACATGCTACATGGAAGTGGAGATAAAAGAAAATATTTAGGTAAGCAAGATAAATATATTACCTACCTGTGCAATACCAATCAAAAAAGTACACTGACAGAAAGGAGTGAGAAGCCACACCAATGATCTGGGAAAACCTTCCATGAGGACTATCAATAAACCAATAAATCCAAAAGCCACAGTGACTAAAAATTCAACTATTCCCACATGTTTTGATTTTTTAAAAAGAGGAGTCAGCATTAAAGCAAAAAATACCTGTAAGATATAAATACTAAGATTAATGTATTGTTCATAAACACTGGTATGAAAATAAAAATTAAACTTGCTTATGAGAACAGCTATTTCTGCTGGAAAATATATTCATTAAAAAATAATTTCTAATGCTATAGTTGAATGGGAGCTCTGGTAGCATAGTGCCTAAGACACCTGGCTGCTAATGAGAAGGCTGGCAGTTCAAACCCACTAGCCACTCCTCGGAAGGAAAGTTGGGCAATCTATTTTGGTAGTGATACTGCCTTGGAAACCCAAGGAGGGGTCACTCTGAGTCGGGGCCGACTCGATGGCACACAACAACAACAACATAGTTAAATATTTTATTCTTATATATATTATATATATTCCTATATATATATTAAAAAAAATTTAAACTAACAAATATTAAAAACTGCATTTTATCTACATAGTAGGTAAATATGATAACTCTACACTAGAAAAACCATAAAGAGCTATGTTTTTGCAGTTAGATATATACAGGTGAATAAAACAATAAATCAACAAGTTTTTAAATACAGAATTTACCTTTTAATTTTAATGTGCTAATAAGATATATAACCAGTTAAAAACTAGGCAATTATACGTATAAGTATATGCATTTTTTTTAACATATCATTTAAAAAATATGTAAAACAGCTAGTCACAGCCTAAGCACAGAAACCAATCAGAATGTAAGCTGACACTACTTAAAACAAAGGCTGGTCACTAGCAGTCAGCATTTGGCCAGTATGCCAGAAGAGTAACAATGCTACTGGTAAGTTATATTTAAAATGACATGCCTTAAGCACCATTATCTTATAAATTATATTGAAACACTCAGGATTTCATGAAAATAAAGGAAAAATTTCCATATGGGCCAATCTTCATTACAGACATGAATACACGAAGATAGTAAAAGATTCAAAGGAATCTGAATGCGAAATACAGCATATGAAACTAAGTTAAATTTAAACTTGAGGCCATTTTGTACTTGCCCTAAAGTTATGTAGGCACAATGATGCTATCTATATATAAGACACTTACGAGTAACAGTGACAATCTGTTCTTTATGGGGAAAAAACCGTACACATACCAAAAGAAGAAAAAGTTTTGCTATATTAATACAATTATATTCAGTTCTTTATTCCCATTTCAAATTCAAATACTTACAGATGAAAGTCCATACAGGAAAAAAAGTAGAAATATCACAAAGCAGCCACTTTGAGGGAATAAGGAAGAGGCTGTTGCAATGACTGCCATAAGAAGAGACATAAGAAAAATCAAACTTGTATACAGAAGAACCCAGGAAAGCCTACAATGAGAATACAAGTGTATTTATAGTCAAAATGCGTAAGCATTCACAGCTAAAAAGCATTTTAAAAAATAAAACCAGCTTTCTGTTATCCATTTTATTTTAAAACAAATTTATTTATCTGTATATGTACTGAAGGGAGCACTAGTGGCATAGTGCCTAAGGCATTTGACTGCTAATCAGAAGGCTGGCAGTTCAAACCCAATAGCCACTCCTCAGAAGGAAGATTGGGCAATCTACTTCTGTAGAGATATGGCCTCGGAAACCCAAGGAGGGGTTGCTGTGAGTCGGATCCAGCTCGATGGCAGTGAGAGAGAGAGAGATGTATTAAAAATTCATACTCTTCATAGGTAATTGAAAATGCACTATTGGTTAAGTTATAAGTAAAAGTGTAATCTGATATGGAAATAAAATGGTGATTATCTTTCAAAGAGTCAAATAAAATGTTAAAAATTAACAGTTAATGATTAATGTAAAACTAGTATTCTTAAAGTTCCATAATGTACAACCCCACTGATTTTATTTAAATACAAAAGAATTTAATGAACCCATGTAACAATTTTCTTTAGGGCATGAGCTACAATTAGACCTCTCATGGCTTTTGTTTGCTGCAAACAATATAGATTATCTAATTAATCAGCAACATGATTACTACCTTTACACATCAATAATGTACTAGTCATAATTTACTCGAGTTTCTCTTCCAGTCAGAGCTCAGTGGAATTGCTACAGTACAGGTAACCTCTGCTTTTCTAAAGTTCACTTTACACCCCTTTGCTTTTACAAAAGACTGTCACTAGTATCTGTTTTTATTAACCGAAAGAAGCCCGAAGATTTTTGCTTCCATGAAATGAGATTGATTTGTCTAAAATCATCCAGCTAAATTATTCACAAAATATTTCAATAACATAATGCATCTTAAAAACCAATCACTTCTAAAATGACAGGAAAAGAAAAAGAGCAGAGACTATGTTGTATGATGATTCTATTACCTGAAGTGTTAAAAGTAACTGTTACATTGGGCTAAGCAAATAAAATTTTGAAAAACAGACTATGGTTGGTGCAAACAAATGCACCTGACTGCTAAATGAAAGGCTGGTTTGAGTCCACATAGAGGCACGTTGGAAGAAAGGCCTGGCTATCTACTTCCCAGAAACCAACCACTGAAAACTCCATGGAACACAACTCTACTTTGACATAATCAGGGTTGCCAGGAGTCAGGAGCAACTGGGCAGTTAGCAACTGTTCTGTTTTTTGTTTAACTTGTGTGTTAAATCAGGCCCAGTAATTGCAGAAGCTTGTTGGCTAGTCTTTAAATTCCAAGACAAAGGCAATAATGGTGAGAAAATAGGATCACCACTACATCAAGTCAGGTAAATAGCAAAATTACAATTTCAAAGATTTTTATGATAGTTAACACAATTGTTAATCACATTAAATAATAAACATTTAATAACATACCAAAAGGCGGTATCATGAAGTCCCATTATCTTTAAAAATTCTTTTAATCTCTTCTCTTTTTCTGCTACAATATGAATTGCCAGAAAGTACCCAAAAGGTGAAAATGCTATAACTAGGTATATTAAAATCACTCCTCGGGGAAAGAGGTCTATCTCTACAACAGGAGCTTCTCCCATAATAATGGCTTTAGTGGACTCCAGCTCCTTCCAAACAGAAACACTGGTCTCCAACTGCAATAGAAAATGTAAACACATTTAACTAATTTAGTTCTGATAGCAGCCCTTAATAAAATGTGAGGCTTATACTCCAGTATTTAGTCAATAACCTAGTACAGATATAATCCTCAAAAAGCTATGAACCTGAAATAAAGTGACTAACCCCAATTTCATGATACAGAGCAAAACTGTTGTTGAAAGAAGAACTATTGTTGTTGAAGAAAACCAAAGATGCATGGAAACAATTAGTCCAAGGGACTGGTATACCATGAGATCCTCAGGCTACATGACTATGAAACCAGAACTAGATAGTGCTCAGCTACCACTGTCAACCATTGGGGATCCCTGTAGGAGATCCTGGATAGAGTAGAAGAACAATGTGGAACAAAACTCAAAATCATTAAAAAAAAAAGGGACCATGTTTACTGGTCTGATGGAGCCTGATGAAACCACTGAGACTATGGCCCCTAGCTGCCCTTCAGGTCTGGAACTGAACCCACTCTTATGGATTCCAGCCAAACAAAAGACAGGTATATGAGCTGCACATTTACATTAGGTAAATACACTCCTTGGAGAGATCAATCATGGGAGAATAGAAGGGCTGTGTATGCACAGGGAGACAGCTGGCGGGGGGGCAGGAGTGCATGGGAAGGAAGGACACAGGGAAGAGGTAACTATGGGGAGGAAATGGGAGGGAAGCTTTTGCATTGTGGGAAATTGCAGTCAATGTTATGAGACAGTATATGTGAACTGCTGTATGGAAGATGAATTTGCTCTGTAAACTTTCACCCAATCACAATAAAAATTAAAAAATAAAAAAAAGTAGGTGAGACAAGTTCTGGCCCTTCTTACTTCTAAGGAGCATTCTGGCCGCACTTCTTCCAGGACAGATTTGTTCATTCTTCTGGTAGTCCACGGTATTTTCAATATTCTTCACCAACACCATAATTCAAAGGCACTAACTCTTATTTGGTCCATCTTCTTATTGATTATCCAGCTCTCACACCCATTTAAGGCAACTGAAAACACCATGGCTTGGGTCAGGAACACTTTAGTCTTCAAAGTGCTATCTTTGCTCTTCTACACGTCAAAGAAGCCTTTGCAGATTCACCCAGTGCAATATGACGTCTGATTTCCTGACTGTTGTTGCTTCTGTGTGTGCTGACTGTGGATCTAAGTAAAATGAAATATGTGACAACTTCAATCTTTTCCCCATTTATCATGATGCTGCTTATTGGTCGGTCCAGTTGTGAGAATTTTCATTTTCTTTATGTTGAAGTGTAATCCATACTGAAGGTTGTAGTTTTTTATCTTCATCATTAAGTGCTTCAAGACTTCTTAATTTCAGCAAGCAAGGTTGTACCATCTGCATATCACAGGTTGTTAATGGGTCTTCTGCCAATCCTGATGCTGTGTTCTTCTTCATATAGTCCTGCTTCTTGGATTATTTGCTCAGCATACAGACTGAATAAATACAGTGAAAGATTATAACCCTGATGCATATCTTTCCTGATTTTAAACCATGCAGTAACCCTTTGTTCTATTTGAATGACAGCCTGGTCTATGTATAGGTTCTTCATGAGCACAATTAAATGTTCTAGAGTTCCCATTCTTCACAATGCTATGTTCTAGAGTTCCCATTCTTCACAATGCTATCCATAATTTGTTATGATCCACACAGTCTAATGCCTTTGCAGAGTAAAATATTGCTTTTAATTCATCCTGTAGGCATGTGAGAAACTCTAAAGTTTGAAGTTGGGACATATACAAACCTTGATAAAATAATTTGTTTAAAAATTTGTGCAATTATCATCTTAAGCAATTATATTCATCTTAACAAAAATATACACCGACGAAATTGAGGCATTAATGAATGATTATCAATACCATGAAAGAACGATTCTGTTCAATAAATGTTTTTTAAGTAGTCTGCACTTTTATTGTTTTAAAAATCTATAGATGCAGCACCTAGACAGCATACTAAAACTATGTCATGTGACACTTCTAAGATATAACTGAATACCTAAAATGGCATCCACCCTGCCTACCACCCAATGCATGGATCTGCACTGTAGATGGCTGAGGTTTCTTGCCATCACACAGATTAAACACTCTAATACATTTCACTGTCTTTACCTTAAACTCCTATACCAGTTAACTTGTGTAATGTCTATCTCTAATGCATCTCTACCACGTTGTAAAAGCTTATGAGACAATTCTACATACACATTTGATTCTTACAGCTATCCTGTAAAGTATTACTATAGTCATTTTACTACACAGCAATTAAATAAACTGTCCAAATCCACACAACTGGCAACTAACAGAGATGGGACTCTTGCTTATGTCTTGATTCTAGCTCTATCTCTATTCATGAATATAGTAAACGGAGTTTAGTAGAGGAAACTGTTTACATATATAATCTAAATTATGCTACCTGTTGGCATAATAAATTTCAATTAGATAAAAAAAGAAAAAAAGAAGCAACAGATTTATATGAGACATTGAGGAATGAATGAAGTGTGATTAATTTGAATACTTTGAACCCTAGCCCAAATACAAAATTAATGTTTTTAAAATAAATATTATGGTTAATTTTTTCTGCTAAAATGTGAAAAGCTGGATCAAGTCTAAGCATGTCTTTAGAATCCAATTGTGGTATTTATCCACAATCATAGAGACATCAAAATATAGTTTTGAAGATACTTATTTAGGAGACAAAAAAGCTGTAGTTCAAATCCCGGATTTGCCACTACTTAACTTAATTTTCCTTATTCTGAATTAGAAAGACTAATGAAGAATTGATGGCTTTGAAGTATGGTACTGGTGAAGAATACTGAATATAAACTGTCAGAAGAATGAATAAATATGTCTTGGAAGAAGTATAGCTAGAATGCTCCTAAGAAGGAAGGATAGGGAGACCTTGTCTCATGTACCCCGGACATGTTATCAGAAGGGATCAGAAGGAAATCACAGTTGGTAAAGTAGAGGGTCAGTGAAAAAACAGAAAGACACTCATTGAGATGGACTGACACAGCGGCTGTAACAAAGGACTCAAACAAAGCAATGATTGTGAGGATGGTGCAGGACCAGGTAGTGTTTCGTTCTGTTGTACATGGAGTCACTATGAGCCAGAACTGACTCAACAGCACCTAACAACAACAACTTAGTTTGGAAGCTACATAATCTCTGTATTTCAGTTTCAAATATGAAATGGACATAATAACACTGCCTATTTTATAGGGTTTTTAAGGATTATATGGGTTAATATTCATACGTAACTAACAAACAGTGTTTGGCAAGTAAGTATTAAATGATTTTACTACTATGATTAAGGGAGCTCTGGTGGCGTAGTGCCTAAGGCACTTGACTGCTAACCAGAAGGCTGATGGTTCAAACCCACCAGCCACTCCTTGGAAGGAAGACTGGGCGATCTACTTCCATAGAGATACTGCCTCAGAAACCCAAGGAGTGGTCGCTGTGAGTCAGAGACAACTCAACAGCACATAACAACAACGATTAAGATAATGAAGATTTCACATACTTTTAAATATGTAATTTATATGCCAGGGGAAAAGTCTGCAAATATAGATCTTTCATGAATATTACTTACAGTCCATACAATATAGTAACTCAGATGTATAAATGCTGGATCATATGTAGTCTTAGAAATCATCAAGTAGAGCAGGTTTTAAAAGAGTATTAAATCATAAAACATGACTTATTCATTTTTTTTAAGTTGTACTAATTTAGGTAGTTTGTATATGTGCTATTAGTCAAACCAAGTTCTACTTGAAAAAAGTAGGCTGTCATTATTAACAGATGCTTTAGCTTTGTTTTCCTTTATCATATTTACCTCTATAATGGCAGCATCTATGGATGCTTGTAAAGCTGTGAACCCTGAGGACCAGTACTGAGCAGCCTCACATGATTTTGAACAGCCAGCTATAGGAAGAAAATTGTGAGACAGAAGGTTTTACACATCATGTAAGTACTTTCCTTTAAAAATAACATACAGATGGTTACTAAAGTAATATAACTAATCAATCCCCACAGGAACATTGAAAATGAACCACTATCTTTTTAAAGTAAACAGTATTTATCACATTCCTGATTGCTTATTTAAGAATTTGAAATAAAGACGTTTCATGTGTTAGGATACTGAAAGGCACTGGCAAATGCAAAGTCCCTTTTCTGTTTAAAGGTAAGTCACACTACAAAATTCTTCCAGATGCAAGAACAAGCCTATCTTAAGAGAATGGAAAATGTTTTCCATAAAAAATAAAGGCTTTCTTGAATCAAGTCACAAATTCAATACTTAGCAGACTGATTTTGACATTACTCAATAAATGTTTGTGGTTGATGACAGTTTCTCGTCATAGATATTATGAAGCATTGAAGGCTGTTTTCTGTATTTCAAATGCAAAACTAATAAAGTTCAATGGTGGAAAACTTAATGATTTTAAAGATTTATATAGTCTATGGACAAATCTGTACCATATCATATGTGAAAACAATTACATGGAGAAAAAAAATGTAGATTTAGAAAATCATATAATTAAAGATAAAATTTTGCTTTGTTACTATAACCTGTACGGAATGTATAAATGTTATTTATACAGATAGATATAGATAGCTAGGTATTTATTGTTACATTTGGACCCAAACAAGTAGATAGAGCTGCAAATGCCAATGTTGAACCTCATCAAATTCTGCATTAGAATTCAGACAGCAAAACATGCATCTGAGATGGGTGAACAAGCTAAACAATTAGGTATGTCTAAATGGAGAGTGTATCCAAGATCATATACAGGGTTGGCAGACAATGGGCCTATAAGTTC
>NW_006921605.1:13844334-13847596 GCF_000298275.1 Orycteropus afer afer | reverse complement strand
AATGACATGAGACAAAGTATATGTGAACTGCTGTATGAAAAGTGAATTTACTCTGTAAATCTTCACCCAAATCCTAATTAAAAAAAAAAAACATGCATCTGACTGATTTTCAATGATTAATTAGGGTTATTTACCTCTTGAATCCATATAAATAGAAGATACTGGAATCTTGTCAGGAAAAAAACGAAGTTCATACACCATGAAGGATTTAAAAACCACACCTACAAAGTTGGAGGACTTAGAAAGACTGGATGCTGTCAATTCTTTTTCATTTGTATATTCTTCAGTAATTATCACTGCAAAATAATGTAACTATATAGTTAATTCACAAATTTAACAAATTTACTATAATACAGTAGACCAAATATATAATTGCATTTGATGAATATTTTAAGTACTTTTCTTTTCTGACTTATTAAAAAATAAATACAGCCCTTCTAAGAAAATTATATTAAATAACAAATAATGAGAATAGTATATTACCAGCACTATTACTCAACTTTCATTTAATTATGTAACTCATGTATCACTGCAATACAAAGTTATGAATATGATACAGTATAGTATTAAAATATGTAAAATATACTATATTATAAAATATTTCACAAAAAGATTACCTATTTTTTAAAAATCTAAATGAAAACTGTCAACTTTAATAAGAAATAGTTTTACTATTAAATATCGTCATCCCTACTCTTCTCTCTTTAAAATCTACCACCTGCAAGCTTAATTTCAGATACACAGTTAAAATCAGCTAAGATTTCAGGCAGCAATGAAATTATAAAGACAACAAACAATACAGTTCTCTCTCTCAAAGTAAAACTACATGAATGACAAATGGATGGCTATACTATTTTAAAATATTTCTTCTTCTGGGTGAAATTCTATAATCCTCATCAGGAGCTAAGTTACGTATTTTAGTAACAATGCTGCAACTTTTCTTTGAACATAATTGTCACTTAAACCCAATATTGTCTGTCCCTTTCTAAAAACGTCCATTTAAACCAAATAGCAATTTTTATATATTTTCTTACAGTTTTGTTTATAAGCAACTGAGCTTCACTACAGAATTTCAGAACATATGGTAAAATGGAAAGAACACAGGAATGGTACTTAACTTTGTCATTCATCAGCTATGTAAGCATAGGTAAGTCATTTAATCTCTCTGAACCTTAGTGTTCTCATCTATACTACCTAGCTGCTCACACTACATATAGTCTGAGGAGCAAATGTTGTAACAAACATGAAAACAATTCATAAAGTATAAAGTAATACTTAAATATTAACTGACATGATATTCCAGACCTTTAAGATAGACATGGGAGCTCTGGTAGCGCAGTGCCTAAGGCACCTGACTGCTAACCAGAAGGCTGGTGGTTCAAACCCACCAGCCACTCCTCAGAAGGAAGATGGGGTAATCTACTTCCATAGTGATATTGTCTCGGAAACCCAAAGAGGGGTCGCTATGAGTTGGGTCCAACTCGAGGGCACATAACCACAAGATAGACATGGAACTCCAAGATTGACTTGAATAAAGATCTTCCTAGTCAAGTAAGTATGTCATGTTACCACAAAACCAAAAAAACCAAACCCACTGCCATAGCAACTACCACTGGGTTTCCAAGGCTGTGAATCTTTATGGAAGTAGATTGCCTCACCTTCCTCTTGTGGATTAACTGGTGGGTTGAACCACCAATCTTCAGTTAGCAGCCAAATGCCTTACCCACTATACCACCAGAGCTCTCTCATGTCACCACATATGTATGTCTATCCCATTTTCAGATAGTTCTGCTACTGAAAAGATAGAAGTTAAAAAAAATCTTTTTTAAAAACCACTTTGGCACCTAAGTTAGTACTTGCTGATTTGGATTTATTTGATGTATCCTTCCCTTCTACTCAGAATTATCAATGGATTGCATTCTCCACATCCCTGATCAGTTTTTTGAGCTTGCATGCTAAATTCTTATGCCATCCATGTTATTTGCATTTAATGTACCAATAAACATATTATATCAATAAAATATGGTTTAATTATTAAATAACAATAAGCCAAGAAATAAACCAATGGCAAATATGTCATTTGGTTCCTAAATATAAAATTAACTCCTTCCATTTAGTGATTCACTGTTTTGACATGATGACAAACACTGGAAGTTAATTAATTACAACTATCCTGTATGACGGATGAGACAATATGCTAACCTGCTATTTCTACAATTCAGCATTTTTCATTAAACCCACAGTATGGACATTATGGTCACTTTCTGCACTTCTTGGCTTCTCTCTCTGCCACTTCAGCCTCACTAGTACAACTCACTGCTTATACTGTTTTCTAGTCTGTTTCTCGGTGAAAAGTACAGACTGAGGAAAACAGACACAAGTACTTGGCCACAATCACAGCTGCCAGTACTAAGTACTTCTGCAGTTTACACCATATAGTTTCATAAAGAAGAATGACAACCTGAAAAGATTACTGCTTTATAACCTTTATCATGTATTTCTAGCTTATTAATTATCACAAGAATCAGAAAGAAAATGAAATATCCTATCATTTTATTCTATAAAACTATACTTGAACTATTTTAGAAATAGTCTAAGATTTATATATACAGCATATAAAATTTTCTTATTGCCACAAAAATAAACTGATGAACGTTTCATGAGAAACAGAAAGCAGCAGAATTAAATGACTTTAATATGTTTATAACACTGTATTCTGATGAAGGGACATATGTCCAACAAACATAAACACTGAAGAAGTATCATATTATAGACAGAATACTAATATAAGCTCACAATACCATCAGGAAGATGATCGGTAGACACTTTTTGCATGATGTTTCTCGTAATATTAGTCACGGGAGTATATCCAAGAATTAGGTTAGAGAGGATAGATTTGTCCATAGGATTAAGTTCTATATCAGGCACTTCTTCGTATTTCTTATTTGGATGCAGCATGCTAATTAATATTAACCAGAATAAAAAAAATAGTGGAAAAAGAATTTCCTATAATAAAGGAAAGAAACAAAGTGATTATAAGATGTGACAATGGCAGCAAAAATCACCAGGATTTCTATGCAAGTATTATTAATAATTTAAAAAAAAAAAAAAAAAAGAGAGAGAGAGAGAAATTTGGGTCTTTCTTCTTTAGTACAGAGAGCCCTGATGGTGCAGTGGTTAAAGTGCTCGGCTGCTAACCAAAATGTCAGAGTTTTTAACTCAGCAGCTGCTCTGTGGGAGAAAGATGGGGCAATCTGCTTCC
>NW_006921605.1:13833023-13836484 GCF_000298275.1 Orycteropus afer afer | reverse complement strand
AAAAAAAAAAAAAAAAGAAAGCATACTTTAATTACACCTAAATTTTACTTCTAAAACTATGCTCAGTTGTGTTCCATAGTCAGTTTTAATAGGGATGACCTATCGTTTCACCTTGCTGTTTACTTGTTCTGTTGATTTCTGGAGATGTATTTCATTCTTTGAAATTCTTATTAGCTAAGAATTATAAAACTCTGGTTAGCCAGAGTTCTTATCTTCTTTTCCCTCTTTAACTTTAAAAGTAACTAGTGGACCATGGGAATCTCAGCCTACATGATCATGAGACCAGAAGAACTAGAAGGTGCCTGGCTACCACTGTCAACCACTCAGAAAGGGATCGGAGCAGGAGATCCTGGATAGAATGGGAGAGCAATGTGGAACAAAAGTAAAAATCATAAAGAAGACCAGATTTACTGGTCTAACAGAGCCTGGTAAGACCCTCAAGATTATGGCCTTTAGATACCCTTTCAGGTCTGGAGTTGAAATCATTCCTGTGGTTTCCAGCCAACAATAGACAGGCATATAGCATGAACATTTTTATCAGGTAGATATACTCCTTACAGCGATCAATCATGGGGAAACAGAAGAGCAGTATTTGTACAGGGTGATAGCTCAGGGGGCAAGAATTTAAAGGAAAGAAGGACACAGGGAGGCAGTGGGAAGAGAGCTATTATATTGTGGAGAATTGTACTCAATGTCACGGAACACAATGTGTATGAACTGCTGAATGGAAAATGAATTTGCTCTGTAAACTTTCACTCAAATCACAATAAAAAACCAAATCAAAGTAATACACTTGTTGGTAGAAATATGGGCCATAATTTTGGTAATCTTGGAAAACTCAATATGGAGACCATGAAGTGAAAGTGGGGGTGGGGGGGTGGGGCAATAAAATAGAATAATGTTCCATCAAGTTTTCTATGGAATGTTCATCCATGAAACATCAATTTGGGAAATGCATGCCTAAAGATTTGAAATAAAGTACTGATGTTTAGAAATTAACTGAATTCTAGAATCATTATTACATTTTTTTTTTTTAACATTTAGAAAGTATTAGGTTATTGGGATATTTCTAAGAAAGATGGGGCAATTTACTTCTGTAGTGATACTGCCTGGGAAATCCAAGGAGGGGTTGCTATGAGTTGGGTCCAACTCGATGGCACATAACAACAACAACAACAACATGGCAAATACAGGAGCTCTGGTAGCATAGTGACTAAGGCACTTGACTGCTACCCAGGAAGCTGGCAGTTCAAACCCACCAGCCACTCCTCAGAAGGAGGATGAGGCAATCTACTTCCATAGTGGTACTGCCTCAGAAACCCAAGGAGGGGTTGCTATGAGTCGGGGGCTGACTCGACAGTATGCAGCAGCAGCAGCATGGCAAATACAGTACAATTTTACTTTACAAGCAAATTAAAGGGACCTAAAGAAGTAAAATTATAATTAAAATGTACTGAGCAAAATAAATCAGAACATATCAGAACAAAATAAACTTTAACAAGGCATAAGAAAACTTTACCTTTCTTGTTTAGCTTACCTGAACACTACTTTTTTTAGTCCTGCACTTAATTAGATAATTCTTCAGTAGGAGTGTTCTGGTCTGTCTCCAAACTCCCACCTCCCTAATTGCAGTGGCCATGTTTTCTGGATCAATCTATTTAAGGAGAAATGAAAAAACAAAAAATCAAAAAGCACATATTAAAACCAAACGTTAAGGCACGTACCATTTTTAATGGCAAAATCAAACGAACAACAAAGGTTTCAGTTCCAGGCAAGATGAGTTAAGGGCACTTTAAACTCCTACCTGGGGACCATGGAGCTGCAATCTGAGATGTCTGAAAAGTAAACTGTATCAACAAAACATTTTCACCAGAATTTGAAATACCACCAAACCAGCCATGACCTTGTCACTTTCTCTCCTCTGGTATGCTCAGATAGAACTCAATGCACCAGAAGTGGCCATGGAGCACAGATAGCTCCAGAACAATCCCTCTAGTTCTGGCTTGAGGAGTAGGAAAGAGAACTCTTGACGCTCAAAGAGAATATGGAAATACCCCATCTTTATTTTCTTTTTTACATTCTCCTATGCTCCAACCCCCAAGTAATCCTATGGTAGCAGTGGCTGACTCTAACAGTGAAAGCATACCACGACCAAAACTCAGAAGCAGTAAACTGTTCCTCTCCACTCAGTGAACGAAGGCTCCAAGAGGGTTGCTTTTCTTCATCTGTGCTTTTGCCAGATAGAGGGGGGAAAAATGAACAAAGCCTCAGAGATCCTGTGGGACATTAACAAAAGATCTAACATTTGTGTTATCAGAGTCCCAGAAGAAGAGGAGAAAAAGTGCTAATGCTGGGGGGAAAAAACTAGACAATCACTGGCTGAAAATGTCCCAAATTTTTCAAGACATAGAGAGATGCATGGGAGGTATAGACAACAAAGGTGAACCCTTTTGCACATACAGTACTATGTTGTAAGTGAAGGCAAACATTGATCTACTGGTGGATAGATGGGTTTACAGGCTGAACTATTCTAGGAAGCGGGTAGTGTGCCCATGATCATGTATAGTGTTGGCAGACAATGTTTCTCCAAGTGTATTTGTAAAAGGGCAAGGTTGTAGTCACTTCTTGGCCAGAGCCAGCTATCCAGAGGTAGCAAGTAGTTGGACCTACGAGCTTAGGACCATGGTCACAAAGGATATCAAGCCCAACTAGCATAACATACTACACAAAAACATTGTTCCACATCCTACTCTGGCGAGTAGTGACTAGGATCTTAAAAGCTTGTAAGTAGCCACCTAGATGCAACAATGGGTCTCTCCTAATGCAGAGCAAAGAAAAATGAAGAAAACCAAAGACACATGGAAACAATCAGTTGAAGGGACTGGTACACCATGTGATCCTCAGCCTTTATGACTATGAGACCAGAAGAAGTAGATGGTGCCCAGCTACCACTATTAACCACTCAGAGGGGGACCTATATAGGAGATCCTGGATAAAGTGGGAGAACAATGTGGAACAAAACACAAAATAATTTTTTTAAAAAAGGGACCATGTTTGCTGGTCTGATAAAGCCTGGTGGAACCCCTGAGACTAAGGCCCCTAGCTGCCCTTCAGGTCTAGAACTGAACCCACTCCTGTGACTTCCAGTCAAACAAAAGACAGGCATATGAGCTGCACATTTACATTAGGCAGATACACTCCTTGGAGAGATCAATCATGGGCTAATAGAAGGGCCCGTGTGTTCACAGGGAGACAGCTCGGGTGGCAGGAGTGCATGGGAAGGAAGGACACAGAGAAGAGCCAACTATGGGGAGGAAGTGGGAGGGAAGCTGTTGCATTGTGGGAAACTACAGTCAATGTCATGAGACAAAGTGTATGTGAGCTCCTGTATGAAAAATGAATTTGTTCTGGAAACTTTCACCCAAATCACAATAAAAAATTTTTTTAAAAAATTTGTCAAT
>NW_006921605.1:13808429-13832293 GCF_000298275.1 Orycteropus afer afer | reverse complement strand
AAACTGTGGTCAATGTCATGAGACAAAGTATATGTAAACTGCTACATGGAAAGTGAATTTGCTCTGTAAATCTTCACCCAAATCACAATAATAATAAAAAAAAAAAAAGAATAAAAAAAAAATTTTGTCAAGAGGTCAAAGCTGCAGGTTCAAGAAGTTCGGTGAACCACAAACAGTATAAATGGAAGGAAAGCCATACCCACAAACACTGTGGAAACTAAAACAAGATGGAAGCATTTGTATCAGGTCTGGAGAACATGGCCAAGGCCTGGTTTCACAGGACAAAAGTTTAAGATAATAAATAATCTAACCTTTAGAGGCAGTAAGTAGACTGTTTCTTTAGATTTACGTGTAACCAACATCCTGAGTCTTTGTTGCTGTTAGGTGCCGTCAAGTCAATTCTGTCTCCTAGCAACCCTGTGGACAACAGACTGAAACACTGCCCAGTCCTGGGCCATCCTCACAATCCTTGCTATGCTTGAGCCCATCACTGCACCCACTGTGCCAATCCATCTCGTTGAGGGTCTCTCTCTTTTTTCGCTGACCCTCCACTTTACATAGCATGAAATACTTCACCAGGGACTGGTCCCTTCTAACAATATGACCAAAGTAGGTGAGGCAAAGTCAAAGTCTGGCCATTCTTGCTCTAAGGAGTATTCCAGCTGTACTTCTTCCAGGACGTATTAGTTCATTCTTCCGGCAGTTCATGGCATTTTCAGTATATTTCACGAACCCACAATTCAAAGGCATCAATTCTCCTTCAGTCTTCCTTATTCACTGTCCAGCTTTCACATGCATATGAGGTGATTGAAAGTACCATGGGTTGGGTCAGGCGCACATTTATCTTCAAAGCAACATCCTGCATCTGTAGCCCCTACGTTTCAAATAGGTGCCTAGCCATCTAAAGACCTCCATCAGCAGGCACTGAGCCCCTGGAGACCTGCACTATCTTCTTAGCAAAATGGACATTTCTAAATAAGAAAAGACTTCAGAGACATTTTCATGAATATCTCAAGACTAACCACCTTAATTTCCCAGACTATTCTTCGTTCCTGGAACTATGAAGTTCCTCATACTGCACCATTTCTTTGGAGTACTCTGCCCAATTTGCAAATTAGATGATCGACTGATAAAGCTTTAGCAGTACTTTAACTTTTGTCCTGCTCTTAGAAATTCTTTCACAACATAATCAAATTGCTGAAAAATAAAGACAACACAATGAAAAATCCTGAAGGCCATCATAATATAACAAGGCATTGTTGTTGTTGTTGTTATGTGTCGTGAGTTGGACCCAACTCATAGTGACCCCTCCTTGGGTTTCTGAGGCAGTATCACTACGGAAGTAGATTGCCCCATCTTCCTTCCGAGGAGTGGCTGGTGGGTTTGAACCTCCAGCCTTCTGGTTAGCAGTCAAGTGCCTTAGGCACTATGCTACTAGAGTTCCTAACAAGGTATTGGGAAATAATGATTTGGATGAGAGCCAGTTTCTCGTAAGAAACTATGGAGAACTGAAGGAAGTAGCACCTTTGTAAAGTGCTGAAAGAAAGTATTTGTCAATCCAGAGTTCTCTATCCTGTGAAAGTAGCCTTCAAAAATGAAAGCAAAACATTTACAGATGAAGAGAAACTAAGGAAATTCATTGCCAGAAAATCTGCTTTAAGTAATTACTAAAGGAAATTCTTTAAACAGAAGATAAATGATACCAAAAGAACACCTAAAACATGAGAAATTAAAGAACAACAGAAAATGGCAAAGAGCTGGGTTAATACAGTAGACTGTTTTTCTTGAGCTTTTAAGTATGTTTGATAGTTGAAAGAAAAAATTTTAACTTTGTCTGAAGAAAATTTCAATTTATGTAGATGTAACATGTAAGACTAAAACTGTTATCGAAGTGGGGAGCATAAAGGACCAATATGGTGATAAAGTTTCTACATTCCACTTACAATGGCAAATTATAATTCTAAGTAAACTGTAAAAAGTAGAGCATGTGCATTTTGTTGCAATCCCTAGAGCAAACCACTTTACAAAACAAAACCCTAAATTTAAAAGGAGATCATCAAAACACAAAAGAAAACTTTAAATGGAATACTAAAATATGATTCAATACTCCAAAAAACAGGAAACGGAAAACAAATACAAGAACAGATGGAAAACCAGAAACCAAATAAAATGGTAAACCTAAATCTAAACATACAATAATTATATTAAATGCATATGATCTAAAAGCACTACTTAAAAACATCACCAGAATGAATTTTAAAAAATAAATACACACTGTCTACAAAAAACTCACTTCATACACAAAATGATACAAAACCCTAAAAAAAAAAAACCAAACCCACTGTCATTAAGTCATTTACAACTCATAACAACACTATATGGCAGAGCAGAACTGCCCCTTAGGGTTTCCAAGGCTGTAAATCTTTATGAAAGCTGACTGCCACATTCTTCTCCTGTGGAGCAGTTGGAATGTTCAAACCACCAACCTTCCAGTTAGCAACTGAGCATTTAACCCCTGTGCCACCAAGGCTCCTATATAATGATATAAAAAAACAAAACTAAACTCATTGTCATTGAGTCAATGCCAATTCATAGTGACCTCCACTGGGTTTCCAAGGCTGTAAATCTTTATGGAAGTAGATCTTCCCATCTTTCTTCTGCGGAGCAGCTGGTAGGTTTGAACTGCTGACCTGGTTAGCAGCCAAATAAATGCCTTATCCACTACATTACCCGAATTCCTTATACAATGATATATAAAAACCAAACTCAATGACATTGAGTCATTTCTGACTCATAGCGACCCCCACTGGGTTTCCGAGGCTATAAATCTTTATGGACTTCGATCGCCTCATCTTCCTTCTGTAGAACAGCTGATAGGTTTGAGCTGATATTTGGTTAGCAGTCAAGTGCCTTATCTTCTACACCACCAGAGCTCATGATATGTTGTTGTTGTTGTGTGCCGTTGAGTCGGCCCCGACTCATAGTGACCCCTCCTTGGGTTTCCGAGGCAGTATCACTACGGAAGTAGGATTGCCCAACCTTCCTTCCGAGGAGTGGCTGGTGGGTTTGAAACGCCAGCCTTCTGGTTAGCAGTCAAGTGCTTTAGCCACCGTGCTAGCTCATGATATTTTTGTTGTTGTTGTTGTGTGCCGTTGAGTCGGCCCCGACTCATAGTGACCCCTCCTTGGGTTTCCGAGGCAGTATCACTACGGAAGTAGGATTGCCCAACCTTCCTTCCGAGGAGTGGCTGGTGGGTTTGAACCGCCAGCCTTCTGGTTAGCAGTCAAGTGCCTTAGCCACTATGTTACCAGAGCTCCCAGCTCATGATATAGGGAGCTTAAAAATAAAAGAATGGAAATATCACACAAACACTAAAAGAAAGCTAGAGTAACTAAACTAGCATCAAAGTGGACTTCAGAGCAAAGAAAATCATCAGGGATAAAGAGAGACATTACATATGACAAATGGGTCAGTTCACCATGAAGATATAACAATCCAAAATGTTTACGCCTCTGTGGTGGTTATGTTTGTGTGTCAACTTGGCTGGGCCTGGCTGAGTGGCTGGGCAGCTAGCTGGTGGTAGTTATTCCCCATGATGAGACTGGCAATCAACTCCATGATGGGATCTACCACAAGCAGCTGAGTAGCTGCCTTTGGGATGTGGTCTGCTTCCTGTATATAAGAAGCCTTGGGGAATGGCTCTAGTTTATGGCACGCTTGGACCTCGCATGTAGCTGTGTCTTTCTTGAGCAGCCTGCCATGCTCTGCCGACCTGGGGACTCACAATGGACTTGAACTAATGGCCTGCTGTGTGGTTTGGTAACACTGGACTGTGCCTTTTTATTTGTCAACGTCAGGTTTGTCAGCCTCAGCAGCCAGCAGCTGTTTGAGTGAAGAAATGCCTCTAGCTCCAGTGGGCCGGAGGCAGAACTGGACCCCAAGGTTGAGGGGCTTTCACCCAGCCCCTAGAGCCTGGCACTTTGCACTTGGACTTAAAGCCTCCAAATTGTAAGAATAAACTCCTGTTTGTTAAGGCCATCCCATTTGTGGTATATTTCTTGTCAGTGGCACTAAGAAACCAGAATAGCCTCCAACAACAGACCTTCAAAATTCATGAAGCAAAAACTGTCAGAAGAGAAATCCACAATTACAGTCGAAGACTTCAACACTTCTTTATCAATACTAGAACTAATACAAAATCAACAAGATGTAAGGGAACCAACTGGATCTAAATATGTAAAGCATGCTCTACCTCTATTAGTAATAAAAGAAATACAGACTCCAACAAGGAGATATGATTTTGCTAAATAGATTATCAAAGTAAAGTATGAGAGGACAATAGAAGCACATGGGAAAAAGAGCAGTCAGTCACAAACACCTTGCACACTGTAGTTGTTAGTTCCTGTTGAGTTAATGCTGACTCATGGTAACCTCACATGTGCAGCACAGAACTGTTCCCATTAACGTTTTCAAGGTTGCAACCTTTCAGAAGATCATCAGGCCTGTCTTCTGAGGCATCTCTGGGTGGGTTCGAACTGACCTTTCAAGCAATTAACTCTTTGTGTCACTTTAGTAGCACTGTAAAATTGGCAAAACTTTTATGTAGCATAATCTAAAATTATAATTTTAAATGTACATGCATTTGGCAATTACATTTTATGAACTTTTCTGACAGAAATTCTCAGTCAAGGATGTAAAGATTTATAACTAAAAACTTCACTGAAGTATTGAATTAGTGGTAACAACCCAAGTGTTGATTAGTAGAGATGCATATAAACAATCAAATAGTATGTAGTCAATGTACATAACACATATTTATAGAGCTACAACTCTCACACAGAGAGGTACCTGATTTTCCACTAAGCAAAAAATCAGGTTGTGAGTGATCCTGCCTCTATTTAAAAAACAGTATATATAAGCATAGAACATGGCATCAGGATTGGGGGAAGACTCATTAACCACATGTGATACGCAGATGACACATCCTTGCTTGCTGAAAATGAAGACGACTTGAAGCACTTACTGATGAAGATTAAAGACTACAGTCTTCAGTATGGATTACACTTCAACATAAAACAAACATCCTCACAACTAGACCAATAAGCAATGTCATAATAAATGGAGAAAAGATTGAAGTTGTCAAAGATTTCATTTTATTTGGATACATAGCCAAAATCCATGTAAGCAGCAGTCAAGAGAACAGATGTCATACTGAACTGAGTAAATCTGCTGCATGGGACCTATTTAAAGTGTTAAAGAGCAAAAAGTCATTTTGAAAAGTTAAAAAAAAAACAAAACCCAAACTCACTGTCGTAGAGTCAGTTCAACTCATAGCAACCCCTCCATGGACCCTCCTTGGGTTTCCGAGGCGGTATCTCTACAGAAGCGGATTGCCCAATCTCCATTCCGAGGAGTGGCTGGTGGGTATGAACCACTAGCCTTCTGGTTAGCAGTCACATGCCTTAGGCACAACACCACCAGCTCCCTCTGAAGAGTAAGGTGCATGTAACTCAAGCCATAGTATTTTCACTTGCCTCATAAGCATGTGAAAGCTGGACATGAATAAGGAAGACCAGAGAAGAATTGATGCTTTTGAATTGACAAAGAATACTGAAAATAGCATGAAAGAATGAACAAATCTGCCCTAGAAGAGCAGCAGGAATGCTCCTTAGAAGTGAGAATGGCCAGATTTCATCTCCTGTACTTTGGTCAACCATTCCCTGGAGATGGATATCATACTTGGTAAAGCAGAGGGTCAGAAAGAAAGAGGGAAACCTTCAATGAGCTGGACTAAAGCTGCAACGATGGGCTCAAGTATAGCAAGGACTGTGAGGATGGCAAAGGGCCCATCAGTGCTTCGCTCTGTTGTACACAGGGTCACCATGAGTCAGAGCCTACTTAACGGCAACCAACAACTAACAACAAGCACAGACCTATCTTGACAAATACAGACTAGATACTCAACTGCTATTATCTCTAAGCACTTTCACTTTCCATTTTATTTGCTTCTGTACTGATTAATATATTTAAATTATAATTTTTAAAAAATGGTGAAATACTCCTTTTTAAAAATGAAATAAGCAAAAATGAAAGAAAAAACGTAGTTAAGGTGAATGTACTATGAGGAGAAGTAAACTGTGGTGCATCTATATAAAGAATAATGTGATGCCATTAAAAATCATTTAATGGATCCATCTCAATCCTCAGAGTAAAATAAAACTGAACTCAAAAGAGAAGTGGCCAAAGTTTCAATTGCAATCTCCATGATCCCTATCCAAATCTGCTTATCCCAGTAACCTAGGATCTCTGCATACCCAGAGGTTTGGGGAGGGCAGCTTAGACACAAAGAAGGTCCTGTAAAACCTTCCAGAGTAATTGGTCCTGCCTTGTTTTACATAAATTACCTACTGACTGGGGCTGCTGATATGACTCCCCTTCAAAACAGAGACAATCTGCTCCCAACTGGCTGGCTGTCTCCACTTAGATAGAAAAACAGGCAACTTTTTAGAGGCAGTGTGTCTTCTCCAAAAAAGAGGATATATGTAATTAAAGTTTGGCTTAAATAAGCACCTTTATTTATATGCTGAGGAGAAAGACTAGAAAACACATTAAAAAAACATTTTGATAATGTGATGTGGAGGAGCTCTGGTAGCATCCGACTCGACAGCAAATAACAGCACAATGTGATGTGGACATCTTTTACTTTCTTTGTGCTTTTCTCTATTTTTCCCAGTAATACGTATTTATATAATTTAAAAAATAATTAAAAAGTAGGCAAACTTAGTAAAAATACTAAATGAATAATTTAACAAACTGTAAACCCAAACTTCTTTTTTAAAAAAGCAGTCAAGAGTAGAGGAGACATCTGCTAACAGCCTTGTTAATGTTTCATCAGATCAGTAAAGAATCTATAAGCAAAAAAAAAAAAGAAGAAGACGACAACGACGATGACAACATGAAAGACCACACTCATTCAGGGATATTTGTTACAAAATAAACATAGAAACACTAACCAACAAAGCAGGAACATTCTCAAGCTCTCTGCCAAAAAGGAATTGATTTAGTGGTACCATTAAATTATTCATTCAAATTGAATGCTGCATGCTTAATTCTTCATTTTTGGATAACAGACAACTTTCAGAGTAGCTGATGGACTCACAGTATCTTTCCTTCTTTGAGAACTGCTCCCTGAACTCCGGGCTGAGTCTCTAATAGCCGGAGCTCTGGTGGCGTAGTGTCTAAGGCATTTGACTACTAACCCAGAGGCTGGCAGTTCAAACCCACCAGCCACTCCTCGGAAGGAAGACTGGGCAATCTACTTCCATAGTGCCTCAGAAACCCAAGGAGGGGTCGCTATGAGTTGGATCCGACTCGACGGCAGTGAGTGAGTGAGTGTGTAAACTACTTGAACCTGCCTAGATATGTTACTCCACTCCTAGAAAAAAACTTGTTAAAGCAGAACTAAACCCTAATCCCCCTTCTCCAACACAACCATCATCATCAACACCACCCTAACCAACATCATCACCACTACCACTGAATTGTATCAAGTAAATTCTTTCCTGGCAGTATGGAATCATGGAAACTGAGCTACATTAATGACATGAAAGCAAGTTCATAAGTTCTTGCTACTGAGGTATCCCTAAAGGTGTCCGGTTATCTACTATGCTGAAAAATTGCTTTTTCTTCCTTGGAGTATGTGAAACACCCAAACCAATATAACAGTACTATCCATTCTTAAATCCATGGTTAGAATACTCATGAAAAGTTAGAACAGTGACTTTCAAAGTAGAGTGGAAAAAATGAAGAGTATTATTAAAAAATACCTGCCTCTCTTAAAGCAAATGGTTTGAGGTGACCTCTCAAAATGGTTCACTATTCACTTGACCTGGAAAACCCCACAAAATTACGCAAATCAAGAGGTTCAAATCTTCTGGTCCTTTTTAGGAACACTCATGAAACTGCCCAGGCCATCAAGAGGGTGCATACACAAAAGCTACCAAGTATATGAATGATGGGAGCTCTGGTAGTGTAGTGCCTAAGGCATTTGACTGCTAACCAGAAAGAAGGATAGCGGTTCAAACCCATCAGCCACTCCTCAAAAGGAAGATTGGGCAATCTACTTCCATAGTGATATCACCTTAGAAACCGAAGGAGGGGCACTATGAGTGAGATCCAACTCAGTGGCAGTGGGTTTGATTTGGTTTTGTATATGAATGATGTGACTTTACCAAAGAAGCAATGTGTGCTGCTCTGACGTTACAATAATGGATAGAGTTGGTAGGTATGCCCAGGCCAAACAGTGCAGCTGGATAGAGTTGGGGCCCAAAAAGAGTGCTGAATTTTTGCTGCATATGCTTAAAAATGCAGAGGGTAATGCTGAAGTTAAGGGCTTAGATGTAGATTCTCTGGTCAGTGAGCATAACTAGGTAAGCCAATCTCCCAAGATGCGCTGACATACTTACAGAGATCATGGCTGTTTTAACCCATACATGAGCTCCCCTGCCACACTGAGGTCATCCTTATTGAAAACAGAATAGATTGTTCCTAAACCCGAAGAAAATCTATCCCAGAAGAAACAAGAAACAAAAACTTATGGTTCAGGAGTAATGTAAGCATAAAATAAAATGCAAATAAAAGTAAAACAAATAAACCAAATGCCTTCCTGTCTCCCCTCTCTGGTAGGGTAGAATACCAATAACACTAATGGGAGAGTGTATACCACACATACAACAGTTACCATTGAGTCAATTCCAACTCATGGTAACTCCATGAATGTCACAGTAGAACTGGTTTTCAACAGCTGATTTTCAGAAGTAGAACACCAGGTCTGTCTTTCAAGACCTCAGGGTGGACTCAAACCCCCAACGTTTCAGTTAGCAGCCACATGTGCTGTCTGCATCACTCAGGACTCCTCATGGAAGTGTATACAGCACATAAAAAGTTGAGAACCACTGTTGTGAAGTTTTAAAGTAGCTCAAATATAATATTAACAGGCTGATGTTTCTGCATAAGTTCTACAATAACCTGTCAAAGAAGCCACTTCAGTATCTATTCAGCCCTCGGTTTTGTCCTCTTTCTTCCAAAATGCATAGCCCCTTCATAAGCAAAAAATGCTCTCCTGTTATTTTTCCTTTCATCCCTTCACTCTTCAGTCTAGGTAGACTGATTTGGGGTTTTCCCCCTATGGTCATTTTTCCTTAAATGTCATGTCCAGGACTACTTTGTGTCCAGGTCTCTCAGAGAATATTTTCTATTTTGCAGATAATCTCATCAATCTGATGTTAGGAGCTCATCTGTCCTCACTTGTCATCTATTTTAGTCTTTCTCCTCCAAAAAAAGATTCCAAATCAACACAAAAATAAATTGAGCTAACAATTCATTTAATAATTATAAAAGGGGGATATCACATCTAAACTTTATTTTGATACTTTACAGACTTCTACTCTGAATTCAAATAATACTTTGCTGAGAACAGCTTATCAAGTAAAATTTACTTATTATCAAGTAAAATTCCTACTTTTGGTCTTCACCTACTTCCAGCCTGGAATGTTGTTGTGTGTCATCGAATCGGACCTGAGTCATAGCAACCCCTTCTTGGGTTTCTGAGGCAGTATCACTACAGAAGTAGATTGCCCTATCTTCCTTCTGAGGAGTAGCTTGTGGGTTTGAACCACCAGCCTTCTGGTTAGCAGTCAAGGGCCTTAGGCACTACGCTACCAGGGCTCCCCCAGCCTGGAATAGTAGGTATTTAAATTGAGAGGTGGCAAAACTGATTGAGTGGCACACAATAACAACTAACATTTAGGAACCTTCCTGTCCACATCTGACAGTATACATCCTCCCCTAACACATGCACACAATTAAAGCAAGAAGGCTATGGTAAACCCAGGCAGCATTTTCAAACATGTTGAGTTGCTGTTTTCAGGTGCCGTTGAGTTGATTCCAACTCATAGCAACCCTACATGCAACAGAACAAAACACTGTCCAGTCCTGGGTCATTCTCACAATCCCTGCTCTGCTTGAGCCCATCCCTGTAGCCACGGTGTCAGTCCATCTCACTGAGGGTCTTCTCCTCTTTTGCTGACCCTCTACTTTACCACGCATGATATCCTTCTCCAGGAACTGGTCCCTTCTGACAACATGACTAAAGTAGGCAATATGAAGCCTGGCCATTCTCACTTCTAAGGAGCATTCCAGCTGCACTTCTTCCAGGACAGATTTGTTTGTTATTCTGACAGTCCATGGCTTTTCAGTGTTCTTGAATACTGTTAAGTATTCTGATTGAGAGAGAATCTCAAATATAAAGTTGGGTACTAAAACTACAATCAGTAAATACTTAATTTTTTATTGTAATTTGGGTGAAATTTTACAAAGCAGATTCAGTTTACATTCAACAGTTCATATACAATTTGTTTTGTAACACCAACTACAGTCCCCACAATGTAACAGCTCTTCTGCCACCTCTTCCCTGTGGTTACCCCTCCACTGTGTCCTTCACTCCTAATACTCCTGTCTCCCTTACTCTCTCCCTGTGTAAATGATACCCTTCTTATCTCCCATGGTTGATTGTTCTAAGGAGTGCATCTCCCTGGTGTAGTTTCAGTTTATAGGCCTATTGTTTGGCTGAAAGCCAGAGGAGTGAGTCCTCTAGGCCTGAAGGGTGACTAGGGGCCATAGTCTGGGGGGTTACACCATTTTCTATCTGACCAGTAACGCTGGTCTTTTTTAAGTTTTCAAAAATTTTTTCCACATTTTTCTCCCATTCTATCCAGGATCTCCAATTTTGATCTGTACCTAAGTGGTCATGGTGTGCCTTAGATTTCAAATTTGTAAAATGGAGTAACAATAGTACTCCCCATCTCTTTTGGTTACAGCAATCAAAAGAATACATATAAAGGTGAAAACAGTGCTTGATACAAGGCAAATAATTCATATATCTTGATTGCTCCTGAACAAAAAAGTGGTCTAACTAACATCCTCAAAGAATTGGAGAGTATTATATTCATGGGGAAAAAAAGACAATTAAGAAAAAAATGATTAAAAAACTTAGAAATGAAGTAATAGACTAGTAGAAGCAAAAGGCTCAACAGAGGGAACATATGACACAATAAATGCATTGAAGGCAAATTAGAGAGAGAGATTGATGACTGAGTCTAGGCAATCCCCCAGAATGGCAGAAGGCTAGTGGTTTCAAATCACCAATCTTTAGGTTAACAGATATATATATATATATATATATATACACACACACACACACACACACACACACACAAAAGACTGAGGTTGTCAAGGATTTCATTTTACTTGGATCCATAATCAATACCCATGGGAGCAGCAGTCAAATCAAATGATGTATTGCATTGGACAAATCTGCTTTCAAAGATCTCTTTAAAGTGTTAAAAAGCAAAGATGCTACTTTGAGGACTAAGGTGCGCCTGATCCAACCCAGGGTATTTTCAACAGCTTCATACATACATGAAAGCTGAACAATGAATATGGAAGACCAAAGAATAACTGATGCCTTTGAATAATGGTGTCAGCCATACTGACTATGCCATGGACTGCCAGAGGAACAAACAAATCTCTCATGGAAGAAGTACAGTCAGAATGCTCCAGAGAAGTGGAGATGTCAACACTCTGTCTCACGTACTATGGACATGTTATCAGGAGGGCCCAGTCCCCAGGACAGGACATGATGCTTGGTAAAATGGAAGGTAAGCGAAAAAGAGGAAGACCCTCAACGAGATGGACTGATAGAGTGTCTACAACAATGGGTCCAAATACAGCAATGATTATGAGGCTGGAACAGGACTGGGCAGTGTTTCATTGTATCATACACAGAGTCACTCCGAGTCGGAACCAACTCGTTAGCATCTAACAACAACAACACATTTAATACTGACTGTAAGTGGGAACAGAATCCTATGAAGGGACCATATCCAAGAGTCACTCACTATCACCAGAGTCAATTCAAGCTGATGGAAGAGTTGGAAATGGTGAAGATCATACATTAAAAATTTAGCAGCTTTCTGGTAGACAACTCAGATAAAACCTCCTCTTTCACAACATATACCTGAAGATGATCCTTGACAGTAAAAGTTAACAACTGAATACAACACAATAAAATTTTAAATTGTCTTTTTTTAACAAGTTAGTGTTTAGAATGTTTATTAAACAATGCTTGATGTAGTTCTAACTCACAGTTTTGCTAATGCAATCAACACTTTTAAAACTTCTAAACAAAGCCAGTCCTTAATACTGAAGAACAATGGCAGATATGAAAATAAAGGTGAAAAATTATTAAAAGAAAAATGTTTCCAGTTACCTTCCATTGCTCCACAGAATACCCAGGGGGTGCATTAAGTTTGCTGTAAAACTTTAAATAATAATTAACCATTTAACTTAACCATGCTGCTGTTGTTAGCTGCCATTGAGTCCATGTTATAGAGGCAAACTGCTTCATAGGGTTTTCTTATACGTAATCTTTACAGAAGCAGATCACCAAGTCTTGAAGTTTAATAAAATTTTTAACTTTTCTGTTTGTAGTAGCATTTCTTTCTTAAGATAAAATTAATTAAAATAATTCATACTAAAGCTAATAAATTACAAAACAAACTTGAAGCCTACAAAAGACCATCTTCCTCTTCTAGCATATGAATAATTTGCTTAGATAAAGACCAGGAGTTTGGTCCAGTATAGTTGCCACCATGTTGACACCAACTCATAGGAACCCCATGTGTGTCAGACTACAACTGAGCTCCATGAGGTTTTCAGTGGTTGATTTTATGCAAGCAGATGGTCAGGCCTTTTTTTAGAGGCACTCTTGGGTGGACTCAAACTTACAACCTTTCGGTTAGTAGCCAAGCATGTTAACTGTTTGCGCCATCCAGTCATAGCAACTCCATCTCATCATCTAAAATTCAATATAAAAATTTATTGATTTAAGTAAATAAGGCTGGAGGTTCAAACCTACCAGCCACTCCTTGGAAGGAAGATTGGGCAATCTACTTCTGTAGTGATACCACCTCGGAAACCCAAAGAGGGATCGCTATGAGTCGGATCTGACTCAACGGCAGTGAGGTTTTTTTTTTTTTTTATTACTAAGTAAATATTGATTACTACATTCAAATGCTATGAAACATATTTCATGTTTATAAAAATATATATACATAAGTTTTAAAAAGTTATTTAGACTGTATGAGCTTGTTTTAATTAAACAAAATAAGAAATTTGAAAACTATAAAAATATTTTTAAATCTAAGGTATTCATCATATTTATTGCTTTTGTTAAAGCAGTGCTTTTCTTAGGGAAAAAAATCATCGTTTATGTAACATTACAATTACCTCCTTCAAATATTTTTAGCTAATGAAAGAACTCAATGCACAGTACTGAAAAAAACTCACTGCCATCTAGTCAATTCTGACTCATAGTCCAATTCTAAAGGACAGAGTAGAACTGCCCCATAGGGTTTCCAAGGCTGTAAATTTTTATGGAAGCAGACTGCCACATCGTCCTCTTGCAGAGTGGCTGGTGGGTTTGTACTGCCAACCTTTCAGTTAGCAGCCAAGCATTTAACAACAGTGCCACCAGGACTCATTCACAATACTGTTGTTGTTAGGTACTGTCAAGTCGTCTCCAACTCATAGCAACCCCATGTACAATAAAACGAAACTGCCCCATCCTGCGCCAGCCTCACAGTCCTTGCTATACCTGAGCTCATCATTGCGGCCACTGTGTCAATCCATCTTGTTGAGGGCCTTCTACTTTATTGCTGACCCTCTACTTTACCAAGCACTATATCCTTCTCCAGGGAATGGTGCCTTCTAACATGACCAAAGTAGATGAGATGAAGTCTGGCCATTCTCACATCCAAGGAGCATTCCAGCTGCACTTCTTCCAGGACAGATTTTTCTTAGTTCTTTTGGCAGTCCATGGTACTTTCAGTATTCTTCACCAACGCTACAACTCAAAAGCATCAACTCTTCTTTGGTCTTCCTTATTCACTGTCCAGCTTTCACATGCATGTGAGGTGACTGAAAATACCATGGCTTGGATGAGGCACACCTTAGTCTTCAAAGAGACATTTTTGCTCTTCAGGACTTTAAAGAGAGCAGATCTGCCAGTGCAATATGTCTTTTCATGTCTTGACTACTGCTTCCATTGGTGTTGATTGTGGAAACAAGTAATACGAAATACAATACTGAGAAAGTACTAAGTATTTGTATAGTAAACAATCCTGTTTTATTATGTGGCAGTAAAATTAACTTTTGAAAAAATTAAGTTTTATTTTTACATGTATAGACTTAATTTAAAAAAATATCAAATCCATGTTTATTTCTGTAAAGACTAAATTAGGCTTATATACTGTAAAATAATGAAATTAAGTCATATTGATATTCACAGCCATCCTGGTAAAAGATGTGGTTAGTCATGTTATTAGTATCCTTGAAAGATTCCCAGAAAGGTTCTTGGCTGAAAAGATGCTCCCTATAGCTGACAAGAGACTGTTAGAGGTCACTTTGGGTCCACTGAAGCGGAGGTGATTACTGTTCCTCTATACCTATATACAGGAGCTCTGGTGCATAGTGCCTACCTAAGGCACTTGATTGCTAACCAGAAGGCTGGTGGCTCAAACCCACCAGCCACTCCTCAGAGGGAAGGTTAGGCAATCTACTTCCATAGTGATACCACCTTGGAAACCCAAGGAGGGGTTCCTATGAGTCAGATCCGACTCGACAGCAGTAAGTTTGGTTTTGGTTTATACCTATATATAAGACCTCAGAAGGAAGACTGGGCAATCTACTTCTGTAGTGATACTGCCTTGGAAACCCAAGGAGGGGTCGCTATGAGTTGGGTTCGACTCAATGGCACATAAAAACAAAACAACATAGGACCTCTGGTGGCATAGTGCCTAAGGCATTTGACTGCTAACCAGAAGGCTGATAGTTCAAACCCACCAGCTACTCCTCAGAAGGAAAATTGGGCAATCTACTTCTGTAATGATACCGCCTCAGAAACCCAAGGAGGGTTCGCTATGAGTCGGATCCAACTTGAAGGCAGTGAGTTAGTTAGTTAGTTAGTTGAAGTTGTTATGTGCCGTCGAGTCAGACTCAACTCATAGCGAACCCTCCTTGGGTTTCCGAAGCAGTATCACTATGGAAGTAGATTGCCCAACCTTCCTTCCGAGGAGTGGCTGGTGGGTTTGAACTGCCAGCCTTCTGGTTAGCAGTCAAGTGCCTTAGGCACTATGCTACCAGAGCTCCTAGTTAGTTAGTTATACCTATATATAATAGCAATTACAGTTTCCATACTGTGTCACCATCATTTATTTACTTGTTTTAATCTTGAACTAGATCATGAGATCTTTGGCAAAAAAAAAAAAAAAGACTGTCTTATTTATCTTTGCTTCTCTATCACTAATAGTGATACACTCACTCTTATTAACATGGTTAGGTTCCAAAGACTAGGTCATTATGCAAAAATTGGCATTATGCGAAAATGGAGGATCATCAGATCATCAGATCACAAGATGGAGGATGACATCATTCCATAACTGCCAAATAACATCATTACGTAAGTACCAAATCACTGGGTATCACAGCCAGCCAAGTCAACACATATCCTTAACCATCATGGCCAGCGTTACTCTCACCTCACAACTCTGTGTTCTCAATGCTAGATGTGTGTCATTTTGTGCAAAATAGCTGGATAGATTTTTTTATTATTGTCATAAATGCAAAATGCTAGATAATGAGACAGTCAATATAAGGGGTAGGTGTATTGTAACTATTATCACCTTATCACAAACTTCTTTATTAAGGTTTGCTGAGAGTCCTTACAGATCAAGGGTCTGCAAGCTATGATGGAAAAGAAAAAAACCCAAACCCACTGCCATAGAGTCAATTCCAACTCATAGTGACATCCATTGGGTTTCCAAGGTGGTAAATCTTTACAGAAATAGATTGCCTCATTTTCCTTCTGTGGAACAGCTGGTAGGTTTGAACTGCCAGTCTTCTGGTTAGCAGTCAAATGCCTTAGGCACTGCACCACCAGAGCTCCTTAATATGGAAAAGGTGGGGGCTATATCCAGCCTGAAGCCTATTTTTTTTTTTTAACATATTTAAATGGTTAAAAAAAAAATCAAAGAATAATATGTTGTGATGTGGAAATTATAGAAAATGCAAGTTTTAATACCCATAAATAAAGTTTTATTGGAGTACAGCATGCTCATTAACTTACATATTGTCTATGGTTGTTTTTGTGCTACAAGGTCAGAGTTAAGTAATGGAGACAGAGACCATATGGCCAGCAAAGCCTAAAATATTTACCATCTGGCTCTATACAGTAAGAGTCTGCTGACTTCTGTTATAGATTAAAGGTAGAAGAAGAGGGAAGTGAGACAAGTGACATAGTCATTTAACCATTTGTTGAGAGATTTATGCACCAAGCATTAACAAAAAACAAGTTTAGACACTACCATTGATTTTGCAGATAGATGCAGTTTAATCTAATGTGGTAAGTACAACTTGGAGAAAGGCTCCGGGTGGACAGAATAGAATGGAAAAGCTAGAGTCCTAAAAGAGCTTGATTTATGTAAAGAACAGAAATCACCGTAATATGAGGGATGTATAAGGTAAAGTGGGGAGCTCTGGTAGCATAGTGGCTAAGACACTTGCCTGCTAACCAGACGGCTGGCGGTTCAAACCCACCAGCCACTCCTCGGAAGGAAGGTTGGGCAATCCTACTTCTGTAGTGATACTGCCTCGGAAACCCAAGGAGGGGTCGCTATGAGTCGGGTTTGACTCGACAGCACATAACAACAACAACAACAAGGTAAAGTGAATGGGGGCAAAGGATATTTGGCGTGTGCTCTACAGGAAACTGTCAAGAGAGGCACTACAAATGTACTGTGGAATCCTTGTATGCAAAACTAGGTGGTGGTTGTTGTTATTTGCCATTGAGTCGGAACCGACTCAGAGACCCCTCCTTGGGTTTCGGAGGCAGTATCACTACAAGAAGTAGATTGCCCAACCTTCCTTCTGAGGAGCGGCTGGTGGGTTTGAACTGATAGCCTTCTGGTTAGCAGTCAAGTGCCTTAGGCACTAGGCTTGTGCAACACCCTTATTTTGTACATTCGTGTATGGCACTCTACACTTCCTCTACTGCAGTTTTCACACTGGCAGTTATTATTTAATGACCTGGCAATCATTTATCTCTCTAATCCATTCACTCTCCCAATTTCCAAACCTCCAGAGCTTCTACACGCTTCATCACTCTCTGTCTGTGACCCTGATTCCTACACTTCACTGCGAAAACTGAAATCAGAATAAAATTTTCAATCTCCCACTATCTCTTCTATTCACCTACCTACATCTGTCCCTAAGGTAATGGCCTATATTTTATAAAGAAGATCACACAGTAGTCTTCAACAACTTGTCATCTCAGCCTAAACTTAAGACTGTTTTCACCAGCACTTTCATTAGAACTCTGAACCACAAAAGCATAAATGGAATTTGGAATTATCTATAATTTTAATTTAATATTTCTTTTTTGGGGAAGGGGGGGTTAAGAACATATCTGGCAGATGACTTGAAAGAGATTCCTGTCCAGTAATAAAATGATTCCTGACAATTAATAAAATGAAAGCACTATATCCTTTTATTTTAACAGGGGATAAATTACTGAAGTTGTCAAGGGTTTTCTTTTACTTGGACTCACAATCAACACCCATAGAAGTTGTTATTATGTACTGTCTAGTCGGCCCTGACTCACAGCGACCCCTCCTTGGGTTGCCAAGGCAGTATCACTAAGGAAGTAGATTGCCCAACCTTCCTTCCGAGGAATGGCTGGTAGGTTTGAACTGCCAGCCTTCTGGTTAGCAGTCAAGTGCCTTAGGCACTATGCTACCAGAGCTTCTACCCATGGAAGTAGCAGCCAGAAAATCAAATGACATTTTGCATTGGGCAAGTCTGCTGTCTGAGGACTGAGGTGTACCCCAAGCCATGGTATTTTCAATGGCCTCATATGCATGTGAAAGCTGGACAATGAAGAAGGAAGACTAAAGAACTAATACCTTTGAATTAAGGTGGTGGTGAAGACTGCATATACCATGACTGCCAGAGGGGGCGGTAGTGATACTGCCTCGGAAACCCAAGGATACCGCCTCGGAAACCCAAGGAGGGGCCACTATGAGTCGGCTCCAACTTGAAGGCACATAACAACAACAACATGACTGCCAGAAGAACGAACAAATCTGTTTCGGAAGAAGTACAGCCAGAATGCTCCTTAGAGGCAAGGATGGCAAGACGTCATCTCATATACTTTGGACATGTTATCAGAAGGGACCACTCCCTGGAGGACATCATGACTGGTAAAACAGAGGGTCAGCAAAAAAGAGGAAGACTCTCTATGAGATAGACTGGCATGGTGGCTGCAACAATGGACTCAAACATAGTGACAATTGTGAGGATGGTGCACAAAGGGGCAGTGTTTCATTATGTTGTAACAGCCACTATGAGCCAGAACCAACTTGATGCCACCTAACAGCAATAACAAAAATTATAAATGCTCTTCTTCTCTAATGTTCTAAAATTTACTGAAGGAGATTGAAATATAAAACAAAATACTGGTTTAACAACTGCACATATAAAATGTTTTTCTGAATTGTCAATATGATTTAACTAAATTTGCTGAGAGTATTCCTTCCCATGTAACAAGTTATCCAATAACTTTTCTTATATACAATAGGTTCCAACAAGCTTTTGCTTAAAATCATTTGTATTCCAATTAATTCACTTCCTAGTAAAGATTTCTGTTTAGAATATTACAAAATCCTTTTATATGATAATAAAACTCAAATTCAAGGGCAAAGACTACAAGTTGCATTCATCTTGCTATCCTCAGCACAGAGGGTAGTGGCGGTTCAGTGGCCCAGCCTTCCATGCAGGAGACTGGGATCAATTCCCAGCCAAACCAATTCATACACAGCCATCACCCTTCTGTCAGCGGAGGTTTGCAAGTTACTACGATGCTGAATAGGTTTCAGCAGAACTTCTACACTAGGAAGAAAGGCCTGGCAATCTTCCAAAAATCAGCCAGTGAAAACCCTATAGATCACAATGTTCTGACCCACAACTGATCATGAGGATAGTACAGGATGGGCAGTATTCAGTTCCATTGTGCTCGGGCGTCACCATGAGTCAGGAGCCAATTCTCCGCCAGCTGACTCTCAGCATATGCTATGCTACATGGCATGTAAAGGACATTCAATATACATGTAACATATAAAAAACTTGTTGTTATCTGTGACATTTCCCAATACCCTACTAGAAGGAAATGTTCCATCCTACTGGATTAGAGCCAAGAGTGGCTCTGAGCCGCACAGATCAGATTCTAAAGAGGCAGAAAAAGCCAGGTTGATCAGATCTAGTTTTTACCAGGGTACTTACAGACACAAGTCTGTGCTATGATTCCCACCACTGACAATGACTAACCAAGTCACCTCAACAGAGGTCCAAGCACAATAGTGAAGGGTGTGTGTTTATATACTATCTAATGTATAGGGAAGGAGCCCTGGGGCATAGTGGTAAAGCACTCAGCTGACAACCAAAAGGCTGGCAGTTCGACCCAGCTGTGGGAAAAAGATGGAGCAGTCTGCTTTGCAAAGATTCACAGCCTTGGAAGCAACATGTGGCAGTTCTGCTTATAATCAATTTATCAGCAATGAGTTTGATTTTGGTTTTAACATATAGGAAGAACAATATTCCTATAAGATATGCAAGAGAACCAGGAAAAAAATCATGTCTAATCTATGATTGATGGGATTTTTGTACAGTTAATGGGTTTCAATTGATGTTATCATGAAGTCAAGTGCTTGCATATTTTTCTCTTGGCCCAGATTACTTACTCAGTAAGGGTATTCTAGTTCTCTCCCAGTGGCCTTTGTGGGGAAAGCTCCATCCTGTATTCTTCAGGGCCCTCTCAGGGAAACACACTTAAACAGCATATACCCAAAGATCAATGTTAGTGTGCTTTTAAGAACCCCTGGGCTGCGAAAAAAGCTAAGTGCTCAACTGCTTGCCAAAAGGTTGGCAGTTCAAACCCACCTAGAAGTGACTTGGAAGCCAGGCCTGGTGATCTGTTTCTGAAAGGTCACAGCCATGAAAACCCCTACGGGGCAATTTTATTCTGCACACACGGACCACCAGTCAGAATGGACTTGACAGAAACTAACACCGTCAGTGTAGTTTTAATACAAATACCCTAAACATCCCAAAAGAGCTCTGGTAGCTGAGTGCCTAAAGCACGTGACTGCTAACCAGAAGGCTGGCGGTTCAAACCCACCGGCCACTCCTCAGAAGATGGGGCAATCTACTTCCGTAGTGATACTGCCTCGGAAACCCAAGGAGGGGTCGCTATGAGTCGGGTCACATAACAACAACAAACCTCCTAACCGCTCTAATGCGCTCTTATATGGAGTCTTTCCTACAAATATATACCATTGCTTTATGGGAAAGCTACAAAATATCGAGTCCGAGAGGACTTGACGGAACCTAACAACAACATACACTGAATAAAGCACCAGACTTTGGAGTCCAGCATCCCCGGGTTGGCATCCCAGCGTCATTTTTTTTTTTTTTTCCGGTGGCCAGTTGAGACCTTTGGGCAATCTACTTCCGTAGTGATACCGCCTCGGAAACCCAAGGAGGGGTCGCTATGAGTCGGGTCTGACTCGACCGCACATAACAACAACAACAACAGTTGAGACCTTAGTAAGTTACTTAACCGCTTTGAGACCCAGTTTCCACATGGGCCCAACTAGAATAAGCCCTCCACTCTCATGGGTTACTGTCAGGGTTAAATGAGGTAACACTGAACCTGGCTCATGGCTGGAGTGCAGCAAATACTTCCTCTCTCCCCTTATGTTCCTTCAGAACGTTCTCCAGAGAAAGTAAACGTTATTCTTCCTCCCGCACGTATTTACTGTAAGCTGCAACACCTAAGCCTGAAGAAGCACTTGTCGCCGGTTGTCACCTCAAGCTGAAATTGCTGCCTCCAGCCTACCTAGCTTTCATACAAGCTGAAATGTTTCCTTTACGCTTTGGGCATCAAGGTATTTTCAAAATAAAAATCGTGTCATGAGATCCGCACATTTTTCTCTCCCCCGAACTCCTTTAACACCCGATCAGGATCAGCGCGAAATCCCTAAAGGAATAACAAATACTAACGACCCAGCTGTTCTATGAGAAATTTACCTCAACAACAGATTTTCTCTCTCTCAAACGACGTCCTGAAAATAGAAACGACCACGTACAGTCAACTGCAGCCTCACGGTCGTCCCCCCGGCGGACCCCGTCCCTGCCGGCCTTTCGGCTCCCCCGGCGCGGAGCCAAGCACAAACCAACCTCCTGAGATCAACCAGCAACGCCGAAAGACAACCGGAGTAAACCGCGCTCCCTCTGATTTCCCGGGTCTTTTCTGGTTTCCCCTACCCTACCTGACCCTCAGACCCCCGGGCCCTCACCGCCCTCCCGCAGTCCCTTACTCGCCAGCCCCTCCGGAAACGCTTCTGGCCGCCCCTCTTGGGCCCCACTTCCCCGGATACGGTTCTCCCAAGGGGGTTCAAACGCCGCAGCCCTTGGCGCCCTCCTCACCTCAGGCCGGGGCAGCGGCGCCGTGAGATCTTCAGGCGATCCGTGTGCGGAGACCGCGCGAGTAACTGAGCTCGGCAATGTGTAAAGGCACAGCCGCGCGCACACGCGCGCACACGCTGCTCCGGCGCAGGCAGGGCGCACAGCGCCCCTAAGAAGGGAACGCGGGGCGCCGGAAGCTGTGATCCCGCTCCAGCCGAGCACAGGGGGAGGGGCGGGGCCGGGATAAGAGGAGGGGGCTCTGCGGACGCGCGCGCTCCCGCCTCTCAGTCTCGCGCGTCCAGGCGCAGGCGGGGCAGGCCAGCGCGTTGGAGAGGCCCTCGCACCTGGGGACAGGGCCCGAGGGGGCGGGACCCGCAAGGGGGCGGGGCCCACGAGTACGCGCGGCAGCTCGAGTCTCCGCGCGCCCACAACGCCTCTGAGCCGAGGGATCTGGGTCTCGTGGCTCAGCCCTTGGGCCTTCGGTTCCTCCTTGGTGCTGGGTCTGCGGAGATCTCGCCACCTGCTCCCTTGGGACACGGGCAAACCGCTGGGTTTGCAGCCGGGGATTCCAGTTTGAGCCCGAGCCTTACCGCCTCCTAGCGGATGACCTTGGCCTGCGACCCTCTGGTGTTCCTCCCTTCAGGTCTAGACGTTTCAAGAATCCTTCCTACTGTGACCCGCCTTGGATAGGCCCTCTCCGAGGATTGCGTTTTCGCGTCCCTCCGCAACTCCTTCCCCCTCCCGCCGCAGCGGCCGAGGTGCAGTGTCCTCATTTTCGTAACTGCTTCCCCACCCCCCCAAGCTTTTTCGTTCCCTCTTCAGGTGCCGGCGTGTTTTCCGTTCTGGAGTGTCCTCATGAAAGTCTGGGCATGTGGCGGATCCTGACTTTTCCAAACAACATGAGATATATAACGTCTGTGGAAGATTGTATACCGCACTCATTATTGCTTATAGAATCTACTGTTGTGAGTTTTATTACCCAAAGGGACCTAAATGGTGCTTTTTAAAAGTTATTGTAGAAGAAAGCAAAACTTTACACATCGCATTACACATTTTCTGTATAGCCACATTTCATCACATAATTCTTTACTATTGGGAATTTAACTATTTAAAGACTTTTTAAAAAATTCTGTCAGCCCTGTGTACATCTGTGTTTTTTTTACTTTGTTCTGTAACTCAAATTTAAACCAAATATTCCTAATATTTATTCTGCTTTCTAAATTCTACCAAAATCTTGTTGTTGTTGTTATGTGCCATGGAGTCATATCCGACTCATAGCGACCCCTCCTTGGGTTTCTGAGGCAGTATCACTATGGAAGTAGATTGCCAAAATCTTATGATCAGGAAATCAAGTTTTATTTATCCTACTGATCATGATTTAAATAAAAACAAAACAAAATACTACCCTTGAGTCAATGACAACTCATAGTGACCCCCATTGAGTTTCCAAGGCTATAAATCTTTATGGAAGCAGACTTCCTCATCTTTCTTCCACAGAGTGGCTGGTGGCTTTGAATCACTGACCTTTTGGTTAGCAGCCAACTGCCTTAACCACGACACCACTAGAGCTCCTTAGCAAAAAGGTTTAGATTAGCACCATTCATGATGATTAGAAGATCTGGCAGTAGCAGTGGAGAAAAAGGGAAATAGAATGTCAGAAACAATACCAGAAAACAAAAGAAGACAATAACTATTGTCTCTTTTTGCAATATCTAAAACAGTTACTAATTCAGAAAAATGCCTCAATATTCTAGGATTTGTGTGCAAGTCAATAAATGTAGGTCAGAGACAAACAAACTTGGTAAAAATGTATTGGTGATGTGTGTGTTCTCTCCAGGAGAACTTCTCATTAGTAGCCTTTAAGAGGCTTCTTCTAAACTCAGAGGTCTACTCATTATTTCCGCTACCCTAAACACTGTTCCCTGGGTTTCCTAACCTTTTAACATTCTCAGTTTTTCATTCTGTCTGCTCTTGCTTCAAGATGCCATGACCAAAATCTATTTCTTCTCCAGGACCCTCATCACCCTAGACAAAATGCTCTCACTCCCTTTCAAACTGTCCATATGCTGCCATCTTGTACGTATCATTTTACATAGTTCTGTCACTTCAGTTAAATTGTTAGTAGTCATTGCAAGGGGCAGATTGTTCTTTCACAATGATTTAAATTCCCAGGTCTCATGCATCGTTGTTGATGTTTGTTGTTTGTTGTTGTTCTTAGGTGCCGCCGA
>NW_006921605.1:13804485-13807054 GCF_000298275.1 Orycteropus afer afer | reverse complement strand
TTCTTTGCCAATTCCTTCATTGCAGCTTCGACTTCTTCCTTCAGTACCATTGGTTCTAGATCATATGCCACCTCCTGAAATGGATGAAGATCGACCAGTTCTTTTTGGTACAGTGACTCTGTGTATTCCCTCCATCTTCTTTTGATGGTCCCTGCATCTTCAATGTTTTGCCCTTAGAATCTTTCAATATTGCAACTCGAGGCTTAAATTTTTTCTTCAATTCTTTCAGCTTGAGAAATGCCAAACGTGTTCTTCCCTTTTAGTTTACTAACTCCAGGTCCTTGCACATTTCGTTATAGTAATTGCCTTTGTCTTCTCGAGCTGCTCTTTGAAATCTTCAGTTCAATTCTTTTATCTTGTCATTTCTTCCATTTGCTTTAGGTACTCTCCGCCCAAGGGCAAGTTGTTGATGTTAGGTACCATCAAGTTGGTCCCACTCGTAGGGACCATATGTAAAACAGAATAAATGAGACATTGCCTGGTCCTGTGCTGTTCTCACAGTCATTGCTATGTTTGAACTCATTGTTGCAGCATCTGTGTCAATCCATTTTGTTGAGGGTCTTCTTTTTCACTGACTCTGGCTTACCAAGCATGATATCTTGATAACATGTCCAAAGTACATGAGATGACGTCTTGTCATTTTCTCTTCTAAAGAGCATTCTCACATCCAAGGAACATTATGGCTGTACTTCTTCTAAGTCAGATTTGTTCATTCTTCTGGCAGTCCATGGTTTATTCAGTATTCTTCACCAACATCATAATTCAAAGGCATCAATTCTTCTTTGGTCTTCCTTATTCATTGTCCAACTTTCACATTCATATGAGGCAACTGAAAAAACCTATGGCTTGGGTCAGGTACACCTTAGTCCTCAATGTGACATTTTTACTTCTTAACACTTTACAGGGGAGCTCTGGTGGTGTAGTGTCTGAGGCACTTGAATGCTAACCAGAAGGCTGGCGGTTCTAACCCACCAGCCACTTCTTGGAAGAATGGCCAGGCAATCTACTTCCCTAGAGGTACCGCCTCGGAATGGCACATAACAACAACACTTTACAGAGGTCTTCTGTAGCAGATTTGTCCAATGTAATACAAGATTTCTTGACCCCTGCTTTTATAGGCATTGATTATGGATCCAAAATTAAATTCTTGACAACTTCAATCTTTTTTCTGTTTATCATGGTGTTGCTTTTTGATCTAGTTGTGAGGATTTTTGTTTTCTTTATCTTGAAGTGTGATCCAAACTGAAGGCTGCAGTCTATGATTTTCACCAGTAAGTCTTTCAAACCCTCTTCGCTTTCAGCAAGCAAGATTGTGTCATCTGCATAACATTGTAAAGAATGGGAATTCCAGAACACTTAACCATGCTCATGAGCAACCTGTACATAGACCGAGGCAGTATTCTAGTAGAACATGGGGATACTGCATGGTTTGAAATCAGAAAAGGTGTGTGTCGTGGTTGTAACCTTTCCCCATACTTATCCATTCTGTATGCTAATCAGATAATCCAAGGAGCTGGACTACATTAAAAACATGTCATCAGGATTGGAGGAGACTCATTAACACCTTGTGGTATGCAGATGAAATGTGACACCATTCCTCTTCTATTGGTCATTCCTAGTATAACAGAGCATATGTTTGTCCAATTCAAAATGGCCAGTATCAGTCCATTTCAGCTCACTAATGCCTGGGATATTAATCTTTATGTATCCCATTTCATTTTTGATAGCTCCAAATTTTCTTAGATTCATACTTGGTTCATTCCACATTCCAATTATTAATGGATGTTTGCAGCTATTTTTTCTCATTTTGAGTCATGCCACGTTAGCAAATGACGGTCCTGAAACTTTATTCCAACCATGTCATTAAGGTCAACTCTACTTTAAGGAGCCAGCTCTTCCCCAGCCATATTTTGAGTGCCTTCCAACGTGTGGGGCTCATCTTCTGGCACTACATCAGAAACTGTTCCACTGCTTTTCATAATTTATGCATTATTGTGTACAGTAAACGTTGGTAATGCTATTGATGAGAAAATGCACGGAAGAGAGTACCAGACATTGTTGTCATTATTATCTCCACAAAATGTCACCACTCACTCAACAAAGCCTACCTAATAATTGAAAAGGGCAAGATCAAATTCTTCTTGTGGAGCAGATGACAAAGTTATACTTATGGGGCTAATATAACCTAGAGAATACTAAATAAGGTCTTTTAAGAAAAATACTGCTACTAATTAATGCCTTGACAATGACATGACATCTTTAACTGTCTATTCAACAGAATGCTTGTACTTGGTAAACAATTTAACCTCATCATCTCAATCTAGATTTCCATAGTTACCAGGTCCCGGTACTAAATAAGCAGCTGCAGGGAAGATGTTCCTCTGTGTAACTAGGAAATAGCAAACAAGGCACGCTGCTTGGTTGTCATGGAGGCAACCCAAATCCCCACATCTAATTAATAGGTTTTTTAAGACAAATAAATCATATGGGAATACCTACATCACAGAAGTCATAGACTGAGATTTAACAAGTTGCCTCGCTGTACAAAATTAACAGCAAACTGGAATGT
>NW_006921605.1:13802101-13803016 GCF_000298275.1 Orycteropus afer afer | reverse complement strand
AAAAAAGAAAAAAGATTAAAATGTATTGGGAATTGTAGAACAGAAAAGCAAAATTCTAGAGCAAACAATCTAATATATTTTATGATCATTTAGAAAAGAATTAGGTGGTTGCTAGGAACCAGACTAAACTTATACATCTTTTCTTAATTTGATCTTTGGGTTAAAATGAGAAGGTTACAGGCATGATATAAATTAATTTCCGCAAAGCGTTTTATCCACTCTATTATTTTTGTGGGTAAGACCCTAAAATAACGGCTTGCTATAATTATAATTAGTTAAACTCAGAATTAGTTGTATAATTGTACCCAAATCCTTCTTCATATTTTTCACAAAGACAGAGAAATCATTCTGGTCAAAGCAGAGGATAAAACAAAAACAAGGTAATGAAATATGACTGAAGACAGACCCTACCAACTGTCATCGAGTCGGTTCCAACTCATAGTAACCGTTTAGAGTTTCCAAGGCTGTAAATCTTTCCAAAAGCAGACTGTCTCATCTTTTTTAGGTGGAGCAGATGGTGGGCTCGCACCAGCAGCCATTTGGTTAACAGCCCACTGCTTTCACCATAGTGCAACCAATTCAATTACTTTGAATTGTTTGTTACTTTAACAATTTGAACCAAAAACTAAAATGTAAAAGATAAAATTTAAAAGAAATAAATGAGAATCCCTGCATTCAAGTTAAAAACAAAACAAAAGAAAAAACTGCACCTGCACAAAATAGGATAGATTCTAGTTAGCCACAGCAAAAATATCAAGAGGTTTTAGCATTTGCCCATATTAATGTGAGTTACTCATCTTTGGTGGCTCACAGTTACACCTCTGATGTTTCCATATGAAAATGCTGTGCTCGCAAGCACATGACTCTTCCATTCACTCTGAAGACCCTGTTGTTGTTGTTATGTGCTGTCGAGTT
>NW_006921605.1:13777725-13779650 GCF_000298275.1 Orycteropus afer afer | reverse complement strand
AGAGGCCTCAGACACGAACACACAACAGCACATGGGCCATCTCCGAGACACAGGGCTCCGCCATGAATTGGAATCCAGGTAAATGAGTTGGTGTTTTATTTATTGATTTTGGTTTTTGGTATGGAGCGCCAGGCTAAGAAATATTCTAAAGCCACGGCCCAGTGTAGTGTAAGAGTACCTTTAACTGTAAACAGTGTTTGCCAACACACTGGCAACAAACAGCAATAGCATGAGATGTGCATATTGGCCTTTCTGGATCAAGGCTTTCTAGGCTTCAAAATTCATTATCAATTCTCAGAGCTTTCAAAAATTCAATTATGTTTTCTTTTCGTGTCTCCCCACCCTGCAATTTGGTGCTCTTATATTCTTTTATCAATCTGAGAGAAGTTATTTCATATACTATTAACTCAAATAAAAATATTTACAGAATTCACAACAGCACCAAAATCTTAAGATATTCTCTTTTGCTACTGCATAAGAAAGAAGGTACAATGATAAGCTGTAACTGGCAAAAATGTCAGCCATTAACTTGAGTTCCACAAATGGTCATGTTGTTGTTGTTTGCCATCGAGTTGGACCCGACTCATAGCAACCCTCCTTGGGTTTCCGAGGTGGTATCACTATGGCAGTAGATTGCCCAACCTTCCTTCGGAGGAGTGGCTGGTGGGTTTGAACTGCCAGCCTTTCTGGTAGTCATAGAGGATACAAAACTGAACAAGACTTAGCTCTTGCCCTCATGAAACTTAACTTTTAGTGGAGAAGATAGCCATGTGCACAGCCATTGTAAAAGAGGATGATGTCAAAAAACCCACTGCCCACTGAGCCAATTCCGACTATAGCAAATAGAACAGAGTACAAATGCCCCATAGGGTTTCCAAGGAGTAAATCTTCATAGAAGACTGCCTCATCTTTCTCCCATAAAGTGGCTGTTGGCTTTCAACCACTAACCTTTTGGTTAGTAGTCAAATGCTTTACCCACTACACCACCAGAGCTCCTTGGATACTATCAGTAGATTCTAAACCTAGCTGGGCCCATAGGTCACCGAGCAGCTTTTGTTTGTACATGTGTTGATGTTGGTTGTCAGAGTCCATCTGAGGCCTGAAAAAGAACAGCTAACGTGTGGTATCCAGAAATCTATAGGTTTAAAAGGCTTCCACATAATTCTGATACCTAGCCTGGTCTGAGAGCCACCCACACAAACAGCACATCATCTGATGCTTGAGTAGAATATGGCTTTTCATGTTGTTCATGGCAGTTGTTTCATGACCCCAATTCTCAAGGGAAGGGATGTGAATGAATTTCCTCAGAGGAAAAAGAGTAAAGGGAAAATCTTATAAAATAGAATAAGGTACTATCATGGGAAGAGCCCTGGGGAGGAAGGGAACTCTACGAAAGTATGCGATGCCAACAGGGAATAGAGGTGCCGAATAACCAAGATGACTGAGGCAGGGAGAGGGGCAGGAAATAAAATCACAATCCAGTTCACACTTGTGGGACAAGGCCAGACCTATTCATTTCACTTTGTCTATCTTCAGACTTAGCGCAGAGGGTGGCTCAAAAGGCCTCTTGAAAATTGGAAACATGACACTTTAATTAAAAGTAATAATAATAACAACAACATGTTTGTGTGCTTCTGGTCACCAAATTGCCAACTCACCACCCTTTTCTTTTGGCACATTATTGCCTCATTTTCCAGAAAGGCAGTCTTTTTGAGTCAGATGTGTAGTTTTCCAAGTCTGACTGCCCGCCTTTATCTAATTCTTTGTGTAGACTTTCATTCTGAAAATGATTTTAATCTTATTGTTGCTGTTGTCTGGTAGTGATAGTGTTCAAATAGCTTGTATCCATTTAAAAAGAAAACAAAATGCAAGCAATAGAGAACAAGTATCAACCAAAGCAGAGAGGATATTTTCTTTCTCTATAC
>NW_006921605.1:13775828-13777400 GCF_000298275.1 Orycteropus afer afer | reverse complement strand
TACCAGTGCAGAAGGAAACCACGGGCATTAATTCCCAGCTAGAGTTTGAAAAGGAAAAAAGGCATAAACTCCTTTCTTCACTGCCCGGCCCAAGAGTGCCAGCCATCGCTTCAGCTTGCATTCCATTTCTGAGGGCCAGTTACACAGCTCTCTCTAGTTGTGAGGGAAGGCTCACTGCTGTTTTGGCATACATGTCCCAGAAATAGCTCCTTCTGCAGAAGGGGAACGACAAATTTGACAAATCAAATTTTTGCCACATACTGTTTTCTGAAGATTTAAAAGACTGTCTTTGAAAGTGTCTAGGCCTAGCACCTTTTATGGGTTATTGATTGACAATATTTTTTCTACCTACTGTTACTGGTCTTTTAAAGGAAACTTAAAAAAACAAAAAGCACAACCATTGCAGTGGAGTCAGATCCGACTCATAGCGACCCCTCCTTGGGTTTCTGAGGTGGTATCACTGTGGAAGTAGATTGCCCAACCTTGTTTCTGAGGAGTGGCTGGTGGGTTTGAACCTCCAGCCTTCTGGTTTAGCAGTCGAAGGCCTTAGCCACTACTCCACCAGAGTTCTAGAACTGGATATTTTCCTAGCAATTAATTTATCCATTGGATCCACATTTTCAAATGCATTAGCTTAGATTTTTACAACATATTCTTGATTCTTTTAACTTTCTCTGAATCTCTAGCTATGCCCATTGTCCCTTCCTGATTAGGCTACCTAGTTGTTGATCTAATTTACTAAGTGTGTTTCGTGAAAAATAATTGGACTTATTTATGAATTTCTTATCTTTCTGCATACAATTTTTGGAGTACAAATTTTGCCTTTGTATTCAAACAGATTTTTTTTTTTTTTAGCAATAGTACATGGATGATATATTTCCAAGTATATCCTGTTAAGATGTATTCGCACGTTTAACAATCCTTCCTTTCTCTTAACAGATGGATCATAATTCAGCTGGGCATGGGATTCTTAACACCCTCCCCTCCTCAAAACCTTATAGACACTAATACACACAGTGTTTACTGTCTTGACCATTTCACAGTAAGTTGCTTACCTCCTACTCTTTATCTCTAAATGGTTTTGCATGTCCTAAGAACAAACACAGTCTTCTACACCTATATCATTATTAGTTTGTTTACATGCAGTCTGTCTTATAAGCTCCATAGGGCAGGAATTACTTCCTTCTTGGTTCCTGCCCTGTTCCCAGGACTAGACTAGTACCTGTCATCTTGTAGAAAAGGTGTTGGCAAACTCTGTGAAGGGAGAGTGAATACACACCTCAGGCTTTGCAGACCAAGAGGCAAAATTGAGGATATTATGTGGATACTTACATAAGGAGAGAAAACACATTTCCACAATTATTTATTGATGCAATTCAAAATATAGTAATGTTGTTGTTGTTATGTGCCGTGGAGTCAGACCCAACTCATAGCGACCCCTCCTTGGGTTTCCGAGGGGGTATCACTATGGAAGTAGATTCCCCAACCTTCCTTCTGAGGAGTGGCTGGTGGGTTTGAACCGCCAGCCTTCTGGTTAGCAGTCAAGTGCCTTAGCCACTATGCTACCAGAGC
>NW_006921605.1:13769680-13775628 GCF_000298275.1 Orycteropus afer afer | reverse complement strand
AAAAAAAAACAACTCATTGCTGTCAAGTCGATTCGATTCCAACTCATAATAGTGACCCTTCCTTGAGTGTTCGAGGCGGTATCTCTATGCAAGTAGATCTTTCTCAGACTCAGTTTACCAAGGAGTGGCTGGTGGGTTGGAACTGCCAGCCTTCTGGTTAGCAGTCAAATGCCTTAGGCACTATGCCACCAGAGCTCCCACTACTTCTCTGCTGGGTTCAATAATTCATTGCAATGGCCACATAGAACTCACAGACAATACTCAAGATTATGGGGTTTATTAGGGAAGTAACAGGTTATAACTCAGGTTCAGGAATGCTCTCAGGATACAATTCTTTGATCAAGACAGTTTCCCCTCTACTATGCCCTCAGGCACAACTCTACGGCCCTTGGCCTCTTGGGTTGGCCACTGCCCTGCTTGGGCAAGGGTTACAAAGTTCTTCTAGCTCTGCCGATAGGTACACCTAGTTGCACCCCACTCTGCCAGCAAGCCTCCTGCCCAAGGCATTCAGCTTTCTCACTCTGTGGGTCAGCAAGGGCACAGCTCTGTCTCTTGCCTCTTGGTTCCTGAGCTGGTCATCTCAGCCGGTCATCTCAGCCAGTTGTCTCTGCTGTCTTTCTGTGAAGGAGGTCCAGTGCAGGGATCTCAAGTCCAAGAATGTGCTCCACTCCACCTGCAGTTCTTCTCTCTTGAGGGCAGTGAGATCCCCCTTCTGTTTCTAGGAAGGCTCTTTTTAAGCCTAGCAGGATGACAAAACTAACCCATTCCTGCATCAGAGTTCCATATACCTCATTTGCATGATCCCACCCAGTAATCTGGTGGGAATCACAAAGACTGGTTAAAAAGCCATACCAAGTATTTCACTGCATCACAGGGGTACACTCATTTTGTAAGACTGCTGGACTGAATGAGGGAGGAGACAGAGAGGGCAGGCAGAAAAGTTTGGCTAGCAGAGATCAGCGAAGCAGAGACGGGTCTTTGGGAAAGAAGGGGAACAAAGCATTCACAGCTATTGCTGCCAGCCCCACCCCCCATATCTCCAGTTCTAAAGGAGATTTTCAAGTGTTCTGCTGGGCCCAGAGAACTAAGGTGACTTTAGAATGCTTGCAGTCAGTAAGAGTGTGTGGCAAAGGAGGGCTAGGTAAGAGTCAAAATCTATAGATTAGAAGGCGGGAAGTAAAGGGCATGAAGGACCTGGTCTATGTCACAACTACTTAGATGTCTTTGCAGCACAAAGGTTGTTATTGTTGTTATTTGCCATGGAGTTGGACCCGACTCATAGCGACCCCTCCTTGGGTTTATGAGGCAGTGTCACTACGGAAGTAGATTGCCCAACCTTCCTTCTGAGGAGTGGCTGGTGGGTTTGAACCGCCAGCCTTCTGGTTAGCAGTCAAGTGCGTTAGGCACTATGCTACCAGATCTCCTAGCACAAAGGTAGGCACAGACAATATGTAAACAGATGGGCATGATTGTGTTCCAATAAAACTTTATTTATAGACATTAAATTTCCTATAATTTTCACGTCACAAAACTATTTTTCTTTTGCCTTTTTTCTACCATTAAAATCTAAAAATCCTCCTTAGCTAGGAGATCATATGAAAGTTGGGCTGGATTTGGCCCATGGGCTATAATGTGTCAACCCCCTCTAATAGATGGTAAGTGGAATGAAGGAAAGAAGGAAGCTTTAAAAAAAAACAACAACAGCACTGTTTTAATGGTAAAATTATGAATCATATGTAAATGCAAAATAAACATGTCAAATATTTTCTTTAACTCAGTCAATAATGGGGAATCACCAGCCAAACAAAATACAGGCATATGAGCTGAACATTTACACTAGGTAGATACACTCCTTGGAGAGATCAATCATGAGAACATAGAAGGGCTGTGTATGCACAGGGAGACAGCTTGGGGACAGAAGTGCATGGGAGGGAAGGATACAGAGAAGAGGTAACTATGGGGAAGAAGCGGGAGGAGAGCTGTTGCATTGTGGGAGATTGCAGTCAATGTCATGAGACAAAGTGTATGTGAACTGCTTATGGAAGATGAATTTGCTCTGTAAACTTTCACCCAAGCCACAATGTTTTTTTTTTTTTTTTTTTTTTTTTTTAAATAGTGGGGAATCAGTAAGACGTTCCAATATATTTGAGTCAAAGGAGAATTCACACACACACACATATGTATGCAATCAGGAATGCTGAAGTGAAAGTACAATATTGTTATTCCTCAGGACAAAAGTAATTTGTATTTCTAGGGAGAAAAATAATTTGTATTACCTTACATTTTCTACAATCTACAGAGTTGTAAAATAGCTCAAAGACAATGAGAAGTACAGTCCCCTCCATTCTCAGCCACATTAGGGAAACTGCACTTTTCAGTTATAAAATCAACCATGATGAAATCTTAGGTATTATTATGAATTAAGCTGTTTTCCCCTCAGAAAATGTTTTGGGACCCTAACCCCTAGAACTGGTGGATGTAACCCGTTTTGAATTAGGATTTTCTTTGTTAATGCTAATAAGTGGGTTCTAAATCTAATCACCTCTGAGTTATAAAAAGAGTAGATTAGACACCAACAACACACACAAAGGAACGCAGACGCCATATGCAGTCTACCATGTCCATACTGTATATGTATATATATATATACATATGTGTATTGTATATATATATAACAGGTGCTTTAGTGGCATAGCGCCTAAGGCACTTGGCTGCTAACCAGAAAGCTGGCAGTTCAAACCCACTGGCCACTCCTCTGAAGGATGACTAATCTACTTCCGTAGAAATACCACCTAGGAAACCCAAGGAGGGGTCGCTATGAGTCAGATTCAACTTGATGGTAGTGAGTTTGGTTCTTTGGTTTTATCTACTGGGAAGAACGCATGGGGCCCACACCCTGACGTGGACTTTCTGCCTCCATTACTGCAAGAAAACAACTGTCTATTCTTTAAAGCCACCCACTTGTGGTATTTGTGTTACAGCAGCACTGGGTGACCAAGACAAGTGCATGGGTATGAATTTGCACCTTGTGCTACTTTATAGGGAATGCTAAAAATTGATTTGTATCAAGTTTATAAAATGTCATAAAATTTAAATTATATGCTAGTCACAGAAACATTCTATTTTCCAACTCCTCCACCAGAAGAATGCTTCCTGTGTTCACTTAGATGACTTTGCCACAGAGTCAGAGACAAAGTGGTTTTCAAGATAGAGAATCAAACCATAATCCAACACATGATGGCTGTGTGATCATGGGGAGGTAAAGTAAGCTTTCTCAGACTTGGTTTCTCCATCTGTAAAACGAAATAATAACCGTATATCTTCTAGATAGGGTTGTTATGGGACTTAAACGAGGTGATACAAGTTACACACCTAGCATATAACCTGTTGTTGTTGTTGTCGTTATGTGACGTTGAGTCGGACCCGACTCATAGCGACCCCTCTTTGGGTTTCCGAGGCAGTATCACTACAGAAGTAGATTGCCCAGCCTTCCTTCCGAGGAGTGGCTGGTGGATTTGAACTGCCAGCCTTCTGGTTAGCAGTCAAGTGCCTTAGCCACTATGCTACCAGAGCTCCCAGCATATAACCTAGCACAGAATGAAACCAAAATCAAACCCACTGTCATCGAATCAACTCAGACTCACAGCAACCCTATAGGACAGAGTCAAACTGCCCCATAGGGTTTCTAAAACTGTAAATCTTTATGGAAGCAGACTGCCTCATCTTTCTTCTGCAGAGTGTCTGGGGGTTCAAACTGCAGACATTTTGGTGAGGAGCTAAGTGCTTTCAACCACTGTGGCCACCAGATACAGAATAATCACTCTCTGTAAAGCTGAGTTACTATTTTACAATATGTTTGTGCATTATCTGAGAAAGCTCACTTTGGGGAGGGAACACACAAATGCACATAATTCCCTAGGTCCTGGCTGATGCATACCTGTCACAGTCCAGCCGATTCCAACTCAGAGTGACCTTGCAAGACAGAGTTGAACTGCCCCAGGGCTTCTGGCTAAAACAGAGCAATATGGAATTGGCATAGCTTTCCTAGGGCTACCCATACATCAAAAGTACACATCAGTCAACAGAAACAGGAGAGACACCACTTGATTTTCTACGGGAATGAAACTGTTCTTTGAAATATGCACATGTGAACATTATTTTCCAGCAGGCATTCAACGGTATTAGATCCTAATATAAGCACTGGCACAGTGGGTAAGCACTCAGCTGCTAACTCAGTGGTTCGAACTCACTAAGTCACTCTTCAGGGAAAGACGTGGCAGTAAAGATTACAGCCTTGGAAATGCTATGGGGCAGTTTGACCCTGTCCTATAGGAACACCATAAGTTGCAATTGACTCAACAATAATGGGTTTGGTTTTTAATACAAGAAAATATCATTTTTCTAGAAGATGATTTAAAAACTGGCATTTTCCACACTAAAATGGACACTGAGGAAGAATTAAATTTGAACCTAATTTTATTCCAAGTAAATTATACACACACTTAATTACATCTTTTCTGTTCAATTTAAAGAGCATTAGACATTTAAAGAATTAGAATTGCTATACCTGCATGTCTACAAAACAAGCATCACCAAAAATGACTTTTTTAGAACCATGAGTTTTTTTCCCTAAAATAGGACATTTTTCTATATGAAGAACTAGCATTTTTATTCCATAACCTACCTACTCATCACTCTGCTCAAATTATCATCCCAATGCCTCAACTCAGTGTTTTGTTTTCCTTCTATTTATGGTAAATGAAAACCAATGTAGATGATATAAAAAGAACATAAAAATGCCCACTAGAAAAAACTTTCTGGGCTGAGGATATTTCTAACTGGGCTTTCCATAAAACAAAAAGTCCTTTAAGACAGACTTTTGAAATGTCCTTTGTTTGACATTGGATTACACACTTTTGCCCACTTGGTCAGCACAGGTGAATTTCATTTCCTCTTTTCTTTGTTCTGTTATCAACTCTGCAGGCACCTCTTCCATGGAAATCCAATCAGTTTCAAGAGACCCAGTAGGACGGAACTGCCCTTGAAATGCTAAAATGGGGAAAACAGCTTGAGAATGTTATGAGGCAAGACAGACTGACGTGAAAGATATTTTCATCTCTGCATACTTGGTGCCAACTCAGGCCAAAGTCAGGAAAACAGTGCATGACGTGCTGTAAAGTAATACTGAATGGAACAGGTGAGTTTGCAATGGAGTAGCTATGGAAAAGTCAGTGGGACAAAGTCAAACCACAGGGAGTCTGTCCTCAAGATCACTGTCAGGGGTGTTCATTGCCAAATTTCTGTTAGATGTATACTTAGCTTCTATTGAATAATAGACTAATTTATGCTCTAAACGTTTGAGTTCTACAGGGAGCATAATCCAGCGTTGTTATTATAAAACTAGCTGGAAAAGTGAAATTGAGTTCTTAATTCCAACCTACTGCTTAAAGTCACTGATTTCTATCACAAGCTAAAGGAGAGAAAATTATTACAATTTTTCTGCATTAATATTTTCTAACAAAATGAAGTTTTTCTCTACACAATAGGCAAGCGTTTTAAATTGGAGGAAGCCTAGATAGTATGTCTTTGGGTGTTGCTCCTATTATTGCATGTTGGAATCATCTCTACTTTTTCATTACTCCTTTTCATAAAAATAAAAACAGACAGTTCTTTGTTTTCATGGCTGTCTGTTTTCTTTGGGAATCCTGAGTGGACTTTTTTCCCCCGAGTGGACATTTTTATGTCTCTGAACTATGACTAGCACTGTTGTTGTTGTTGTTATATGCCATCGAGTTGGCCCCGACTCATAGCGAGTCCTCCTTGGGTTTCCGAGGCAGTATCACTATGGAAGTATCACTACAGAAGTAGATTGCCCAACCTTCCTTCCAAGGAGTGGCTGGTGGGTTTGAACCGCCAGCCTTCTGGTTAGCAGTCAAGTGCCTTAGCCA
>NW_006921605.1:13763167-13766429 GCF_000298275.1 Orycteropus afer afer | reverse complement strand
TTAGAAAACCCAGAATTGTCCCATTTGGTACCTATTTAGGAACATGTGATGGTGAGACAGGAAAAGGGACCCTTCAAGGGCTTACTCAAACTCAGACATCCTTTGTCCTCTTTCCCTAAGATTCTCCTCCCATAACTTAGGAAAACTTGATCAAGTTGGGGTGAGGGTCAGTCTCCTTCGACTCTCATCTATTCTATCCTTTCTATTGATTTGTTAAATTTTAAATTCTGATTCATTTGAAACCCAAAATACTCTTCTCTTCCAAAGAAGCCCAACTTTCAAAATGAAAATCTAGGCTTTTAACACTATTTTCCCATTTGTGTATTTCAAGGGTTTATTTTGGATCTCAAATCCCATTCACTAGACTGTTCCATCTCTGTGCCCAGCATGCTGAGTAGCAAAATTCCATAGGATAACTTCAAATGGATAGGAAGAACCTTAGTAAATAATTCAAACTTTTATCTAACTGTATATCCAAGACCAACCCGCATGTTTAGCCAACATATATTTATTGAGCACCTATTGTGCAACAGGCACTGTCCTAGATACTGACATGTACATTTAAAAGGATAAAAATACAATTGGTTTTCAAAACATATAATGTTTATAAATTCCCTGAAATATCTTGAAAGAGTAGGGATGACTTAGGCAAATGTACTGGATTAATTCACAGGTGGCTAAAAACCAGGTAATTGTGCTCTGGGTCCTGGGCAAGGCACGTGGGCACATCACCTACTGAACCTCCTGAATAAAACCATGAACCAGTTACTAAAGTGCAATCCCATTAGCTTTGCAGATTGGCAACACAGTAAACCAGCCAACCAGTGTTAAAAACCCAAGCCAGGCAAAACGAGAAGAGATTAATGAGCTAAAAAAGTCAAGCCAGTTACAAACTAAATGGAAACCAAAGCACAAGGAAGTTTATAAAGTAGAGAGGAAGAAGGTAAAACTGGAATAATTCTGAATATGCATTTAAACACTCACCTAAACTTTTCTCTGTGTGTCGATGGCCTCAAGTCTGAGCATGCTATGGCCTTCACACTTTCAAAATCGTTATAAGCAACACTTGTAGGAACAAATGAAGTAACGCTCATGGACACAGAATAACAAAATCTGAAACAAATCTACTTCTCTTACCGTTCTTTTAACCATTTCATCTGTTTGCATGGCTTCAACTAACATCTCATTAAAGACAACTCACAAATCTGTAACCTTCAAAAATCAGTTACCTTTGAGTCGATTCCAACTCATAATGACCCTATAGGGCAGAGTACAACTGCCTCATAAGGTCTCCAAAACTCAAACCAAACCAAACACACTGCCATCATCCGACTCATAGCGACCCCTCCTTGTGTTTCCGAGGTTCTGGTAGTGTAGTACCTAAGGCACTTGACAGCTAACCAGAAGACTGGTAGTTCAAACCCACCAGCCACTCCTTGGAAGGAAGGCTGGGCCTACTTCCGTAGTGATACTGCCTTGGAAACCCAAGGAAGGGTCGCTATGAGTTGGGTTCTACTCAACGGCATATAACAACAACAACATCACTATGGAAGTAGATGGCCCGCCCTTCCTTCCAAGGACTGGCTGGTGGGTTTGAACCACCTGCCTTCTGGTTAGCAGTCTAATGCCTTAGGTGCTACACCACCAGAGCTCCTATAAGGTTTCCAAAGCTCTCTAAATCTCTGTGGAAGTAAACTACGTCCTCTTTCTCCCACCAAGCTGCTGGTAATCTCAACTAGTTCATTCCGGTTTGACCCCCTGCTGAGAATTTGCATCTCCACCCCAGATATCCTGAATCCGAATCTACATTTTAACAAGGTTCCCAGGTGACTTAACAGTCTTGGAAATCCTATGGGGCACTTCTACTCGGTCCTATGGGGTCACTGTGAGTTGGAACCGACTTGATGGCCATGTGTTTGGCCTATACCTAAATCACTGGATCACTGTGAGGACTAAGTAAGGTGATAAATGGTAAGCACTTGGCACTGTATTGAAGACAAAAAGACAATTATAATTCTTTGCAATTTACTGAACAAGTGACTTGGGATTTTAGTTGACAGGGACCTTCTTCACCACTGTTGTTGTTATTGGGTGCCGTGGAATCAATTCAGACTCATTAGGGATCCCACAGGACAGTGTAGAACTGCCCCACAGGTTTTCTCCCACAGACTGCTGCATGGGCTCCAACCGCCAACCTTTCTATTAGCAGCCACATGCTTAATCATTGCACCAATTCAAAAACCATAGACGACTGAGTTGAAATAATGTCAACATCATTATGTGTACAGTATACTTCAGGGAAGGACTTTTGTATGATTACATATGTTTTGGTATAAAAGGTCAAATATCAATATCTCATTTAAAAACAAAGGTAAAACACTTTTGCAAGCTAGGAAGGGGTTAGCAGAGGTTTCATTTCCACCTGAAGTACTTAGGGACTCCAAGACTCAGGGAAATCACCTGGAAAACACAGTAGAGTTTGAAGGGAGTCACCTTCTCATTAGTCACAGTTCTGCCACTTTTGGAAGCCATTCACTTGCAGAAGATTCATGAACATGGCTTTTGTCATCATGGGAAAAACAGAAGGAATGACAAGAAAAAGAATAAAAAAAAAGGGTAGATAACTCTACCAGCTGCCTTATTGTTTTTTCCTCTCAGCCCATCTTATACCAAAATAGATAGGCCTTGCAATGCAGACAAGTGAAGGATATTTTATTTGTGTCTATGTCTCTATGTTAGTCTACTGAACAAAGAAATCTGAACCAACTTGTGTTAAAAAATATACTTTGGAGGAGTGCCTAGGTGGCACAAATGGTTAAGCACTGACTAACCAAAAGGTTGGCGGTTCAAACCCACTCAGACTTACCTCAGAAGACAGGCCTGGTGTTCTGCTTCCAGAAGGCCTACGAGGTCACCACAAGTCAGAACAGACTCAACAGCAAACTAACAAAAACAGACTGTGGAAATGATTTGCACCTCTTTTGGCTCAATGCCTTCACTTCTTGTCAGCCATTATGAAAACAAATCATTAAACAAAACAATATTTTTAAGGGAAAAAAAGAGATTCATATATATATATTTGTTGTTGTTGTTGTTTGCCATCAAGTTGGACCCGACTCATAGCAACCCCTCCTTGGGTTTCCGAGGCAGTATCACTATGGAAGTATATTGCCCAACCTTCCTTCTGAGGAGTGGCTGGTGGGTTTGAACCGCCAGCCTTCTGGTTAGCAGTCAAGTGCTTTAGCCACTATGCTACCAGAGC
>NW_006921605.1:13761442-13762459 GCF_000298275.1 Orycteropus afer afer | reverse complement strand
CAACCTTCCTTCCAAGGAGTGGCTGGTGGGTTTGAACCGCCAGCCTTCTGGTTAGCAGTCAAGTGCCTTAGCCACTATGCTACCAGAGCTCCTAGCACTAGGAACTTCAAAATGAAATGGTCTCTTCATAGGGGACAGGACTGGAACGCAGGCTGAGCTGGAAGCTTCCAAATATTTATCACATATATTTATAATTTTAAAATAGAAAAGAAAATGCTCACAAAAAGTTAATGGTTGAATTGTTATGGTATAATATGAGTTGTAATCTTAATTTACTTTTTAGCATACTTAATCTCTACACAAGGCGCTCTGGTAGCGTAGTGCCTAAGGTGGTTCAAACCCACCAGCCACTCCTTGGAAGGAAGGTTGGGCAATCCCACTTCCGTAGTGATACTGCCTCGGAAACCCAAGAAGGGGTTGCTCTGAGTCGGGCCGACTCGACGGCACATAACAACAACAATCTCTACACTGTACCCATTTTGCCTGCTGGGTGAAACTTGTATCTAATAAATGCCAAAAATAGTCTATGGCTGCCATTGTTTATCAAATGATTCAGGTTTAACTCAGTTAGTTTAGGATTTTCTATCTCCTTCCCTCCCAAACACATATCCCACACTTCATGGTGGAGTGGTGTGACAGGTTAGGAGGGGTCATAAGGAATGTAACACTGGAGGAAGATTGCAGGTCTGTTATCATCCTCTGTCTTCCAGTGACATCTTCTAAGAGACAGTTTTTCACTTCCGGTCATTGATTTTGGCACATGTCTCTGCTGTCATCTGCTGGGACTCCCTTGTCACTGGCCTGGGCTATCACTCATCATGGACTTCAAGTCTAAAAAGCTCATTCTGTGTTCCTCTTCTTCCCAAGTAGGTCCACCAACTTTTCCTTCCTTTTGCCCATTTTTATGTTCATCATTGATCATAGAAAATTTTAGAATGCAGTTCTGTGCTACATAGGAGTTAAAGGCAGTGGAGATCCATTTGCAGAAAAATGAAACAAGATCTGTACCTCACACCA
>NW_006921605.1:13750609-13754700 GCF_000298275.1 Orycteropus afer afer | reverse complement strand
CCTTCCTTCTGAGGAGTGGCTGGTGGGTTTGAACCGCCAGCCTTCTGGTTAGCAGTCAAGTGCTTTAGCCACTATGCTACCAGAGCTCCTATATATTACACAGAACAGATTTTCTAGAAAAAGCTAGAGGTCATTGAAGTATGTGAAATGGGTTGGTGAGAAGATTAAGTGAAGAGGGTGAAAGTGATGAGCAAAACAAATAAATTCCACATGTTTGTCAAATACAGATGACCTGCCAGGTCATACTTCAGCCAGAAAACTCCCTGCCCTCGTTCAGGTTACCTTGGAAGGGAGGGGGAAATGGGGTGGGACAGACAGACAGCAAATAAAATGAAGATGTAAATGACATGACGTATCAGAGCATGATAGGTGCTGCAGGGAAAATGAGAAGCTGTATCAGGGGAAGCTGAGGCTGCGCTTGTAAATGGCTTGGTCAGAGAAAGCCACTTTGAGGTAACAGTTGAGAAAAACTTTGAGAAGAAAAACAGGCTCTGAGAATATGTGGGGGCAGGGAGGAGTATTCCAAACAGAAGTGGAATGAAGGAAAGAAGGAAAGGCTAAAAAAAAAAAAACCATGGTGTAACAGAGTCATATGCAAATGAAAAATTAACATATATCAAACATTTTATTTAACTCATCAAATAATGGGGAATCAGTAAGATGTTCAAAACAATTGATTCACAAATGTAAAATGAATCTGCTATGTAAAATTTCACCCAAATCACAATAAAAGTTACAATAGATAAATCAATCTGTCTGTGAGAAAGAATACCATTGATTCAAAGGAGAATTCAAACACCACATGCACATTCAGGACTGCTGAAGTGGACTTAACAGTAGATACAAAATTGGTGACTACTCACAGGGCAATATTCCAGTTATTCCTTTGGACAAAAGCAATTCACGTTTCTGGGGAGAGAAGTCATTTCCATTATCCTACATTTTCTACCATTTGTAGTTATAAAACAGCAGGTAAAAACAGGGTGTACTTGAAAAAGAACAAGAAGGTGGCCTGCCTGAGGAAGAGAGAAGAGAAAGTCAGGGAGATAAGGGGGTAGAGGACGAGGCAGAGCCTCCAGGGCCTGGTCAGCCAGTTAGGTCTTGGTTTCACTGTCAAAGAAATGGGAACCACTGGAGCATTTTAAATAATGTAACGTAAGACTGGGCTTCAATTTTAGAAGGATTACCAGGAGGAAAAAGTCAGTAACTACAATCAAGGAAAAGGTCAACAAAGAAAAAAGCAAGAAGATTCTGTGGAGAAAGAGCCACATTCAGCCCTAAACCCTGCCCTGTGCTCCACCCCAAAGACACACTGGAAAACTCCTGACAAGTCTCCCTAATACTCCCAAATCTGGAGACAATCAATTCATAGTAATTCATTTGCTTTTTTCTCTTTGGATTGAGGACTGGTAAAATCTATTGTTGAGGGCAAAGGAATAAGATAGAGAAATAAACAATGAGGCTCACTGTCTCTGATGGAAGCAAAGATTCCAGGCCACACTCTACTGAAGGAAATGATTGAAAAAGTGAATAAACAGGTGACATATACAGTGAAAAGTGTCAAGAACTCACTGGCATGGTATCAGAGCAAACACAATGCCCTGAGAGGCCCACTCAAGCATTAGCAAAAGGTATAACTTGGTAACTAGTCAGACATCCTATGGGAGGGAACAGGGATATAGTACGCAAGAGACAGAGAGACAACTCAGAGGAAGACTTAGCTCAGAAAGGAATGAAAATAACCAATCTAAGGAATTAAGGAAAACCATCACAACATCCAAAACAATGTAATTACAGAACTAAATTTTTTTAAAAAAAGGTTAGAAATAACAATGAACAGAATATACACTGTTGGAAGTTGATTCACTAACAGAGGAAAGGCTTTGGGTAATTAATGTGAATGCATATAAAGAGAATAAAGCAATTAGAGAAACTAAGAGATACAGAATACGGATCAAGATGATCCAATAAGGAAAACTGCTCTCCATGAAACGAGGCACCCTTTAACCAAAACCAAAACCAAAACCAAACCCATTGCCACCTAGTAGATTCCAACTCATTATGACCGCCATTGCTGCAAATGGGGCTAATTATATGTGATTATATATAATCTTCTTTATAGAAGAGCACACCTTTTTTCTAGGAAACTCTGATAGAGAGTCCTCAAGTTATTTCTAAGGATTGAAGCTCAAGGATAACAACTCACACCTCCAGGACTCTACCTGCCACCAATCATGATTCTGTGATGATTTCCTTTGTTTCCAATCACATATAATTAGCCCCATTCCAAGGCTGCAAATCTTTATAGAAGTAGATTGCCTCATCTTCCTCCCTCAGTGCAGCTGTTGGGTTTGAATCCCTGACCTGGTTAGCAGCCAAAATGCTTTACCCACTATGCCACCAGAGCCCTTAAGGTACCCACTAGATGGTATACTATTGCTTAAATTCTGAAGCACTTGAGTTTGTGGAAGGCTGTGGCCTATAGTAGTAGCTCTGATGGTGTGGTGCCTAAGGCATTTGACTGCTAACCAGAAGGCTGGTGGTTCAAGCCCACCAGCCACTCCTCAGAAGGAAGGTTAGGCAATCTACTTCCATAGAGATACCACCTTGGAAACCCAAGGAGGGGTCGCTATGAGTTGGGACCGACTTGATGACAGTGAGGTGTTTTTTTTTTTTTTTTTTTTTTTTTTGGTGGTCTACAGTGGGAGTTCTAACTCCATTTTAAGTCTTAACATAAGTTCTGACACCAGTTGAGATCTTTCTGACCTTCAACATGCTAGTCATGCATAGATAAGGTCCAGGGCGAACCTAGGGAGGGGTAGTTTGCCCTAAAGAAGAGTGTGGTTAAAAGTAGATGATGCTCACACAAAGAATTAGGGAACTTGCCTGAGTGTGTCCTTTTCTAATTTAAATTAAGTTGGGGGTCCTGGTATTGTTTGGTAACCACCTTGGGCTATGACTCAGGCCCCATGCTCATGAGTCACATCTGGACCACCACCTAGACGGGTAGTTGGGTAGTCGAGCCCCAGAACCAGTCCTGTAACCCTTTGTTATCTTCAGTTATGTGTGTGTTCCAATGGTCCTTTTCCTGCTTCTGTGGTCCCACCTGCAACAATGATGACTCTACCTGCCACCAATCATGATTCTGTGATGATTTCCTTTGTTTCCAATCACATATAATTAGCCCCATGGCCATAATTCAGCAGACTCCATTCAGCTTTCCAAACCGTGTACATGCTGATGGCTTCCCTCATCCTGGATGACTGTCTTTGTTTTGTCTTTGTCCTTCTAAGACTTCTTTTCCCCTTTTACTATGGAAAGGAAGATATATTTAAAAATATAATTCACAAATATAAAAACATTCTGTCAACAAAGAAAAAGAGCTACATGTCCAAGTGGGAAGAGCACACCTTTTTTCTAGGAAACTCTGATAGAGAGTCCTCAAGTTATTTCTAAGGATTGAAGCTCAAGGATAACAACTCACACCTCCAGGAAGAAAAAGCCATCATCCTGAGGTGGAAGGGCGACAAGGCTGGTGTTGACTTCTCTCCTGCAGCTTTCAGAGTCTGAGGATAGCAGAGCAAAGTCAAATCTACAAACTTGCTCCTCAGAGCAAGGTCCCCAGGTCAGAAGCTTAGGCCTTACCTGGAAGTCACAGAATCTCTGGCCTCATGTCAGACCTACTGAAGCTGCATTTTTAACATGTCACCAGGTCATTTCCATGCATACTGAAGTGGGAGAGTTATCCATCTACAAAGTTCCAATGCAAAGAAACGTCTGAAAGACTAAAGACCATATTCTCAAACGTGAAATGACGGAGGGAAATAGCACCCCTGAGCCCTTTTCAATGCCTGTCAGCAAAATTCAGATCCATCAAATGAAGACTGTGAGGACCAAGAAGCAAGAAGTGAAAGCACTGGTGTTAACTGTGAATCATTTAAACTTAGAGCAAAACCACCCTGAGAATTATGGTTATAGACCTGCCTGTCAGTGCAATAACCTGGATGATGCAAAAATAATCTAACTTATAACATTTGGGAGACAGCAGAGGGCAAGTGAGAGGAAGAATATCCAGTGTTTAAATAAACACT